>NW_020838022.1:7004952-7023862 GCF_003676395.1 Aethalodelphis obliquidens | reverse complement strand
AAAAAAAAAAAAAAAAAAACATGGACGGATAGAACCCTAGGACAAATGGTGGAAGCAAGACTATACAGACAAGATCTCACACAGAAGCATACACATACACATTCACAAAAAGAGGAAAGGGGAAAAAATCATAGATCTTGCTCCTAAAGTCCACTTCCTTAATTTGGGATGATTGGTTGTCTATTCAGGTATTCCACAGATGCAGGGTACATCAAGTTGATTGTGGAGCTTTAATCCGCTGCTTCTGAGGCTGCTGGGAGAGATTTCCCTTTCTCTTCTTTGTTCTCACAGCTCCCAGGGCTAAGCTTTGGATTTGGCCCTGTCTCTGCGTGTAGATCGCTGGAGGGCGTCTGTCTTTTGCTCAGACAGGATGGGGTTAAAAGAGCCGCTGATTGGGGGCTCTGGCGCACTCAGGCCGGCGGGGACGGAGGGGCACAGAGTGCGGGGCGGGCCTGCGGTGGCAAAGGCCGGCGTGACTTTGCACCAGCCTGAGGCGCGCTGTGCGCTCTCCCGGGGAAGTTGTCCCTGGATCCCGGGAACCCGGCAGTGGCGGGCTGCACAGGCTCCGCGGAAGAGGGGTGTGGAGAGTGACCCGTGCTCGCACACAGGCCCCTCGGTGGCGGCAGCAGCAGCCCTAACTTCTCCCGCCCGCCTCTGGGGTCCGCGCTTTCAGCCGCGGCTTGCGCCCGCCTCTGGATTCCGCGCTTTCAGCCGCGGCTCGCGCCCGTCTCTGGATTCCGCGCTTTCAGCCGCGGCTCGCGCCGGTCTCTGGATTCCGCGCTTTCAGCCTCGGCTCGCGCCCGTCTCTGGGGTCCGCGCTTTCAGCCGCGGCTCGCGCCCGTCTCTGGGGTTCGCGCTTTTAGCCGCGGCTCGCGCCCGTCTCTGGAGTTCCTTTAAGCAGCGTTCTTAAACCCCTCTCCTCACGCCCCAGGAAACAAAGAGGGAAGGAAAAGTCTCCTGCCTCTTCTGCAGGTGCAGGGTTTTCCCCGGAATCCCTCCCAGCTAGCTGTGGTGCACTAACCCCTTCAGGCTGTGTTCAAGCCGCCAACCCCAGTCCTCTCCCTGCGCTCCGGCCTCAGCTCGCAGCCCCGCCCGCCCCGGCGGGTGAGCAGACAAGCCTCTCGAGCTGGTGAGTGCCGGTCGGCACCGATCCTCTGTGCGGGAATCTCCCCGCTTTGCCCTCCGCACCCGTTGCTGTGCACTCCTCCGCAGCTTCGAAGCTCCCCCCTCCGCCTCCCGCAGTCTCCGCCCGCGAAGGGGCTTCCTAGAGTGTGGAAACTTTTCCTCCTTCACAGCTCCCTCCCACTGGTGCAGGTGCCGTCCCTATTCTTTTGTCTCTGTTTTTTCTTTTGCCCTACCCAGGTACATGGGGAGTTTCTTGCCTTTTGGGAGGTCTGAGGTCTTCTGCCAGCCTTCAGTAGGTGTTCTGTAGGAGTTGTTCCACGTGTAGATGTATTTCTGGTGTATCTGTGGGGAGGAAGGTGATCTCCGCGTCTTACTCTTCCGCCATCTTCCGCCTTCCCCCTAGATAGCTAACTTCTTAAATCTTCTAGTTCGCGTTTGATAATTTGAAATGTGTGTGTATACGTGGAAAGATATACATATATATTTATCTTTTTTTTTTTAACTAGAATGACCAGTCAACAGGTGACATAAAAGTAATTGGTGGAGATGATCTCTCAACTTTAACTGGAAAGGTATGTATCTTGAAGGGGAAGAAAAAAACATTCCATACCAAGTCAATTAGTAACACTGTGCTTTCAATCCATCACCAAGAGGCAGTTTAGATAGTTATTTATGCACTCAAACAAGGGTTATTTAACCCTTGGAAACAACCTAAGTTAGATATCTTTCTCTAGGTCATATAGCAAAGAGGCAGCAAAATCCAACATTAAACGTCAAGTCTGTGTTGCCAAGTACTGCTGGTATGCTTCTCTGGGAATCTAATTTGGGATCCTTCAAAGGAATATATGGGGGAAAAGACAGTCTTCTTTTTAAAAATAGGCAGCACATAGTTTCTTAAAAGATAGAGAAACAGTATAATGTAGTGACTGAAAGTGTGGGTTCTAGAGCTGGAGAGCTTTGATTCAAAGCCTGGCTCAGTACCTCGTAGCTATGTGATCTTGGGCAGGTTATTTAACCTCTCGTCTCCCATATGATGCTACTGGCAGTCATCTCAGTGAGTTAAGAGGATTGAGTGATATAATGCATGTAGAGCTCTTAAAACAGTTTCTGGTAGTTAGAACACTTAGTATGTTATAACATACTGTTATTTTAAGGAATCCCAAAAAAGAGTTTAAAATACATCAAAATTCTTCCAGCATAGACATTTCGCTGAGATAATAGAGCTATTAAAATACCTGAATATTTACAATATTATTCTTCAGATACACTGAAATGATTTTTGAGTAACCAATGATAAATGATGGAATGCTTTTTTTTTGCAGCTGCCAGTTACTTTTTTGCTTATAGACACAGTGCCAGATATAAAGGCATAATCTCATAAAAGCTTCACAAGAATCCTCTTGAGGTAGATATTATCATCCCCATTTTACAGATCAGGAGACTAAGACTCAGCAAGGTTGAAAGACTTGTCCAAAGTCACACTGCCAGTTAAGTGGTAGAGCTTGAATTTAAATGCAGGTCTATCTGGCTCCAAAGCTCTTTTCTTCCTCTGGTTTTTAGATTTTAATGTTTATAGCTTACTTCACTGAGTATCTGTAAGGCGACTTTAACATGCAACACTTGTGTCAAATTCTATGGTCCCATATCAGGGTCGTGCCAAACTAATGTTGTCTTCCTCAACATCTTTTGAAAACTTCAAAGGAGAAATTATAATCTGTTGACTCTTTTCCCTTCCTGCCAGACCTATCCTCCTTCCCTTTCAGCGTGCTTTGCCCATATTTAGAAGTCATTTGAAGCCCTTACTCCTATAATCAGTTTTTAGTGCTGGAAGGGACCTAGCCTTCAGAGCTCTCTGTGATTCCATTTGACCTTGCCTTTCCCACCTAATGGCTCTGTCCCACTACATAGCTCTGTGATCTTAAAAGGTCTCTGCTTCTAAAATAACTTTCTTTTCATGATAGTCACAGTAAGCACATTTATTGTGGGAAAAAAACAAGATGCAGAAGTTGGGTGAAGTTGTTTCTTGGTGGTGAGATTATGGATTATTTAGACGTTCTATTTCAGTTTATCTCTGGCGGATACTGTGTGTGTGCAGATACATATATATATGAATAGTTTTCCCCTTTTTTCCAGTTATGGTTGAGAATATGGGCTTTGGACCCTGAAAACCCCTCTTCAAATCTATTCTCTACCACTTGACTATTTTTATGACTTTAGGCAAGTCATTTGACCTCTGAACCTCATATTTTTCATTTATTAAGTAAGGATGTAGCTATTTGATGTAAAATAAGCTCTCGGTAATGGTAGCAATTCTCATTCTTTTATTTTTTAAACATTAATGACATCATACTCCGGATACTATAATTTTGTGTGGCAAATATTTAATCTCTCAGCCTCATAGTAGTAAAAGTCTTTGATTATGATTTAGACAAGGTTTTGCAGCTACTTAGTATTATAGGCAAGACTAGAATCCAGTTTCTTTGTCTCATAATTCAGTGCTCTTTTCAAACTATAATTCCATCCCATGGTGCAAATTGCTGCATCAGTGAGCCAAAGTCACTGATGGGAAAATGTCCTTCAGATGTGCTAGCTGGGTTAGAGAAAATGCTGAGAAAGAACCACATGGTAGGTGGTGAAACAATTATTTGGTCCATTAATTGATTACAGTTGGCCCTTGAACAACATGGGTTTGACCTATGTGGGTCCACTTATATCCAAATTTTTTTCAATAAATCCTTACTACACGATCTGTGGCTGGTTGTATCTGTGAATATGGAGGAACTGTGGATATGGAGGGCTGACTGTAAAGTTATATGTGGATTTTCAACTGTGTGGAGGGTCAGTATCCCTAGTCCCCTTGTTGTTCAAGCATCAACTGTATATTCAATTTTCCTAAAGATTTAGGTTACAATATCTTTTGAAAAGAGAGAAATTAGTTGTGATATGAGGAAAGGAGTAAATTGCATATGAACTATGGTAGTAATATAATGTACATTATAAAATGCATGCAGTTATAAAATTATAGATTACATAAGGTGAGGTTTAAAAAAAGTTCTTTTCTTTCAACCCAGTGGATCTTGTGTGCCCTACCTTGATAAGCACTGACTTAGAAGAGTATATAGAACATTAAAATTCTGATGCTTGTAGGTATGTGATAGAGAAATGAGAACTACAAATAAGCAATATAACATGAATCTTCTTGTGACAATGATTATAACCAGTATGTGAAATGCTGCCTCATTCCCAGGAATAGATATAGGACTCTTCTCTACCTCGGAGGTAATTGTTAGATGGTATTTTCTCTAAGCGTTCTAACAGCTATAAAATTCTGAGAGGTAGAAATTGGGGTAAGGGTTTATGGTGGGAGGAAGCATTGGTATCTTTTAGTTTAGTCCAAGAATATGAACACATCCAGAAAATGCAGATCAATTTCAACCTACTGAGAAAATGCATTTTGAATTGGATTCCATATGGTAAGTTAAATGCATGATTTTGGAGTTATTGTACAAATTATAGTTTTGAATGTTAGAGTTGGAATACACATATTAGTTGAAGTCCCTCATTTTCCACATGGGAAACTGAGGCCCAGAGAAATTTCGTGACTTGCCCAAGATTAGACCTCCGTTTAAGTAATGAAAACTCTTAAAAAATGAACATATGGGTCAAATTTTATTTTTAAAAATTCCATTGCAGTGAAAATTTTATATTAAAGAGTTCCAAATCCCAACAGATGGCCCATTTGTTTAAATCAGAGTTCGATATAGTAAAGTAGCTTAAAGCAAGAATTTGGATAAATCCTTAGAGTTTGTTATGATGTGACTTGAATTATAATTGGAAACACTGTCTGATTCATTGTACTGATTTTCATTTCTCTTTTTCTTCCAGAATGTCTTGATTGTTGAAGTAAGTTTTACATACTTTTAATATAGTGTTTATGATTTTCTAACTTGGTATGCACAGTCCTGAAGGTAACCCAGGGAAAGAAATTCCTTTTCATCAGTTTTAATGGTGGGCTTGTGTTATAAGGGAGTGAGATTGTTTTTTTTCTAAGAAATATTTAGTAATTTACTTTTACCGGATAGTGGAAACATTTTGGCATATTTCTTACCCCTCTCTTTTTGGCTTGAAATTTTTTTGTTCCTTTTAAAGTTACACATATCATTCCCATCCATGCTTTTTATGCTTCTATTGCATATTTATAACCATATACAAAATATATTTTTTGATAATTTATATAGTGCTACACTGTATATATTCTCTCTTGCAGCTTGTTATTCTCACTTAAAATTGGTTTTGAGGTTATTCATGTTGAAACATATAGAGTTAGTTGACCTTAAAATCCTTCATAGCATTTCAGTGTACAAATCAACCTATTTATTGCCCTACAAATAGGGAGTTTGCTTCCAATTTTTCTTACTACAACAGGGCTGCTAAGAGCATCCTTTTGCGTTGTCCTGTGTGCATGTGTGTGAGTTCCCTCTGGATACAGGCACTTAGAAGTGGAATGACTGGGTTTTCGAATTTGTACGTTTTCAATTTTACTATTGTTGCCAAATTACTCATCAAAGTACTTTATATTCCCACCGGTAGAATGAGTTCTTACTCTTTTATGTAAAATGGTGTAAGGCTTAAGAGCAACAGTAACCCCTGATTCATTTTTTGTTGTTACCAAGGTTTTTAGGAACTTTAGCTCATAGATTAAAAAATAAACAAATAACACTCTTTTCACAGGGTTTGTGTACATGAGTATCCCTGGGAACTGGTTGCTTTTTTTAAAATACAGATTCACTAATTCCACTTCAGATTGCTTCATTTTGTCTGCAGTAATGCCGCCTAACAAATTACCACAGACTAAGCTGCTTAAAACAACACACACTGATTATCTCAGTTTTCAGGTGTCAGGACTCGAATACAGGGTAGCCGGGTCCTCTGCCCCAGCTCTCATCAGGCTGAATCAAGGCTGGGGTTCCTATCTCACCTGTGACTCATGGTACTCTTCCAAATTCATTCAGGTTGTTGGCAGAACTGAGTTCCTGTGGTTGCAGGACTGAGGGCCCCATTTTCTTGCTAGGCTGTCCTCCTGTCCTAGCACATGGCCCTCTCATATGACAGCTGACTTCTTCAAAACCAGCAGAATCTCTCTCCAGGCTGCTACAGCTGTCTTGTGTAACACAACCTACTGACAACCCCATCATTTCGCAAGTCCCACTCACACTCAGGTAGTGGGGGATGATTCTGAGTGTGTACACCAGGGGGCAGGAGTCCTGGGGGCCAACAGAATTCTGTCTACCACAGCCCAGAAATCTGCATTTTTCACAAATCCCCAGCCCTGATGTTTCTGATGACTTACAGCCCCACTTTGTGAACGCTGCTTTATACCATCTGTAGAGAATATTTTCATTGAAGAGCATTAGGGTTATGGTTTAAGAAATGTTTTCCCAATTAGAGATAGGTTTGTTTTGAATAATGTCTTACTTTTGACTAAATAGCTAAGATTCACTTTCATGTAAAGTAATTCTATATGGTAAAACTTTAATACTTTGGATACTTTTAAGATGGTATAAAGCAGTGTTTCTTGGTGTGGTCTCTTAACCACCTGCATCCGAGAGTTGGAGCATCCTGATCTTGAGTTTATAAAAAAAAATCTAATATCTTTTATAATGAAGGGCAGCACCACAACTCTCTAATAAAATATGTGTGTACATACTTGCATATATATACTTAAATTAGCTGTCATTGATCTCTTGGTGCCTATAAAATCCAGCCCTGAGGACTGGCATTCCTACTGCTTGCTGAGAGCCAGATGACTTACAGATTCCAGAATATCTCAGTATGAATTGTGAGAATCACTGCACCGAAAAAAAAATGGCATTATTCCAGTTATACATGGGATTTTGTTTTTTTGTGTTTATATGATGACTGAATTTAAAGGTACGATAGTTTTATTTACCATTTAAATGTCTTTTCTTTTTTTAAAGGATATAATTGACACTGGCAAAACAATGCAGACCTTGCTTTCCTTGGTCAAGCAGCATAATCCAAAGATGGTCAAGGTTGCAAGGTATGTAAATAACATTTTGACATAGGATACTTTCTTCATTTGAAAAAAGATTAATTGCTTCTTTGTAAGGGTAAATTTTCTTATCTCCAAAAAGTAATATAATCTCAAGTAAGACTCAGTAAGTGTCCTTTGTAAATAATTTGTCGTGTGTTAAAGCCTTTCAGTGCAGTCACCTTATTGCCCAATGTTATTACTCTTTGGTTTTTCCCCAATCTAATAATGATATCAAAGTTGTCCTGGGTAGCATGGCAGAGGATTTGGGGCCTCTTTGCAAAACTGAGACCAAGGATCCCAAAGACGGGTTAGGAGGTGGTAGGAAGGAGTGGGCCCTGGAGATCCTGAGCTCCTGGAATTGAGTGATGTAATGGTCCTGTGTGATGCATCTTGTTTTGTAGCCACGTTGAAAATGTACAATATCTGCTTCCTTTCTTCTAAGCCAGCCTCACTTCCTGGTCCTACCTGTGCTGTTTGGCTTATTAGTTCTACCTGTGTTTATCCCTAATTATAGTTTCACTCGCCAACAACTCAGAGGTAGACTATTATTCCCACTTCACAGATGGGGATACCAAGGCATAGGGAATTATCCAGAGGCACAGAGCTGGATCACTATAGAGGTAAAATTTGAACCCAGGCAACCTGGCTCAGAGTTCATGCCTTACTATTTTTTTTGTCAGGTGACGTCCCTGGATGTTTTGGTGTTTTTTTTCCTTTTTTTTTTTTAATTTTTGACCAATCTGCAATTTTATGTAGGGGTCAGATAGTGATCTAACTTTTATTTCCTAAACAATTAACTGGTTTTTATAAACCCCTTTTAAAGGATCAAAGTATTTGTCGAACATCTTTGAATCAGAGTAAGCCTTCTACTGAGTCGTGTGTCAGCAGTTTGTCCTTTGGGGCTTTTCTGATAGCTGGTGCCAGTGTATCATCAGTGAGTTTTTACTTTAAATGGATTTGGGACAGGCGTGATGAGAGTGTAGAAATGATGCATTCTAGGGCACTAAGCAGTTTCCTGCAGACCAATCAGTGCATTTGCTCATTTCTCTACATGCTTTCAGGGTTTTAAATGTCAACCTACTGTGGCATATACTCCTCCAGGTATTCTTGTGTGCCTCTTTCCTGGAGTATGCTGTGAAACTGAGATAGACTGCCTCATGAGAGAGATACTTCCTGTAGCTGGAGGTGTGAGGGTCATTAGTGATGGGGCTGTGGCCCAAGTGGGTTGTTTCTCAACCTTCTTTTCCTAATCTCTTCCTTGCCATTAAATTTAATGTCACAGATATATTGTGTATCTATTTATGCAATGTATGTGTATCTGTGCTTTATACCTAAAAAGATTAAGTACAAAGCAGGGTTAAGAATGACTAGAAAGCTTTTTAACTTAAAAGTTAAATTAAAAATTAAAAAACCATTAACTGACAGGCATGTCAAGTGCTGCAGCCACTTTGGAAAACAGTTTGGCAGTTTCTTAAGAAACTAAACCTGTAACTGCCATACAACTCCAGCAGCTGCACTCTGGGCATTTCTCCCAGAGAAATGAGAACTTACATCCGCTCAAAAACCCGTGTGTGAATGTTCATGGCAGCTTCATTTGCAATAGCCCCAAACTGGAAAGAGCCAAAATGTCCTTTGGTAGGTGACTGGTTAAACCAACTGTGGTCCACCCTACCATGGAATCCTACTCAGCACTAAAAAGGAACAAACTGCTGATGCACACGACCTGGAGGAACTCAACGGAACTGTGCCAATCTCAAAAGGGCAAATACTGTATGATCCCATTTATACAACCTTTTTTTTTTTTTTTTTTTTTTGCGGTGCACGGGCCTCTCACCGCTGTGGCCTCTCCCGTTGCAGAGCACAGGCTCCAGATGCGCAGGCTCAGCGGCCATGGCTCACGGGCCCAGCCGCTCTGCGGCATGTGGGATCTTCCCAGACCAGGGCACGAACCCATGTCCCCTGCATCGACAGGCAGACTCTCAACCACTGCGCCACCAGGGAAGCCCCTATACAACCTTCTTAAAGTGACAGAATGATAGAAATGGAGAACAGATTAGTGGTTGCCAGGGGTTAGGGCGTGGTGGGTGGCTGTGACTATAAATAAAGAGGTAGCAAGAGAAAGCCATGTGTGATGGAAAGTTCTGTATCCTGATTGTGGTGGTGGTTACACGAATCCACACGTGTGATACGATTGCGTAGAATTACACACATATAAATATGAGCACAGAAAGCTGATGACATTTGGATAAGGTCAGTCCACCAATGTCCATGTCCTGGTTGTGGTAATCTACTACAGTTATGTGACATGTTCACTGGAGGAAACTGGAGAGAGGGCACACAGGCGCTCCCTGTGCTTTTTTCTTGGCTACTTCCTATGAATCTGCAATTATTTCAGAATAATTCATTGAGATCTATAGGAATATGAGGTGCCGAGTTCCCCTGAACTCTTAGTACAGCTTGCACTGAGTTTAATGATACCTTTTTTGGATTGTTCCTGAATGAGTTCGGGTAGATGGAAGGGGTTTTGCTGTGATTGGTTTGTTATTTTCTTTCTAAATGGAACCCGAGTCTAAGTGTGTCCTCTAATTACTGGAAGGAGAATCTCAAGGGACTTGCCTGGACTACGATCCCTTGGAGGATAAGGCTTAGGCCAGTGCTTCTCAACTTTGGCTGCACATTGGTATCATCTGAGAGTTTAAAAAACAAAACATAACCTACATCTGTGTCCCATCCCCAGCGATTCTGATGTAATTGGTGAGGGGTATGGCCTGGGTATCTGAGTTTTATATAGTTTTTTAATGTTCCCACATGATTCCAATGTGCAGCGAAGGTTGAGAATCACTTTAGGTCCTTTCCAGTCCTTTTAATATACTTATCTAGGAAGTTATGAAATCTTGTTTTATTGGGACTGCCCTTATCATATGTAAAGGCTTTCAGAGCACCATTACAGGTTTTTTAATGGCTGAAAAATTTCAGCAGGCAGCACTTGGATTATGAAATTAGCTTTCGTTAGAGTTGACACATCCTACCTGCAGTTTCTGCTCTCAAAAACAAATACTAGCTCCTTTAGCATGCTACTTCTTTTTTAAGCTAACATTCCTCTTTGTAAGCTATTTACTAGAAGTCTTGAAAGGTGATGCTCACCTCTCCCACACCATTTGTGGCTTAGGGATTGTTTTCCAGGGATTTTGGACTGAAAGCCTTTACTTGTCATCTTTGCTCGTTGGCATTCCCCACCCGTTCATCCTCCCCAAGTAGCTGCCCTTTGATGGGCATGTGGGTAGTCAGGGGGCAGCTCTCAGAACAGTCCATCGTGTTCCAGGTGAAGATCAGTCGAGGGCCTCATCTATAGTGTGAACTCATTGCTGCCCCTGCCCAGGGAGCCCTGTGATTTAGCTCTCTCCATTTCAGAGTGTTTCTTTGGGTTTGTTAAAACTGACCATAGTATTCTAAACTGCAGATGAAACCGTGTTGCAAACCATGAATATTCTCTTTTGTAATGCCCTGCAGTGTCTCCGTGTGTCACATGTCACATTTTATAATTAACAGCTTGCTGGTGAAAAGGACCCCGCGAAGTGTTGGATATAGACCAGACTGTAAGTGAAATACTTTGTCAATCATTTAACCAGCTTTAACCCAACAAGTTTTATATGAAATGGTTTAGAGTCACTTTAGAGAATGTTTGCACGTATTAGATTTGAAAGTGATGTTTTCTGTATCTAAATGATGTGATTCTTTTTAGTTGTTGGATTTGAAATTCCAGACAAGTTTGTTGTAGGATATGCCCTTGACTATAATGAATACTTCAGGGATTTGAATGTAAGTAATGCTTCTTTTCCTCATTCTCATTTTTCAGAACCCATATAAAAATTTATAAGAGGGAAGAATTGTTTTCTCTTTCCAGCACCTCATAATTTGAACAGACTGATGGTTCCCATTAGTCACATAAAGCTGTAGTCAAGTACAGACGTCCTTAAAGCTGTAACTTGGCCAGGCTAGGGTAACACATCTTGCTGGCTAAACAGTTGAACAGGTTTAATATACAGTAACTGTCCCATTATTATTTCAGATGATAGATGTGATCATAAGTAAGCGAGAAATGAACTAGTTTAAGTCTTTTAATTCACTCTCCTTCAAATACCCACCACCTCCTCTGGAAGCAGGAGTGCCGAGAACGCGTTTGTGAACGCGGGTGAGGAAGATGAGGAAGGCCGTTTGTTTTGTAAAAACCCCTGCAGCAGAATACTGTTCATAGAAGACATGCCAAGTACTGTTCTCGCCTTTCACTTCACAGTATACTTTTCTAATGTGAATCTCTGGATTTTTATTTTATAGCATGTTTGTGTCATTAGCGAAACTGGAAAAGCAAAATACAAAGCCTAAGATGAGAGTTCAAGTTGAGTTTGGAAACATCTGGAGTCCCCTTGAAGTCACCAGGAAAATTATCAGATGTTCTAGTTCTGTGGCCAGCTGCTTAGTAGAGCTTATTGCATGTATCTTCTAAGAATTTTATCCGTTCTGTATTTTAGAAAGGTCAGTTGCTGCATTCCCTAACTCTTTATTTGCACTATGAGCCTATAGAGTATCAGTTCCCTTTGGATGGATTGTTGTTTGATTTGCGAATGAAAAACCTCTTAAACCACACCACTAATGAATGAAAATATTGAAATTGTATCTGTAAGAAACATTGAAAGAGGAGAATATATTAGTTTTTTAATTGGTATTTTAATTTTTATATATTCAGGAAAGAACAGAAGTGATTGAATATTGTTAATTATACCACTGTGTGTTTAGAAAAGAAGCAGTCAGTTTCATATCAGTGACAGCATTTAGAGGTATTGTTATGTCGGATAAACCATATGTCCTGGAGTTATTTTAGTAGGTTTCAGTAGTATTAACTGTATTTTCCCGCTTGTTCAGATTATTTCTGGAGAATCTTTGTCAACAGTTCCTTTTAAATACAGGTCAATACGTTCTAAAAACCTACCACTTTTTGAAGTCTTCAATGTAAAAATCCTTAAAATAAAGGCTGTCTCTTTAAAAGAAACTATGCATACCTGTTATTTCTCTACAAATTAACCTAGTGTAGTTTTCTGTTGGTTGCCTTTTCCTTGTCTGTTAAATTTCAGTAGCTAGTTTAATTGTAATCTTTACCAAGCAGAGCAAATAATGATTATCTGGTAGAATGGGTTGGTGGAGCTAGTGAGATTCTTACCTACTTCAGAGACCTCAGATTTTAGACACATGATATATAGTTTATTACGTTTTCTGATGCTAAAATAACATGGCTCTCTCTTGGAATTCTGTTAAATTGCTTCCATTGCAACCTCACCTGCAGTTCAACAGTTTTTCAGACATACACTGTTACCTTCTTTGGGTAGAGAATACTCTATCGACTAAAGAACAACAACAAAACCTTTTGTTTTCTGGGAGCAGGCAGAAAAGTTTTAAGCCAAAACTCTTCATTGCTTCTCTGCTCCAGGTAAGGTATGAACTAGTAACCTTGCAGGCCATCCAGCTATATTTATGCCTTACAAAGTCTGCTGTAATTCCCAGCAGCAAAACAGGGAACTTTAAATGATACTAAATAATAATTTGCTATAGTCCTAGAACTTCCTAGTTTACAAAAAGTTTTCCCTTTTGTTATCTCATTTGATCTTGGTGCCCTCTGAGGCTGAGGTGGGCGTTACCCCGTGTGAGTGTAGCATCCAGGGTAACTCCGCTTCCTCTCCTCAGCACGCCACCTCACTGGGCTCTCCCGGGCCACCCTACTCACCACTGCACCCCGCCTCCGACTGCGGACCCTCCTCACCCTCTTCTCAGTTGCACTTACCACCTTCTCTTAGGTCGAACCGTATGAGATTACCATTTTTGTAGGTCAAAATAGTTGGCAGTTGGCAATTTTGAGTGGTATAATCTAATAACATGCAGTATAATTTACATTTGTATTTGTTGCTCACTGTTTGTCTCTTCTTTTCATGTCCTCTAGAATGTACGCTCCATATAAGGAGGGCAAGACTTGCTTCATTTCATTGTAGTATAGAGGGAAGGGAGGAGGGGCATGATAAGGGGAGGAGATTAAGAGGTTCAAGCTACTATGTATAAAATAAAGGAGGGCAAGAATTTTTATCTGTCTTGTTCACTGAGGTGTATACCTAGTGCCTCAAAGGTGGTAGCAGCTCAGATGATGGTTGTTGAATGAATGAATAGCTAAGAGTTCTGGGTTAGACTGTCCTGACCATTGCTTATTAGCTATGTGACACTGAGTTACTTAACTTTGGAACCTGTTTTCTCAACTGATTCATGGGGATAATGCTGTCTCCTTCACAGGCTTACTGTAAGGATTCATTATATGGGAGAGTACAGGTGCAACACGACAGCGGCCTGGGGCTTAGCAAGTGCTCCATAAACGTAAGTCGCTGCTGAGAAAAATGAATGTTTCGAGAAGATAGGTACATGGCTAGTAAGTGTCAGGGATTAAACCAAGATCGGTCTGATTGTTGGTACAATATCATGAAGAAGCTGAACTATTTCCCCTTCTGACTTGTGCAGACTCTTTAGTTTGTGGTTCTGTTTTAGCTGGTTGACAAACCCAGCAAGAAACCCAGGTAACAGCCAGGAAGGAAAGGCCTGCTGAAGCTCACACACTTTTAAGAATATTGTGCAGACAGACTTGACTTAACCTGCTTTTGGGGCATACAGTTCTAACAATTTTATTTCTTTAACCAATTTTCAACAGATCAGATATAGTCCGTTTATAAGGTAGGGGAGGGGAGATACTGACAGGAATAGCAGTAATTTGTAGGGTAGCAGTCTGTCAAGGTGGAGGAAAAGTATTCAAAAGAAAAAAGCTGTAGCCTTCTGGGGCCGTGTAGTCATTGAGGATTGGCGCAAATGGTCATAAATGTCACACTCCAGTAATCCCTCAGGGCTGCTCTTTCATTACAACCCCTTAAAATAGGGATGTTCATAAGAAAGGAAAATGAAATTTCATTTGCTTGATTTTAGGAGCTAGGACAACGTGGACCCTGTTTTAGGAGTATTACCACCCAGGGGAATGTTGATGCTTAAAGAAGAAGCACACCTTAGCAACCTGGAACATTCATGTGTCAAACCCTTCATATGTTCCCATTTTGTGAATGCTTAGAATATTGTATGTATTATACCTGTAAATATAGTTAGGTCCCCATTTTAATTCCATGTATAAAAGATTTATAGATAACCTGGGCTACTGCCTTAATTCTTTAGCTTGGAAAGTTAATCAATTAATGTCCTTCCCTGCATTTGAGATCCTAGAACTACACTGAGCATCCGCTCTGTGCTAGGTGCTGGGGAAGATGGGCAAGGTTCCTGATTTCGTGAAGATTTCATTCTAGTTGGGGAAAGGGACAGTAAACAAAATAATTTCCAATAGTGGCAGGTTGTAAAGGACCTAAAACAGCAATGTGCTGGGGACTGGAGGATGAGGGGTAGGTGTCATATGTTAGATAAGGCGGCCAGGGAAGCTCATGGTTGAGCTGCGATTGAATGGGAGAGAAACCAGCCGCATGAAGCACTGGAGTAGAAAGTTCTCATGGTAGGAACAGCAAATGCAAAAGGCACTGAGATGGTGACAAGCCATCTGAGATGTTGGAGGGAGAGAAGGAAGGCCAGAGTGTCAGCCAGCAAGGAAAGGGGCAGGCCCTGAGACTGGAGAGGAAGGCCTGGGCCAGACCCTGGACCACCTACCTGGTAGGCGGTGACCAGGAGGGTGGATTTTCTGCATTCCACAGACGGAAGGAACTTCAGGGTTTTTAAGTAGAGAGTGATAAGGTTTTATTTGCATTTTTAAAGGTACAAGAACCTCTAGGACCTGTTCTGAAAGTGGGTGCAGAGGATTCAGGAATAAAACTGGCAAAGCCAGTATAATACCTACTATTTAATAGGTTTAACATGTGTCCGATGCTGTGCTACAGTGCTTTATATACATTATTTTTATCTATTGTAAGCACATTTCACAGAAGAGACAATCTCAGAGGTTCAGTTGCCAAATTCGTGGAGGGAAGGCTGCCGTGGATAAATTGGTCATCATTTCTTCCTTGGATTATGGCAATAGCAGCTTCCATTCTTGTCCCCCTTCCCCCTGACCGACACACACACAGTCTCTCAACGCAACCGCCTAAGTGATCCTAATTAAAATATTAGGTTGAGTCACTCTTGGGCTCAAATCCTTCTTGTGGCTCCCAGTTTCCGAGTAAAATCCAAACTCCTACAGGGGTGGATAATCTACTCTTCCCCACCTCGCTGCTCCAAGCACCTGGCTGCATCACAAGCATCCTTCACCAGAGTGCTCGGACACCGCTGCCCCCTACTTCCGCGCTCACCCCTCTTGGTCAGCCCCTGCACTGCAGTTTGGGTCATCTTTTTTTCATTCTTGTGTGTGTGTGTTGTTTTTACTTTCTTTCTTTGCATGATGATCTTTAAAAAAATATAAATCGGATTACAGTTGACCCTTGAATAACATGATGTTGACCTGCACGGGCCACTTATACACAGATGTATTGAATATTACAATAAATACCCACAGCGCTACATGCTCTGCCGTGGGTTGAATCTGCGCACTTGGAACTAACAAGTTCTACACAGATTTTGGACTACTCCCCTGACCCCCGTGTTGTTCAAGGGTCAACTGTATATCACTTGCCTCCTTAACACTTGAAAACTCAAGCTGTCCTCAGGCCTGCAAGCCCATGTGTAAACTAGCCTCTGCCCGCTGGTCTAACTTCATTTATCCTCTGCCTCCTGTCTCAGTTCATTTCACACATGGTGTTCCTTCCGCCTATCACTCGGTTCCCCCAGATCAGCCTGTCTGGCTCACGTGTCACCTTGGTGAACACTTCCCTGCTCTCCCTAACAGCCTCAAAGTCACTCTCCATTACATTACCTCTGTTTTAGTTTCCTTGTGGTCCTTAGCTCTGTCAGGTGGTCAGGTAGTCCCTAAATGGCAACTACTGCCACAGCTGCTAGGTTGGACTTGCAACTCTGCCATCAATTCAGGTGCAGAGGAAACAAAGCCCAAGGCTGATGCAGAGTTTATTACTTAGCAGCGTAGGCAAGATCAGCATTATGTCCACTTGTTGCATCCCCAGTCCCGCAGGATGATACCAAAACAGGGAGGACAGATGACACAAGTGGTGGATTGCCCTGTCGTGGAGGAGTCGGCTCCATACTCCAACTAAGTGACTGTATAGCCTGCAGCTGTACCCTCAGTGGGGCGGCAAGGTTGGAAGTCCCACGCCTTTTGAAAACCAAGGAGGCGGACCAGAAACTGCCTCATGGCAGCCGCCGCAAGATCGGGAGGTGGATGACCAATGGCCTCCCGACAGCTCCTCACGTGGCTGTTTACCATGTTCCTGGGAGGGTCACAGGGCGTTCGTCTGAGACTTGGGGCAGACTGCAGTTGACCTTGTCCCCATGGCCTATGTGGGGACGTCCATGGCAGAGCTGTTCCCTGACAAGCACCTGCCAAATGGAGCTTTTCCTTTATTTCTCTACTTATCAGCTGTCTCCCCTTAGTAGACCATCAGCTCCATGAGGGCAGGACTGGGACAGTCTCGTTCACTGCTATATCCCAGACACCTACGAGAATGCCTGGCAAATTACAGTGCTCGATAAGTATTTGTTGAATAAATGACAGAATGTTAAAAAGCAAATAAAATATTTAAAAATTGTATCTGAATTACCTAGAATGAGAAGCAAGACCTATTTTCAGGTTGAACAAAACAAACAAAAAACCCCAAAACCCTATTTATTATTAATCATTAATTGAATTATCACCATATGCAATGGAACCATACTAAGCACTTCTGAATCCTTATGATAACCCCTATGAGGTGAAGTGGATTTTTTTAATCATCCGAATTTTACATATGAAGAAATGCAAGCCTGGAGAGGTTGCATAATTTGCCCAGGATCACACAGCTAGAAGTGGCAGATGAGGAATTCGAACCCAGGCAATCTTATTCCAGAACCTGGCTCTTAGTTCTTTGGCACTTAACCTTGGCGCCCACCTCTTATGTGGAAACTAATACACCGGTAGCATAGAGGAAAATATTAAGCTCATTGAAGGTAATAATTCCAAATGACTTGTACATTAAAGAGCTTTTTCGAGGTCATAACTGATCTTTAAGAATGTAAACTGACTTCCTCTGGCACTGGGAAGCATTTTCAAAGATGATTACAGAGTTCCTCTAATGTGATCTTCAAGTTTTTCTGCGGGCTTATTTTATGATCCTGTGGGCAGCTTCAGACAAAATAACTTTCTGGCATGAAGGGTTGTGTGTGCTCTTTGCCATTTTTAAATGTGAATTTTATAGATACTTCACTTGAAAGAGTAATGATTTTTTAATTGTTTTTTCATTATTATTTGTAACTTCAAGCATTACCGATAAAAACTGCCAAATTAAGTTTCAAGTTTTCTCTTTATACAGCATGAGTGTGCTTCATAATGAGCTTCCCCGTTATGATTCATGACTGAAGTGACTTTCAAACTTGGTAGCTTTTCAGTAGAACTTCTTTTCCTAACATTTTTTTTTCTTTCATTATGACAGTATTTGAGAGCTTTGAACATAAATCTCAGGTTCATTTATATTGCACATGTTTCCCCCAGAATATTTGCCATGCATCTTCCCATTAGCCCCACCCCTTTTCAAGCACTTTCCTATTTCCTGGCACCATAGGACATTACGGGTTCACCTTGGGTTTGCCCTGCCCCGCTCTGGAATCAGCCATTACTTCAAGGATTCCTTTATTGGACAATGGTGTTAGAAACAAAGATCTGAGTGCTAGGTGTGCTTATGACTGTTGGTGTGTCTTTGCTTCTAGGTCCTCCCAGTGGACAGAGCTAGGAAATATAAGCATGCATACTAACCCGTGTACACACACATCTATATCTACTTCTGTATCTGGGCTAGAATGAATCCTGTGGTATGGATGAGAGTGGAGACATCCGTATGTTTATTTCCATAAGGCTATTGTCTCCATTCTCATCCCCACCACAGGAATCCCCTAGCCTTCCCCTTTTCCTTATTCTTAAACATTTTTTCTTTGACAGTGAGAATGTGGCTTGATTCACTAGTTTGTTTGACCCTAGTATTATAAAGTAGTTACATATGTCTGTAACAGATTTATTAACTAGAGTCCAGTATTTGTGGACAGATCTTTGTCGTAAGCCTTACAGTAGCCAATCAAAATGCTGTTTTCCAAAATTACTTTGTGTTATTCACCTGTAAAGCAATTTGATTCATTTGTTAGTGTTTATATTTCATGTAGGCCCCTGGCTCCCATATCCTAGTTGTAATTACTTATTATGGCGAAACATAATGAGAGTCAGAGCTATACAAAAAAGTCTGCTCAGAGAGAGATTGTTCCCTCCTCATTCCTGCTGTCCTGTCCCCGTTACCCCTACTTTCCACTGCTTTTCCCTCCCACCCTGTGAGGGTCATCCTCCTTGTTGTTAATGGCAGTTGCATGTTTACCGAGCGCTTACTACATGTAGGCACTTTTCACGCATTGCTTCATTCCCCCTGAGGTAGTAGGTACTCTTATTCCCCCCATTTTCTTAGATGAGGGAGCTGAGCCCCCAGAGAGTGGAAGGAACTTGTCCAAGGTGACTTATCTGGAACATAACCAGTATGAAACAGGGATCTGTCTGACACCAGGGCTGGTGTCCAGACCCCACCCCTTCCTTCC
>NW_020838022.1:6996142-7004942 GCF_003676395.1 Aethalodelphis obliquidens | reverse complement strand
TTCCTTCCTTCCTCCCTCCCTCCCTCCCTCCCTCCCTCCCTCCCTCCCTGCCACACAGCTTGTGGGATCTTACCTCCCTGACCAGGGATCGAACCTGCACCCCCTGCATTGGAAGTGTGGAGTCTTAATCACTGGACCACCAGGGAGGTCTCCAAACCACCCCTTTCTTAAAATTGTCTGGTCCCTCCTCAGTGTGGGTCTTCCTGAAGCTCATCACTTCCGAAGTCGCCTTTCTGAAGACATTCCGTTAATGATTGCAACCCTTGCTCTAGTTGGTCAGGTGTGGTTAAACAAGGTCCACAAGGGGCCACCTGGCCTTTGGTTGGAACTTAGGGGAAGATGCTGCCTTCAGTTGAATCTGCCCTCCCCTTTTTCAAAATGTGTTTACATACGTTACTTGTAAATTTGGAGACACAACAATTTCTTTAAAAGGTCACTAAGCCTTCATAGATAACAACTGTCTGGGGTCACATAGGTTAAAGGAGCAACCACATTCCGCATTGTTGCTGTTCAACTCAGTACAGTAAGTCCCCTACATACAAATAAGTTCTGTTCCAAGAGCACGTTCGTAAGTCCAATTTGTTCCCAAGTCCAACAGAGTTAGCCTAGGTACCCAACTAACACAATCGGCTATATGGTACTGTACTGTAATAGGTTTATAATGCTTTTCATGCAAATAATACATAAAAAACAAACAAAAAATTAAAAAAACATTTTAAATCTTACAGTACCTTGAAGAGTACAGTAATTCAGTACAGCAGCTGGCGCCTCTTAGCAGTACCAGCTACATCACCGCTGCTTTTATCCTTGCTTCCAGACATCCTGGGCTTGAAATAAAGACACTGTACTACCGTACTCTATACAGTACTGTACAGTAAAGTACGCAAAATCACAACCACTTGTAAAGGATGCATGCGCGTGACAGTGTACACCAGACACGTGAAATAACTTACGTGATTGGACATGCGAATGCATGTTCGCATCTTTGAAAGTTTGCAACTTGAAGGTTCGTATGTAGGGGACTTAGTGTAGATTATTATGGGGCCTTCCTGTGTCTCAGGCTCTGTGCTAGGTGCTTTGGGGATAGAGGTGAATGCAAATTGTCCCCCCGCCTTGAGGGGCTTAAAGTCTAGTAGGGGAGAGGGATCAAGTATACAAGCAATTCTAATGCAAGGCAAGTCTTCGTTCAGTGCTACAAGAGGGGGCACACCTGATGCGAGGAAATTCAAAGAGGAAACTCAGAACGGGGAGGGGGAGGCAGGAGGGCATTCTGGGGGAAGCTTCAGGGAGAAGCGATATTTGAAATGGGGCTTGGGAGAATGAGAAAGCTTTGGACAGGTAGATATAGAGGAAAGAAGGCTGGGGGAAAAGGTTTCAGACAAAAGGTCTACTTGGGTAGAGGCGTAGGGAAAAAAATTGCAGGGGAGTGTGGGAAATGGTGAGTAGTCTATTTTGGTTGCAGCAGAGAGGAAGCCAGACTGGAGTCATCTTAATGGCTTTTGTATCAGTTAGCATGTTCTAGGCTTCCAGTCATATTGCCTAGATCAAACTGGCTTAAACAATAAGGTTTATTGGCTACATAACTGGGAAGTCCAGAGGTAGCTCAGGCCTGACCAGTTTGATCCACTGCTCCACTAGGATGCCAAGAACCCATGGGGTTTCCACTGGTCTACTCTGCTGTCCGTAGTGCCAGCTTCATCCTAAGTCCGGGCCTTCTTGTGGTCAGGAGAGGGGCTGCCAACAGTCATCTGAGTGCAGGCTTCCTCAAGAAAGGCTTTCTGTGCAACTCTCTTAAAAGCTGTGAAAAATCTCTCAAGTCTCACTAGCCAGAATGGGCTCAAATGTCCCATTTCTTAACCGGTAACTGGAAATTGGGGGTGGGATTGCCTTTTGCCCAATCAAGCCCACTTTTAGAGCTAAGATTATAGTTCATTTCCCTTGGAATATGTTGAACAAGATCAAGATTCAATGAAACAGGAAGAAGTCTGAAATTGGTGCTGGGGAGGCAACCAAAACCTCTGTGGTCTCAAGTGCCAAGAAAGTGGAGTATTGTGCTTGTTAAGTGAAAAATTGGAGAACGTGGAAAAGTTTCTAGGTTTGACAAGCCAAAAATATTCCTGTATTTCATTCAGTCTAAGATGCTATCAGTTGTTTGTCTACAGGATAAACAACCTGGTTTCTTTAACAAATACGTTGCAAGGAAAAAAGACATGAAGGAGAAATCTATAGATAAAGAGACTTAAAGAAATATTAATCAGGGAGACTTCCCTGGTGGCGCAGTGGTTAAGAATCTGCCTGCCAACGCAGGGGACACGGGTTCGATCCTTGGTCCAGGAAGATCCCACATGCCGCGGAGCAACTAAGCCCGTGTGCCACAACTACGGAGCCCGCACACCACAACTAGAGAGCCTAGAGCCCGTGCTCTGCAACAAGAGAAGCCACTGCAGTGAGAAGCCCACACACTGCAGCAAAGAGTAGCCCCCACTCGCCACAACTAGAGAAAGCACACGCGCAGCAACGAATTCAGCCAAAAATAAATAAAATAAATAAATTTTTATTCAGCCAAAAATAAATAAAATAAATAAATTTATAAAAAAAAAAGAAATATCAACCAGGGATTCCCTGGTGGTCAAGTGGTTAGGACTCGGCGCTTTCACTGCCAAGGGCTTGGGTTCAATCTCTGGTCGGAGAACTAAGATCCCACAAGCTGTGCAGCGCAGCCAAGAAAAAAGAAAAAGACTGTTAAAAATATATATATATATCAATCAATAGTGATGTATGGACCTTATTTGGATCCCAATTCAAGTAAACAAACTTTAAAATACACACACATTTTATGACACTTATGAGACAATTGGAAATTGGAACAGACTTGAATATACATTGATATCAAGGAATTGTTGTGGTTTTTAAAATATGGAATAATAGGGCTTCCCTGGTGGCGCAGTGGTTGAGAGTCTGCCTGCCAATGCAGGGGACACGGGTTCGAGCCCTGGTCTGGGAGGATCCCACATGCCGCGGAGCAACTGGGCCCGTGAGCCACAACTACTGAGCCTGCGCGTCTGGAACTTGTGCTCCACGACAAGAGAGGCCGCGAGGGTGAGAGGCCCGTGCACCGCGATGAAGAGTGGCCCCCGCTCGCTACAACTGGAGAAAGCCCTTGCACAGAAACGAAGACCCAACACAGCCAAAAATAAATAAATAAATAAAATTAAAAAAAAAAATATATGGAATAATATATTGTGGTTATGTGTTTTAAAAAGAGTCCTGTCTTTTAGAAATACATATTCAGTTATTCATGGATGGAAATGGCTTGATTGGAGTCGGGGGAAATAGGTGGGGTGTGGCAGCAAGATTGGCCATGAGCGCATGATCACTGAAGCTGGATGATCGGTCTGTGTGGAGTTCATGATCCTACTGTACCTTTTTATACGTTTGAAAATTTCCATAATAAAAGGGAGATTGGGATTGACATATATACACTCATATGTACAAAATAGATAACTAATAAGAACCTGCTGTATAAAAAATAAAATAAATCAAGGCAAAAAAAAAGAAAGGTAAAACAAGGTATCAGGATAAGCCTAATTGAGAAGGTGACATTTGCTGTGGAATGCTCCACATGTACAGGGCCCCTGCCACCACGTGGCATTAAAAATACTAAAAACATACTGTTTAGGGGCTGTTGTGATAAAATAAAGATGGCCAAAAATTCTTTTCTAATCCTTCTATTAAGAGGCAGAGAAAATTCCCCTCCCCTTGAATCTGGGCTGGCCTTGGAGACTTGCTTGAGCAGAAGTGACATTCCAGACTCCTACCCAAAGTCATAAGAAGTCTTATAGCTTTGTTTGGCTTGCTTGGAACACTGAAAGTCCTGAGCTACCCTAGGAGAAGTCTGACTACCCAGAGTCAGTCATTCAGGAGGCTAGACTCCAGTAAACAGTCCCAGCTGAACCCAGCCTTCTACCCATCCATCCCCACCAAGGCTCCAAACTTATGCGGAGCCCATGTGGACCTTCCAGCCCAGCCCATCTGCTCTGTGAAATAAAGAATCTCCTAGCTGAACCCTGCCTGAATTCCTGACCCATAGAATCATGAGATACAATTAAATGCTTGCTGCTTTAAGTCACTGAATTCTGAGATAGTTTTTCAGGCAGCAAGAGGTGGCCAGAATAGAGCTGTATACATATGTGACAAGCTGTTTAAGCAGGGAATAACAAATACAAAAGTCAGGATAGTGTTTCTTGGGGGTGGGTGGTGGGGTGAGATGCAGGTAGGAAGAGGTAGGGGGATGGGGGGATGACATGGGGATGGACACAGGTGGATTCAAAGGTATCCACAGGACCTAGTTCTGAGATTGGGTATTGTAGTGGGTTCTCAAGTGTGCATTTTAATTTTATATGCACATTACACACATAATATTGTAGGTACCGAATATTACATGATAAAAGAATTTTATAAAAGGTCTCAAGCAAGAATGGGAAAATACTAAAATTTATTAAAACTGAGTGGTGGGTACATGGGCAGCTGCATTATGATTCTCTATACATCTGAAATCTCTTACGATAATATTTTGAACTTAATAGGATTTCTACAAGGACAAAAAACACATAATATGTATATACATAAGTGTAGAGAAAGATGCATGAAAAGATGAGTTCCCCAAGTTTTAATGATTATTACCTCAGGGAAGTTCTTGCACTTTTTTTTATTGTGGTAATATATACACAACCTAAAATGTACCATGATAACCATGTTTAAGTGTAGAATTCAGTGAAGCACATTCACATTGTCGTGCAACCATCACCATCCATCTCCAGGACTTTTTCATCTTCCAAAACTGAAACTCTGTACCCATTAAACAATAATTCCCCAGTCTCTCCTCCCCCCAGCCCCTGGCAGCCAGCATTTTACTTTCTGTCTCTATGAATTTGACTCCTCTAGATAGTTCATATAAGTGGAATCGTACAGTATTTGTCCTTTTGAGATTCGCTTATTTCTGTTAGCATAATGTCTGCAAGGTTCATCCATGTAGCATGTGTCAGTATTTCCTTTTTAAGGCTGAATAATATTCCATTGCATGTATATATAACCTTTTGTTTATCCATTTATCCATTGATGGACATTTGGTGCCATGGACTGAATTGTGTCTCCCCAAAATCCATAACCCCTAATGTGACCATATTTGAGATAGGGCTTGGAAGTGGTAATGAAGTTAATAAAGTCATAAGGATGGGGCCCTAGTCCAAGATACCAAGAATGCAAAAAAGCTATGTGAGGACACAGCAAGAAGGCGGCCATCTATAAGCCAAGGAGAGAGGTCTCAGGAGAAACCAACCCTGTTGGCAGCTTGATCTTAGACTTCCAGCCTCCAAAACGGAGAAAATTAATTTCTGTTATTTAAGTTACCCAGTCTGTAGTATTTTGTTATGGCAGCCCTAGCAAATTAGTACACTTGGGTTTGCTTTTACATTTTGGCTATTGTGAATAAGGCTTCTATGAACATGGGTATACAAATATCTGTTTGTGTCTGCTTTCAATTCTTTTGGGTATATATTCAGAAGTGGAATTGCTGTTTACTGGATATTCTGTTAACTTTTTTGAAGAACTGCCATACTGCTTTACACAGTGACTCCAACATTTTACATTCCCACCAACAATGCACAAGGGTTCCAATCTTTCCACATCCTTGTCAACACTTATTATTGTCTGTTTTCTTGATAATGGCCATCCTCATGGGTATGAAGTAGCATCACATTGTGGTTTTGATTTGCATTTCCCTAATGATTAGTGATGTTGAGCATCTTTTCATCTGCTTATTAGCTATTTGTATATCTTCTTTGGAGAAATGTCTATTCAAGTCCTTTGCCCATTTTTAAATCAGGTTGTTTGTTTGGTTTTTGAACTTTTATGTATATATCTAAATGTATATAATCAGGAAAAATGAAACTTTTTATTGTAGCTAAAATAGAGGAAGAAGAAAATAATTTTTAAATGAAGCTAGTGCTCTGTGACTTTTTTCCTCTTTTCAATTATTTTTCAATCATTCTGATTACATCAAGAAGAAAACCTCAATCTGTGCTCCTATGGTTTTTAATGCTGATTTTTTAAAATGTGGAAATTAGGGGGGATGGGGTGGGAGGAATTGGGAGATTGGGATTGACACATATACACTATTGATACTATGTATAAAATAGATAACTAATGAGAACATACCGTATAGCAGTGGTCCCCAACCTTTTTGGCACCAGGGACCGGTTTCGTGGAAGACAATTTTTCCATGGACCGGGGCGGGGGTGGTGGTGGTGGGGGGATGGGGGCGGGGGGAATGGTTTCAGGCTGATTCAAGAACATTACATTTTTTTAAACATCTTTATTGGAGTACAATTGCTTTACAATGGTGTGTTACTTTCTGCTTTATAACAAAGTGAATCAGCTATACATATACATATATCCCTGTATCCCCTCCCTCTTGCATCTCCCTCCCACCTTCCCTATCCCACCCCTCTAGGTGGTCACAAAGCACCGAGCTGATCTCCCTGCAAGCACATTACATTTATTGTGCACTTTATTTCTATTATTATTACATTGCAATATATAATGAAATAATTATACAACTCACCATAATGCTGAAGGTAGGTGGAGCTCAGGTGGTAATGTGAGCGACGGGAAGCAGCTGCAAATACAGATGAAACTTCGCTCGCTCCCCCCCACCCCCGCTGCCCACCTCCTGCTGGGCCGCTCACCTCCTGCTGTGCAGCCTGGTTTCTAACAGGACACGTTCCTGCCAGTCCTCCGGCCCCAGAGTTAGGGACCCCTGCTGTATAGCACAGGGAACTCTACTTAACTCTACTTAATGTGCTGTGTGATGTAAATGGGAAGGAAATCCAAAAAGAGGGGATATATGTATACGTATAACTGATTCACTTTGCTGTACAGCAGAAACTAATAACATTGTAAAACAACTATACACCAATAAAAATTCATTTTAAAAAATGTGGAAATTAGGGAAAACTAGGACATATCCAAACACAGTCGTAAGTGCATAGTATTTTTTTTATCCTAATGACCATGACATTTTTTTCCTTAGCTTTGTGTGTCATACACATTTCCAGGCTATTGCTTATGAAAATCAACATGTGTCTACAGTCAGAATTAGATTTCTGTGCTCACCTCCACATCCTCCATACCCATGGAGTCCGAGCAACGTTCTTAACCTCTCTGAACTTCAGTTCCCACTGAGGGTCCACTTCCAACAACACGGGGTAGGTAGTCAATAAATGGCAATTCTTATTACAATTGTTACACAGACTTTTATTAGTAATCTTAATAGCTATTTATTTTTAAAACAGTAACTGTTTCAAAATCAAAATCGCTTTTTTTCCCTTCTCTGTGGTTTCTGGATGGCCCTGACTTAAAGCAGGTCCTTTCAGAGTTCTACTGAGATGGATTAAAACTTCCAAAGTATGGTCTTTGTTTGAACCGTATACCCAATGGTGGGATTTTAAAAATTAATCAGTTATTAATTTATTAATCAAAATAGCATCATTGTTTTCTGGATATACAAGAAGGTATGAAGAGCACTGGAAATGGCAAGTAAGTGAGTAAAGCATAAAGACTATTCTTTCTTCTTATTTACTTAAAAGATGACTCTGTAAAGAAACAAATAGTAGAAACTGTGAGCTGGGGTTTATAAGAGTTGTAGAAGTGAAAGATATGACCATTGCACAAAGAACACGAGGGCAGGTATATGGAATTATTGCATTGTAAGGTTATTAGATTTGTGAAGTGTGGCACGTAAGGTGAGAAGGGGAAAGTTGGAAGTTTGATGTTTTTGGCATGAAGGCTGAGAGAGACAATAATGACTCTCAATAGACTTTTTAAGTTAAGGATGCATATTGATAACCCTAGAGCAACTGCTAAAAATTAACAGAAAGAGGTAAAGCTAAGAAGAAAATAGAGGAAATAACATCAGCACAAAGAAATACTAACCCAAGAGAAGGCAGGAAGTTCCCAAATATTAGAAAAATTCCCGCACTTCTAAATAACCCATAGATCAAAGAAGTTATGTGAGATTAGACTTACAAATTAAATCCTGTGGTTACACTGCTCTTTCCTGATTTTAACATTTTAAATATTTTCTATCGACTGCCTCTGCCTCCTCCCTCTCTCTCTTTCTCTCTCCCTCTTCCTCACCCTCTCCCTCTCTCCTTGACTTTCTTCAAATCCTTGGCTGTTTTCATACTCTCCAATAACTTTTTTATCTTTGGCTGCACCGCCCGTATGGTGGGATCTTAGTTCCCCGACCAGGAATCGAACCCGTGCCCTCAGCAGTGAAAGCGCCGAGTCCTAACCACCGAACCTCCAGGGAATTCCCAATGTCCAATAACTCTGTACAACTTTCAACCCAATTTTTCATATGGGAAATACATTAGAGAATCTTGTCAGCTCCACTTTTTTTGTTGTTGTTGTTTTCTGGCTCCACATTTTTCCTCCTGGAAAACAACCCTCTTGAGGCCTTCCATCCCCTGCTCCAACCTAAACAGGTAGCTCTCAAGGTCTAGTGTACAGGTTTCATCCTGGCATCCTCCTTTCCTATCGCTGTGGGAATTTCCTTTGTATCTCTTCTGTGTTACATTCCCTATTTGATGGACCCCTTTTCTTCTTCTTCTTCTTCTCCTTCTCCTTCTCCTTCTCCTTCTCCTCCTTCTTCTTCTCCTTCTTCTTCTCCTTCTTCTCCTCCTCCTCCTTCTTCTTCTCCTCCTCCTCCTCCTTCTCCTCCTCCTCCTCCTTCTCCTTC
>NW_020838022.1:6955892-6996042 GCF_003676395.1 Aethalodelphis obliquidens | reverse complement strand
CTCCTGCTCCTCCTCCTCCTCCTCATGCTCCTCCTTCTCCTCCTGCTCCTCCTCCTGCTCCTCCTCCTCCTCCTGCTCCTCCTTTTCCTCCTGCTCCTCCTCCTCCCCCTCCTCCTCCTCCTGCTCCTCCCCCTCCTCCTCCTCCTGCTCCTCCTCCTCCCCTCCCCCTCCCCCTCCTCCTTCTTCTTCTTCTTCCTCTTCTCCTTCTCCTTCTTCTTCTCCTTCCTCTTCTTCTTCTTCTTCTCTTTCTCCTTCTCCTTCTCCTTTTTTTTTTTTTAAATCTGCTGTGCCTTGTTTTATGGTTTTCAGTTTCCTGCCACAATTGTGAAGCTTGGTGTTTTCCCTTTGAACAAAATGTGCATCACTGTTTTACAATCAAGCTTGAAAATTCTGGTATTGGGAGTTCTTCTGCTTTCTATTGGCTGTCATTTCTACTGGTTCTCGCTCATAGTGTCTTAAATCTTTATGTGTTTGATTATGCGTTGGGCATTAGATTTTAAATTAAAGACATAATTTGAAGCCTAGGATATTGTTACATTCCTTTAAAGAAGATTTGTTTTCCCTAGGAGCCTGGGACTGCTAGCTATCTGGAATACCCTTAATCCAATTTCAAGGTGTGTGGTTTGTGGGGATGGGTTACTCTGATGAATGGAAGGCAGACTGCAATGCATGTGACAGCTGGTTTATTTCCAAGTCATCCTTACTCCTAGGCTACAGCTTTTCAGGATACCAGCCCAAGGCAGGCGATGATTTACCAGAGTCTTCGTCTTGGGCTGACGCTGGACTCTGACTTTTGTTCCCTGTCCCTGGGAGGCCACTGGAAGCACTCGGTCTCTTGGCTTCTTCTTCCCGATTGAAAAAGTCTCTTTGAGCCAAAATGACCCGAAGAGCTGGTCTCATTTCTCCTGGATATTGGCTCTCTATTTTCTGTCTTGTTAAGTGTTTCATGCTTAAGGATATTTTAAAATTATGTTGTCCACCTTCTTTGATGTCTTCAGCAGGAGTGTTGGCCCAAATGACCTAGCCTGCCATTTGCAGAAGCTGAAGTCTCTCTTCCCCATTTTGGTGGCGTATAGCCTCCAGCAGCTTCCTGAGAAAGGAAGGAATTTGTTGAGACCCTTCATGTTTGAAAATGTTTATATTCTATCCTGATGCTTAATTATTGCTTTGGCTGGATAGAGAATTCTAGGTTGGATCTTAATTTTCCTTCAGAATACTGAAGGAATTACTTCCTGTATTCTAGCTGCCTGTATTTCTCTTGAAACATCCAAAGCCATTCTGTTTCCTGATCCTTTGCGTGTAATCTATTTTTTTCTCCTGGAAGTTCCTAGAATCTTCTCTTTATCTTTGTGTTTGAGAGTTTCATGATGACGTGCCTTGATGTGGGCTTTTCCCATTCACTATGCTGGGCACACAGTGTATTCTGCTAAACGGGAAATTCATGTCCTTCAGTTCTGGGCATTTTCATGTATTATTTCTTTGATAATATCCTCTCCACTTTTTTTTTTCTGGCTCTCTTTCTAGAACATCTATGATTTGTCTCCTGGAACAATCCTCTAATATTCTTTTTTTCTTTCCTTTCCTATTTTCCTACTCTGCCTTTTTGTTCTACTCGCTGAGAGATGCCCTAAACTTTTCATTTCCAAGAGCTTTTTCTTGTTTTTTAACTGCTCTTTTTTTTTTCTTCTTGAAGAATGCATAAATTATGTCTCTGAGGATATTGTGGATTTTTTAAAGTTCTTTTCTGCTGTATGCATTATTTCCTTTATTTGAGTTTCTTTTTTCCATTTGTTGGTTTTAATCTTAAAGGCTTTTTACTACTGTCTTGGCCAGTGCCAGGACTACAGGGAGGCAAATAGGACACCCAGGGGGCAACATTTAGGGAGGTGCTCACGTCTCAGGCCCATGCAAGTGCAGGGTCAGCTGGAGAGGGTGGGCACTTCTCTTGCCTCACTCTCATCCCAGCTCTGGACCCTGATCCTGGGCCCTGATCCAGATTTAGGGATGAGATGCTAACACGCTGACTGGAAGCTCTGTGGCCTAGGTCGGGCCTGTCCACCGGCTTCACTCAAGAAAATTGGACCAGCACACAGACATTTCATTCTGACATCTCCAAATGGAGAGTATCTTAATTTGCGTTTCCTCAAAAGTAGAGGCTGAGAAAAGGATTTGAGAGCAGGTAATTTATTTGGGGGTTGATCTTGGGAAGCTGGAAGGAGGGAGCTAAGAGAGTGACACAGGGAAAGAGGAAAAGCCAATATAATCGTGTGCTATTGAGGTCACCCCTGTGGGAAACATGGGTTTTATTCCACCCAGGGCCTCCCTAGAAGCTTTGAGGCCTCCCAGAATTGACCACTGAGGAGCAGGAAGTTACAGCCTTTAAACACAAGCTCCCATCTCCCTGTCAGGTGAGGGTTAAGCCTGGGTCTTATTAACCCTGGGGTGTTAATTGACCACAATTACAAGATGCAGGATCATGGTGCCTGCCTCCCGATTCATACATTGGCCTCTTCTCACTATGTCCTCTGCTGGCAGAGGGGGCAAGGGATCTTTCTCCAGCCTCTTTCATGAGGGCACTACTCCCATTCCTGAGGACGGCTCCACCCTCAGGACCTAATCACCTCCCACCCTGACCTAATCAGGCCCCACCTCCTAATACCATCACCTTAAGGGTTAGGTTTCAACATATAAATTTTCTGGGGTGGAGACACAAACATTCAGACCATAGCACATACGGCATCAGAGAAGGCCTTGAAACTGAAAGCAAAAAGAGACCTAATGCTCCCTGAAGGTCAGCCGCTGCCAGCATGAGGTCAGTCTGATCTTGTACAAAATGGTGCACTTGTGCAGATGAAATCAAAGGTGGCCTAGGTAGAAGGGACGAGAGGCATCAGAGGTGTCTACTACATAGAGTAAAACCCCACCTCCTACCTGGGCTCATAAGCCAGGTTGCCAGGATTCTGGACGCTCAGCGGGGAAGGGAGGTTGGGGCGAAGGTGGTGGAGTTCTCATTCATTTAGACTTTCAGTTAATCCTTTCCATTTTGGTTTGGTGAATAGCTCTCATCCTCAGCTGTGTCACGTGTTAGCAACAGCAGATCTTCTAGAATTCACCCCCACTCCCATATTGGTGCCTTCCTCAACCTACTTGGACCAAGACGCCCCACATGTGCCAGGCTGCCCCTCCACATGGATGCGTGCTCACAGGTTGGCAGCGCCATGCCGAGGTTTGTGTCCCGAGGGTGGTTGCGTACAGACCTTTCGGCTCCCCGGCTCCCCTGTCGCGCATCCCCCGTCCAAGTACCTAAGCGCATCCGGAGCAGAGGTTTAAAACCCTTGGGCGGTAGCTGGTCAGCCTTGGGTGGAGGTGGTTGGCCCTGGGGGGAGCCGGGAGGCCTGACCTTTCTCCCCCAGACTCCGACCCCAACCCAGGTCCGGGTAACGCACATGGGTCCACCCACGAGGCCACAGGGAGGGGTGGCCCTCCGGAGTCGTTGCCCGAGAGTGTGCCTGCGCCCCCCGTTCTTGGGGAAGGTGGGAAGCCCTGCATGTCTCCAGGATGTCCCAGCAGTACCTATGCTCTGTGGTTAACTCTTCTGACCTGTAAGAGTCTGGTCTCCTCCTGGAGGTCTGGAAGCACCCTCTGGTGAGGTGCTGAGCCAGAGGGGCTCCCCCGCTGCTGGGCCCCTGGCAATAAAACTGGGATGACTCAGCGGTGGATCATTCTGCTGCCGTGTCCTTGAAGAATGCAGCTAGCTACCAGAATTAATGTCTCTGTGAGTTTGACTACCATAAAAGCATATAACTCATATAAATGGAATCATACGATATTTGCCCTTTTGTGTCTGGCGTATTTCACTTAGCATAATGTCTTCAAGGTTCATCCATGTTGTAGCATGGATCAGAAATTCCTTCCTTTTTAAGGCTGAATAATATTCCATTGTATGGATATATCACATTTTCTTTATCCATGCATCTGTAGATGGATATTTGGGTTATTTCCACCTTTTGGCTACTGTGAATAATGCTGCTATGAACACTGACTGGTGTATACATATCTATTTGAATCTCTGCTTTCAATTCTTTTGTGTATATATGCAGGAATGGGATTGCCGGATCACATGGTAATTTTATGTATAATTTTTTGAGGAACTGCCATGTGGTTTTCTACAGCTGCTATACCATTTTACAAGAAATGCACAAGTGTTCCAATTTCTCCATGTCCTTGCCAACACTTGTTATTTTCTGTTTTTTTTTCCATAGTAGTCATCCTAATGGGTGTGACATACATTTATTTTTAAGTATAATTTGATTTCACTATGATAAACACAAAACCATTTCCACTTGCCATAACAAAAGGAAACTAAAAATAATCACATAATACTAAATTAAAAAAAATCCCCTTTACTGTCTAACGATTCTCTCACCTACCCCCAGTATTGCTCTCACATTATGGAACTAGGAGTACAGAAGTACAGGGTCCCCTTCACCCCTTGGTCCTTCCCCATCCTCACTTTTGGTCCTAGAGCTTAATAGCGCATCAGACTTATGCTCCAAGAAGTGATAAATCAATACTGGCAAGAGGGAGTACCCTGCTTATGGATTGCTACGTAACAAACCACCCCAAAATGTAGTGTCTTAAGACAACAACAATCATTGATTTTGCTCAGGAACCTGCAATTTGACAGGGATGACTTGTGATATCCAGGGACTCAGCTGGAATGATCCAAACCGCTGGGGGCTGGAACAGTTAGGGGCTGCCTGGGCATCTCTTTCTCTCCTTACTGGAGTCCACAGCATCTCTTCACATGGTTTCTCCAGCACCACATCCTCAGAGCAGCTGGACTTGTACGTGGAAGTACAAGGCTCCAAGAGACCCAGGTGGAAGCTGCAAGGCCACTTCTGTCACACTGGGCAGCAAGGCACTGAGGCCAGCCCAGATTTGAGGGGAGAGGACACAGACCCCATGTCCCAGTGGGAGCAATGTCAAAGAATTTGTGGCCCTTGTTGGAAACTAACACAACACTGTGAATCAAATATACTCCAATATAAAATAAAACGTTTCAAAAAAAAAAGAATTTGTAGCCCTCTTTTATCCACCAAAGGGAGAAATGCTTGTCTCGTAGGCACTCCACTCCGAAGACCGTGAGTATGGTAAGCAGATGGAACTTCCCAACTGGAGCAGTGGCAGGATGATGCCATAACTCTGGGGAGACAGAGGTAGAGAGGAAGATGCGAGGGTGATGGGATGAGGCTGTTTTCTTCTCTTCTGGCTTTCCCTGGGAGGCAGACTTTCACAAGCTAAGAGCTGAAAAAAATCATCAAGCAGCAGTTTGCCCCATCTGCTGGACTTCCCGTGCGTTCATGATTGCCTTTGAACTCTTTGTGGTTCTGGACTGAGCTCGGGAGCCTTTCCAGTCTTTGTGGGGCGTAACAATGCTAGTTTACATACCCATGGCATGAAATAAATGGAGGCAATACCTGAATCTTGTGACAGGCTGAACTATGGCTTTAATGCTTCATGTGTTCAAGCGAGTGTGGGAACCAGATGCAGCCAAGCAGGCAAGACTCTCCAGAGCTCTGCAAGGAGCATGTTCAGTTCCAAGTGACAGAGCACAGATTTGCGATATAATTTGCAACATAATGCGGTTTTGATTTTATAAATATTTTCATCTTATATCAGGAGCTTTTTCAACTTGGCTGTGACAGTATCCCCTTCAGTACTCTCCAGATGAGTAGGTGACAATGTGTTTTATCACGAGATACTTTTGAAAGTGAGAGGACGCTGCTGATAATTATGGCAATAAAATAGGCCGAAACCAGGACTGTCCCAGGAAAAGGACTTCTGCTCATCGTACCCCTGAGCCATCTCTACAATCAGCCCCGTCAACCAGCTGGGGTGGAGCACCCCCTCTGCAGTGTCAGGCACAGATTTAGTCTCCATAGGGGAGGTGGTGAAGGCGAGTCCTCATGCAGCTTCCTACTGAATTGCAGGAGTCTCACCTGAAAAAAAGCCACCTCTACTATGAGCAAAGTGCCTGGACATGAGAGTGGCTGGAGCTCAAAGGAGGTTCTACGTGGGTGGGTGCGGTCAAGGGAGTCTTCTGGAGAAGGAAGCACTTGGGATGGGTCTTAGGTGGGTGCATTGGGGCAGGGAGAGGGCAGCCTAGACGGGAGCTCCTATGGGCCTTCCCTTCAGCTACCATGTTCCGGTCAGTGGCATCTGTACCCCACGTAAATGGAAAATGGAGCAGCCCAGGGAAGGCTGAAGCACACAAGCAATGCGGGCGGGGAGCAGTGGGAGTGCCAGAAGAGCTGGGCCTGGAGCGCTTCCCAGAAGCACTTTATTTTCCTTCTAAGTTGTGTTTCATCCCAGGAACCATGACGTCCTCTTCATGAGAGTATTTCAGAAATGGAGCAGATTGAAGTCCCAGCCATTCCAGCCTTTTCACGGTCACCACTTCCAACCTGGCCTGCCTCAGATTCAGACTTCTGTGAAAGATCACATGAGTTCTCTGCTCAAGAAGTTTCAGCCTCCCTTGTTTATAGTGTAGATTCTCTCTCTCTCTGGTCCTTATCCTTAGCATGTACATTCTTCCACGATCTGGCAGGCAGCACTGTTTCAGCTGCAAGTGACAGAAGCACAACTCAATCTAGAATGCAGACTCCACGAGAGCATTGTTTAACACTATGTCCAGACCCTAGGATGGTGCCTGGCACCTAGAAGGTTCTCAGTAAGTATTTGTTGAATGAATCAAATGAAACCTGCTTAACAAAAAAGCAACAGACCATACGTGCTCTGGACCTTGAATCAGGGACTTAAGTTAGGTCATTTGCCTCCCTCCCCTCCCACTGCCCCCCCTTCCTCCTGTGTTTCTCAGTGTTTCTGTGTGCATGCTGTTCGCATTCTCTCCTGCTGAAGATGGACTTCCTCCCAGTGATGGACATGGAAGACCAGGGTGGGTGAGGGCATAGCCCCATACAGCCCCAAGCTTAGAAACTGCAAGAGAGACTATTTCAGGATTAAACCCCCAGCCCCCGAATCAGAGAAGTATTCTCATTGGTTAGGCTTGGGTCACATGAGCTTTTTCGAGCGTAATCCATGTGGAAAAGGGCATGGGATACTATGGGATTGGCCTGACCTGGGCCATGTGCCTGACATGAGGCTCTAGCAGTTTCCTGTGATGGGCAGCTCTTCCAGAATCATGTGACTGGCTGGGGAGAGCAGGGCAGCTGTTATCAGAAGTCGAGGACCCTCGTACTGGCAGGAAAAGCAAACAGCCAAAGGTCTAGAGACGAGTGCGTAAATCCTCCTAATGAGACTGGGGTGGGAGTCATGGGGCAGCCAACAAACTTGAAATGACTTTGAGATCTCAGTTTTATCTTTTTGACTCTGTGCTTGTCTTAGAAAAACAGTGCTTTAAATGACCCACTACTGAATCAAATTTGTCCTCTAGGAAGTTGTGCCATATGTATTCTGTGGGACACTGTTTTATCTCCTCTAGGGTCTGCATAGCCCACGCTGAGAAGCTATACTTGACCTTAGCAATTTCCCCCAGACCTACCTCCTGACCCCTGCATTGGCACAGCTCATCCATCCCTGCCTGTGCCGGCCATTGTCCCCTACCTAGAATGTCCTCGCCTGCCTCTTCTGGCCCCATCCACCTTCGCAGGTGCTCTTCAAGCCCCACATCCTTTCTAGCGGCTTCCTGGGTCGCTCTCTCTGTCCTTTAGACGCGGTGTATTACAGTGGAAAGAGCCCTGAAGATGAAGGTTCAAGTTCTAACGTCGCCACCAATTCTCTGCGTGACCTCTCTACAAGTTATTTCCTCTCTCTCAGCAACTCGGTTTCCTCTTCTGTAAAATGAGGGATTGCACTGACCCTGTTAGCAAAGGGAAGCTCCCAGCTCCTTCTGTGCCGGCCCCTGCCCTGCCCCCCAGCCCCTCTTGGGCTGGAGCTTTTTTTCTCCGGTAAATGAAATGAGTTTATAGTCAGTGCTTATGTTAAGAGTTCTCTCTCTGTCTCTCGCCTTCTCCGCCTCCCCGCCCCCTCAGCTGGACAGGAAGGCTTCCATTGAGGAAGGGGGCCCTCCCACACCCTTCCCCTATTCCATGCTCTTGGTCTAGCCTAGGCGAAAGGAAGATGCTGGATAATTCAGCTAAGCAAAGCAGATTTTCTGTATGGTCTGCCCTGGCTCAGAAGAAGGTCAAAGCCCCAGCTCTGTACCCAGTAGCAGACAGAGGACAGGATTCGTGTGTTCAAGGGTGCTTTGGACCAGCATCATCTTCACCTGCTTCTCTCCCATCTTCTCCTCTCCCCACAAGTAAGTAGCCCAGAGCTAGGCACCCCGAAAATGTGCTCAGATTGCTAGAATGCGGCAGAGAAAAATGCGTATGAAAGATTAAAGACGAGCACGCCTATTTTTGCAAAAGGACATGTTTGGTTGTATGATTATTTGTCCTTAAGCAGAAAAGGGGCATGGCACCAGGAAACTGGAGGAACGTTCTCAAAGTCTATTTTTGCCTCACAACTGCAGCTTCTGCTTTAAGGAATATGATGGACATATTTCAAAAGTTATGTTTAATAATATGGACTTGCTACAGGGTGTGAATGATTCTTTGGGGGGGGAAAACAGCTTCCCCAGAGCGCTTCTAAAAGGATCGGGGGGGACCCTAGTCCTCTTCTGAGGTAGTGTCTCTGTTCAAATCAGTGCAACTGCCTGGTGTGTCTCCAAATGCCTCTGTCTCTCTTAAGGGAACAGGGAAAGCTGAAATTCGAGTGGCACATGTGTTTTCCACCACCAGGGTTGCTATGGAGTGCAGCAGAGTTGTGGGAAATGCAGGGGGTTTATCTGCATCTGCAAAAAGTTAGCTAAGTGGAATTAGACTTTCTGTAAGGTGTTTTCCTGACTCAGGCATGTCCCAAACTGGCCAACGTGTCTTGAGGCCCTGGGCGGCAATCCAAGTCCCGCGACCTCAATTGCTCCTGGAGGAAAAGCAGCCTGTTTCAACTTTCTACACTTCTTAAAGTGTTACTTTGATTAGACAGGAGATAGCAGTTTGTTTAGCAATAGTACTATTATTCCTCTGTCATGGTTATATTTTTAAATTATACTTTCTCTTTCCTTTGCCAAGAGTAAATGATAACATACATTTGCACCACGGAGCCAACCAAAGCTGTGTAGGTTTTGCCCAGACAGGTTGGAAAATGGATTCTAGGCCCATTGCTACCCAAATAGGAAGACTTTCCCCATCCCTGGGTCAGGGGACCATGCTTTTTTTTTTTTTTAATAAGTACAAACTCTTTAAAAACATAAAATAAGTTTTATTATCGCTATAAAAGTAATGCATCTTGTTGTTTATACAAGTATTACTTGGAAAATACATAAAAGTATAAAGAGAAAGACAGATATCATCTATAATACTAGAACCCCAACAAAACTACTATTAAATTTTGCTATATTTCTTCCTAGGCTTTTCTCTAAATATTGATACAAAACTATGGATGCAAAATGTTCCCAATACACTTATATTACATATTCAGGAACATATTGCAAAAATAATTTTGTATCTTACTTTTATCACTTTATGATGTCATAACCCACAGATAACCATTATACAAGTTCTGGTTTATTCCCACCAGCCTTTTTTATCTGTATATTGATACAAAACCATGCATGCAAAATGCTCCCAATATATTTATACTGCATATTAGGAACACATCGCAAAAATAGTTTAGCATCTTTCTTTGATAGACTTTTGGTATCCGTCCTCCTAGCTTCTTTCCACATTATTGATACAAAACTATGAATGCAAAATGTTCCCAATACATTTAGATTACATATTAGGAACACATCGCAAAAATAGTTTAGCATCTTTCTTTGATCACTTTTTATACCACAACTCAGAGATAACCACTGTTAAAGTTTTGACATATTTCCTCTCAGCCTTTTATCTGTATGTTGAAACAAAACTGCATGCAGAATGCTCCCTGTATACTCAGATTGCATGGATGGGAATAGTGCAAAAAAATCTGCTCATTTCTTTTATCACTAAATGCTTCAGCCAGAGCATATTCTCTTGTCACATGTTAGAGACACCATATTTTATTTACCCAATCTTTGTTATTGGTCATCAGGATGTTTCTAATTTCTACCCTTAAAAATAGTTAAGTGAGTGACTTCTCTGGTGGTTGAGTGGTTAAGACTCCACACTTCCAATGTAGGGGGCGCGGGTTCGATCCCTGGTCAGGGAACTAAGATCCCACAAGCCGTGTGGCGTGGCCAAAAAAACCCAAAAATACTGAAATGAGCATCTTTAATGTATTCTTTTTTTGTGACTTTTTGTTCATGGAGTTTTTATGCCTTTTCTTGACCATGATATCGACTCAACATATTAAGGATGACCCTGTGTCTGTAGTGTTTATGGTTCATGTTTTTCCAGTTGTGTGCTTGAGCATAAATTCTTTAACATTCTAGCAAGCATATAAAATCTTATGCCTTAAATGAATTTCAATTCATTACAAAGAACTTAAATGATAGTTAAAGACACAAAGTCTGACCCTCCCCCATTAAACTATCAAAGTACAACTCATCCCCCTCCTTCCGTGACAGCAACCTTTTTCTTCCTTGCTTAGGGCCCACTTTTCGATCTTTTCATCCATGGGTCCTGTAATACTTACCAGTTGTATTGCTGTGAAGATGAGCGGCTCCCAGACCTTTCAGTTATCAATCTGTCACAAGTGCACAGTGGTATCTCGTGACATGATGATCCCCGAGACGTCTGAGGTCTGTGCATCCTTGACCCAAAATTGCTGCATCGCCCGTGACCCCTAAAGACTTTTCAGAGAATTATGTTTGACAACGTAACAAAAAATATGGCATAACGAAAGACACATTGTAAAAGCAGAGAAAGAACTTCAGCTCGAATCCCACCACCTTAAGCAACAAGTATGTTTGCTTTGATGTTCTTTCCAGTTTCTGCTCCTATACAGACCCGCTTGTCAACTGTGGTGTCCACATGATTTTATGTCCCTGATTTGTAAACATGGTATCATAAGCGTTTTCCAGGTTTCGACGTAGTCTTTAAAATTATTATTTGTAATGGCTGATGAAAAAGGTTCCATTGAGTGAGTGACTAAATTAAGTTAACCCCTATGGTTGGACATTCCATCTGTTTCCTTAAGACTAATTTGGTTGAATCTTTAGAAAGTATCAAATACGGTCAGAGATTTTAAATGATTTTAACACTGTTCTTGTTTGTGCACACCTACGTGTATACAGCTGCGCTATTTACTGTCACTATTTAGTCATCCTGGGGCCAGTCTTGGGCCTCACCCAGGAAGTGTCCAGGGTGTAGGCAAAAGCTCATCATACGACTTTCACCTCTAATTTTTCTAACCAAACAAATTCAACTCCATTTCCTGCTCTAGTCACTACTGTGTGTTCGGTTCTGATTAACAGATAATGACAGAAGCAGCACAGCACGAGGTCTGGAGGAAGAGGCCCCAGACTAGCCTAGGACAAATCCTCAACCTCCAGAAGCCCGTTTTCTTGTTGGCCGTTGCTTTTTTGACGTCTTATCCTATTTATCTCTCAGGGTTGTTGCAAAAAGAAACTATGAAAGCATTTGGCAAAGCATGTAAACGCACCCTAAAAAAAAGGCAAGATTTTGGGATTATTATGTTTCTGACTATTGCGGTTTTGTGGCCGGGACTTTAAAAAGTCTGGTCTTGGGGCAACAGTCGAGTCTGGCGAGCAGGTCAGGGTGGGGTTAGGGGACAGGTGAGGGAGCTGCTTTGGGAGAATCACGCTTCAAAGTCTTCAAGACTACAGGACACTGCTCTGTTCTCAGCTCCCAGACTAATAGCATCGGCCAAGCCGGGGCCACCGCCCAAACTCCCACGGCTGCTCAGATTCTAGAGCTCACTGGTGTAAGGAGAGTGCTCCAAAGCCAAGCAATGCCGGAAATGGAAGTCTGCTCAGGGCTCCTCCCTAATGGCTCAATTTACAATCCCCACAGGGGTCTACGTCTTTTTGAACTTGCCAAAGAGATCACTCCTGGAGCAGGGGGGGGGGGGATGGAGGTAAAGGCTGCAGATAGGTAAGATATTATGAAAGAGCTAACAGATCTTTGTTCATTTATTGAGCAGTAACTAACGGGTAGAATGACTGGGGTGTAGGGTGGCAGGGAGATACACATTTGCTATAATTGGTGCATAGATCGTTTTTCCTTTAAGAGTAATGTAATTATTCTAAATACAAAGGCATGTATCAAGTTTTAGGGTAATGAGGATAAGTTACACTGTAGGCTGATGGGAAAATAGATCTCTAAAAATTTATGCCAACTTGGATAGAGCCCCGACTCTAGTCTTTAATTCCTATTAATAAACTTTCATTGATCTTCCAAAAAATGCTTTTTGGACCTATTTCTATTTTCATCTTGTGTCGTCTCTCAGGAAAGCTGCCTAGAAGTTAACTCCCACCTGTGTAGGATGACCTTTTCTCCAAGTGTTGCCCTGAGCCTAATAATGGTCCAGGATTGGGGGAACAAACCCAGTCCCCTGCTGCCCCATCTGCCTTGATGATTTGATAGGTATGGTGTTTTTAAAACAATCAGCAAAATAATTTGCACTGCAGAGTCCTTAGTAGGTCTTTTTTAATTGGACAGTTACTCGTATTAGTGAAAATCAAAAGCAGCATACAATCATTCAATCTCCAAGCACTGGAGTGTATCCAACTGTTTTCCTATTTGGGGTTCCACTTTAGTCATTGTCTGTATGCACGCATAAATTTTTACAGAGTTGCAACCACTGCCTTTTTTTTGTGGCCCTGGTTATTGGCATCTAGTTTCCCAAGTAACATTGACACACATCTGTTCAAATCAATTGACGTTCCCATCATGACTGACTCATTTGGCGGGAAAAACAAGTTTACGTGCCAAATGGAACAAAGAAGCGTGGGTATCAGGGAGCAGCAGGGAGAAAGAAACGGTGGGAGAGAGTTATTTTGACTTACTGATCATAAAACATTTTCCAATACCATTTTTAAAGGATGTATAATATTACACCGAGTGATTGATTATATTTTACCCCATGGTGTGGGACACTTGGGTGGTTTTCAATACCTAGTGAGTTTAGAATGCATATAAATTACAGGATTTGAGAGATGACTGTATTTTCTTGAAACAGGAGTCTTCTGTGTCCAGATCCGGGCCACGGATCTGTGTTCCTTTGCTGGAAAAAAAAAAAAAAAGTCAGTACTGCTAACTGGAAATGCTGGATGCCTTCAAAAAATATCCCTGTGCTTAAAATATTTTTAAATTATGATCAATTCTAGCTTATAAAAGTAACCTATATATCTTGTCCCACAACTTACAGAAATGCGGAATTTTAAATTTAGAGCTTGACTAAACTTTTCCTAGTTTATGGGCCACGCCTGTCTAATAAACTTAATACAATGCCGTGTGCACACAGCTTCCTAACAAATAACATGTGCTGGGAAAAGATGAGGAAACAATGGAAAGGTGCCTCCTTGAAGGTGGTAACATCGGATCAATTGATCGTCGACTATAAATGGATTCATCTTACACAAGTCTCCCACACATTATGGTGCACATTTAGCAATGCTGAAAAACAATTTGAACGAATACCTTAGAAAGTTGTTACAGAGAATTTATAGTCTGGAACGAATTGCCATCTTCTTAATTGACACGGAAATGTTTGGCTAAAATATTGTTTTATTCACATTTCTCTCCTTGGAGAAAAATCTAGGCAAACTGCAACTTCGACCGTGTGAATAATGGTGAAAGATGACTGCTTTAAGTCAGAAAAAGGGCACCACGCAGTCTGAGGGCCCCGTGGACGCCCTCAATCTCGATGCCTCTTGGGGGCCCGGGGCAAAGCGCCACAGCGCATCTGGAAGGCAACGCCCCCAATCAGGGTCGCGGCTCCCGCCCTCCGCCCCTCGCGTTCTCTCACCTGCGTCCCGCTGGAGGGAGCCGGCGGGCGCGGGCGTGGTCCTCCCGGAAGGTGGGCGCTGGCTGCTGCCGGGCTTCCTTCTGGCTCGAGGGGACCCGTCCCGAGGGGGGAGAAAGGGAGAAAAGGGAGCTGGTGAGAGGCAGGGGGTCAGCCTCGAGGTGCCTCCCCAACCCCAAGCACTAAGCCTGGCGGGTGCGGGAACCTGTTCGCCGTTCAGGCCTCGGGATTGCTGGCCTGCGGGGCCCTGGGCCGGCCGGGAGCCAACTCTCGGGCTTCCCGGTCCGGGGATCGCGGCCGGGGTGGGGCGGGGCGGCGGCGGCGGCGGCCGCGCAGAGCCGGACTGGCCCCAGGCAGCCGGGTGGCGGCGCCCCGGGAGCCCGAGGGTCCGCGGCGGCCGGAAGGGCCCCGACCCGCCCGCGTCCGCCGTGGCGCAAGGGAGTCTGGGAGAGTGCGCGTGGGGGCGGCGGGAGCCTGAGCCCCGTCTCCGGGCTGCCTGGAACCCCGGGCTCCCCAAAGCCGACGTCCTCCGGGGGCTCCACTGGTAAGCCCAGTTCCCGGCAGCCCGTCCAGACAAGAGGGGTTTTCGTGTGCTTGGTTTCTTTCAGGATGACGGAAAGCGTGGGAAAGATTCCACACCTCCCTCTGTCTTTGCCAATAGTCCTTGACCTGCCCGTGCGCCGGATCAAACCAAACTCCTAAAGTGATTTTTACAGGCGAAGTGCGACGTCAGCCAGAGAGTGAGCCCTCTCTTTTCCAGGCCCGCTGTGAAGCTCCTAGCGTAGACTCGGGGCCCCCAGGAAGAGATGGAGGTGGCTTTCGAGGTCATTAGCAATAGCGTCCAGAGTCCAGGGGGGCAGGAAGAGGCCCTGAGTCGACAGCTCAGGTGCTGCCATTTTCTCAGGAGCTGTCAAGCTAGTGCCCTGCCAGCGGGGCAATCCCTTATGGGAGGCCCCCGGGCGACCAAGGTGGCCTTGGGGCGGCGCGTCCAGGGTAGAATTCTGGGACCAGATTTTGGGAGATAGGGCAAGATAGGGCAAGCAGCAGCTTGAAACGCAGAGCTTCATTCCACAGCCACCCCCTCGGGTCCTCGCGCTCCCTTCAGGCCTCAGATCGGGCAGGTCAGCGCCTCTCCACGCCGCCTGGGATTCACCGGCGGACCAGGCCCCGGGCCTCGCCCGATCTCGACAGAAGCTCCCCCCAACACAGACAGGAAGAAGGGTGGAGAGGGTGTCGAGAAGGGGCCAGAAACGTTCACCTTTTCTGGACTCCAACGTCCTTTCCACATGCAGGACGCGAGCCATTTACCAGGAGCCGCAGAGCGGCGTGGGGACTGCTTGCAGCGGGTCACCTTCCGGCGTCCCCGCTACTCCTTTTCCAATAACCGCCCCCCCTATTTAGTTGTTGGGTCTTGAAGGTATTCTTTCTTCGTTTTTTGTCCTGTGGGTGGTATTCTAGTTAATCACTAGGAATTTTTTTCCTATCGTTTAAATTTTACCCGGGTAGGGAAAGGAGTGCTGAAATGCAGTATCTTTTTCACACCTATTTACACATTCAAAGGCGGGCAAAGGTTGGACGGAGGAAAAACGCGCCTCTCCCGGGTCTCGCTGCTGGGGCGGACACGGCGGGCGCTGGACTGGGACTTACCTAGTGGGTGGGCCCGTGCAGGAGTCCCAGCCTTGCCCGGGCAGCAGAAACAATACTCCAGAGCACCGATCGCCCACTGCAGTACTGTTCCCGCTGCTAGGGCACGGCTGAGTGCGGGGCGCCGCGTCCCTCCTCGGCTCGCATAGCCTGCGCACGGCCCTGACCACCCCCAGCCCCTGGCATGCAGTTGCGCCCTCCCCGGACTCTGGCGGGGCCTCGTGGGTGGGGAAAGGGGGCAGAGGGGGAGAGGAAGAGAGACGCAAGCCCCCGCCCACCTACCTGCTCCAGAGCTGGCCTGGGGAGCAGGCGCCCCGCGGGAGCGCACGTCCAGCAGAACCCCACCTTCCTACTTCCTCGCGAGGGGGTATAGCAGCGCCTCACGTTTTGAACCGTTTAAAGCACTTCAAAACATGAATTGCTGCTGCATCCCCTCGGAGTCAACGAAGGGGGATCGCTCTGGGGTACCTGCAGATGGAGAAAGGCAAGGTGACTGGAAGGAAGCCTGGTCCCGCCCCGTCCAATGGCGAGGAATAAAGCAAAATGTCAGTCCAAATCGACGTACTTTTTAGAACTTCGCCGTTTGATTTCCAGGATCGGCAGGTGTAGTGAAAAATGAGACTCTCAATTTTTTTCCCCCCAGAGGATGAATCTTGGAAAAGTGTAGCGGTGAAAAGTCAAGGGCTGAGAGAGAGGAATTAGGGTGGGAAAGAATCTTACCTCTGAAGGTAAGAATAGTAAGAAAATAAATTGAGGCAGTTTGGCAACATCTGGATCACTCTTGCCAGCTTCAAAGTCTTAGTGAAACTTCTACCTGATGTATATTATAACTAAGTCTCACTCAATGTCCCCACTAAAAAAAATAACTTTTCATTTATTGACTTAAAGAAGATCACCAAAATGTCTTTGGCAGCTTCAGTTAATTTTAACATATATGATAGCTGGGAAATATAGATCCATCCACAGAAGCATCAGACGTCCTCTTTAACTCGCCAGTGTTTCATTATTACAGCAAACACCCTGCTTTGAGTTCTTTTTAAAGGTATTAAAGAATGAGAGATAACTGTCCCGAGTTGAAATATCTGGATGTTTACACATGAAACTGATTACTCAAACGTATTTATAAATATTTTATACCTTTCAATGTCACCTATCAAAACATAAATCAAAAAGTTTCAATACTTGACGTCAAATCACTCCTTCTTGTCTCAAGCAGTTCCACAGAAACTCTTTCACGTCCTGAAATGGCCGGCACTGTGCATACTCCTTAATGATTAACTCATTAGATACCACTTTTTCCTTTTTAAAATGGACACACATTAGTAATAAGTTACATGCATCCTCCCCCATACTGTTTAAAGGAAACAGTCAATTAAGCATAGAAGAAACTACTACCCTGTAACCCTCAATCACAAACCTAAAAGTTAAAACAACAAAACCGGTACAAAACTCTAATGGTTTTGAAAGTTAAAATACGTTTCAATACAAGTATTAGACACTCAAAGTATCCACGTCTGCTAAGTGTTTGGTTCATTTAAAAGTTACATCGGTTTTTCAAAACCAGTATAATGGACGCTGTGTCCTGCTTATTAGTTAATAAAGTGTGCAGAGTATTCAATGAGACTAAGTACAAAATTCATAACACCAGACTGAGATCCAGTGTTACCAAATGCACTACTTGTGTCACTGTAAACTAGTTTATTAATAATAACCCCGCTCCCTAAATTGGCACATACATTTAAGTGTCTCTAAATTTCATCTTGTTTTGGCTACGCTATTCACAAACAACTTTGACTTTTGGTATTAATGGAGATAAACGTCCTTGGTTGCCCTTAAAAAGAAAAAAACAAAAACAAAAACATGTTTAGCAAACGTACAGTTATACTTTAAAACTCCACAACCTTCTCCCAATTAAATATTTATGTTCCACACAAATATGTGAACCATCACATCAGATGTTAAAGTCATCACTAATTTAACATTTCCTTATTGACTACTTAGAAAAACAAAAGTTCATTCGAAATAGCAACGGTGTCAAAGGCGAAGGTCCCTTCCAGATTGCTCTGCAAACTCACTGGAATCGAATTCACTTGTACTTTTCACTTAACCCCTTTTTTTTCTCCCAGTGACAGTACAACGATTTACATTCCTAAAAAGCCACCTTGCTCCCCTAGTTTATGGATTTCCCCTTAGATTGAAATTTACTTACGAAAAGAGATTACAAAGAAGCGTCTTGTCACTCCAGAAGAGAGTCAGTCGCTGATACAATAGACAAAGAATCGATACTTTTGAGTTGCCCATAGCCCCACACCCCTCCTTCCGAACTGAACTGTTTGGCCAGATCATTTAAGAGCCGAAGAATACGCCTCTTCCTCTGTTCATATTTTACAACGTTTTGTCTTAATTTTGTAGATGCCTTCTCCCCCCCCCCCCCCCACAGACACGATGTACCTTCCCTCGGCGCATTCGTGCCAACTTTCCCAATGTCAAGTTTCCTACAGGGAAAACTAAATAACCTTGAAAGTTTTAATAGGGAAAAGACAATGCAAAATTAATCACACATTTATTTCCAAGACATATTTTACTGCTTGCAAATTAAGAGCCACAAAAAGTCCATTTACAGTCTGTCAAAACCAGTCGATCCCGACCCTGGCGAGGCTGACAGGCGGTCACTGCCCCTTACTCGATTTTCTCTTCCCGCCCCTCCATGTTAGCTTTTTTCAGCCCGTTTCCTAAGAATTCTCCCGGCCGCACTCATGTGTCTGTTCGCCCACACCCCGACCCCCAAACGTGCTTCACAACCCCAAAGCGACACAGAACTTTTTCAGCATTGTCACCAGATTTTTTTTCAGTCTGCCGTAACCAACGTTATTATAGGGAGAAACGCCAGCCAACAAGTCCCTTTTTAAAAAAATCGCATGTCACCTCTCGATCCACTCGAAAATGGCGCCGAAATCGAAGAACTTCTTAAATTTCATTGTCAGCTTTTTGCAAAGGTTTCTGGGATTTCCCTGCGAAGCTGCTTCGCCGCGTCTGAGAGCTAGCGAACGAGCAAGCAAGCAAAAGAGAGAGGGAGGAATGTGCGGGTGCGGAGGGGTGAAACAGCGAGAGAGCAGGGCCCGGGCGGGGAGCAGAGCAGGGGCTTGGGGGACGGCGAGGGCGCGGGGCGTGAGGGGCCGGGCACCGAGCCACAGGGACCGAGAGCCGGGCGCGGAGAGCCGGGAGCCGGGAGCCGGGGGTCGGGGTGGTGGCGCGGAGGGCGCGCTCCCGCGCTGGCTGCAGCCGAAGCTCGGGGAGCGGCGTGGCGGAGGCGGAGCGGAGCGCGGGGCCGGAGCCGTGCGCACCCGGGGAGGCGAGCTGGGCGGCCGGCGGAGAGCCTCCTGCAGCTGCTCTAGAAAAAGCCGGCTCCGGGGGCGTGGCCACGTGGTGCCCACGCCCCTCCTTCCCCGCGCCGCTCCCGGCCCGGGGGCGGAAAGGGGGAGGAAAGGGGGAGTGGGGGAGCGGGAGAGAGGTGGGGGATGAGGGGGTGCAGGCGCTCGACGCCACGACCTTGGCCCGCAGGCGGGAAGGGCCGAAAAGGGCACAGGGCGCCCAGTATAGCCGGTACAGAGCTGAAGAGCGGGGGTTCAGGGAGAGAAAATGGGAAATGGCAAAGCCACGGGCACAGGGTAGCGCAGAGCGCACCCAGACGCGTAGGACGGACGCCACCCCCCGCCCACTGGTTCCCCCGCAGTGTCCTCTGAGCTGCCCGGAGGGAGCAAGGTGGCTGCGCAAAGCCTCTGGCGCGGTGCTTGCTGGGGGTGCCTGACTTGGTTGGGGGAGGAAAAGCGGGGCCTCGGACCGCAGGAGCTTAGCGCTCTTCCCACGCGTTTGAGGCCAGCCTCGTCGGGACTCCCCTGCCCTCTCCACCCTGCCAAGCCCTCAGGGAGAGAGGCCCCGGGGCAGGCCCCGTACGTGCAGGCCGTCCGCTGGGGGGACAGAGCCCGGAGGGAGGGAACAACTGTCTGCACACGTCCCAGTCCAAGAAGGGAAACTGATTGTAAGACTGACCGGGGCAACAGGAGGGAAACGAGCCCTTATTGGGAATGCTACAGGCTGTTAGGGACGGAGAGTCTATTTTCTTAGGTGTGAGAATGGTATTGAAGGTAAGTAGGAGGATGCCCTTATTCTCAGAAGATGCAGGCTGGAGTGGCGAGGTGAAATGTCACCGCGGCTGCAGTTTTCAAACGATACAGCTAACACAGGCACACATTGTGCCAGAGAGAGGAAGCAAGTGTTGCAGTGTTGCAGTGTGTTGTTACATCCAGGTGGGGGGTAAACGGACGTTCGTTGTGCTCTTCTTTCAACTTTCCTGTCTATTTGCAAAATTTCATAATAAAATTTTTGTGAGAACCCCCCCCCCCTTTTAAAAACAGCGCCTGAACGCTGTCTAAGAAAATGAGCGCGACTTCCTTCTCCCTCCCTGTCCCGGGTGGGACAAATCTGCGAGCACGCAGGGCTCAGACCGAGCGGGTTCTGGACGGGAAGGGCAATGGGTAGCGCTGGCCGCCAGGGGCCAGCGCCCCAGGCACGGGACGCAGGCCCGAAGAGGCCCCGGGGGTCTCGGGGCAGGTGGGCTGCCAGGCGCACAGCGAGGCGGAGGAGCTGTGGAGCGCGCCGGCCGGGGCAGGGGGCTCCGCGGGCGGCTCTCAGCCACCCCGGGTCCGACTCCGACTAGCTCCGCTCAGCGCTGCAGGGCCGCCCGCGCCGCTGACGGGTGAGGAAACCAACGGGCCGCGGGAAGCGGAGCCGCGCGCCTGGCGTTGCCGCCGCCGCCCGGGTCCCCCGCGCTCCCCGAGGGAGGCTGTCGCGGCCTGTCCCCTGCGCCCTGCGCGCGGGGTGGTGAGGAATCGCGCGCGGCACTGGAAAAAAAAAATCAGGTGCCGGAAGAAAATAGCAACGCACACACGAAATCAGTATAAAGAAAACCATGGACTCCGCCGTGCTCGGCGCTCGAGTTTCTTGAGCTACTTAACTCTCGCATGCATTTCACTGTGATGTTTCTGGAGCGCTGATGGAAACTTAATTTCTTTGCAAGGGCGATCTCGCAGACTCAAGGCACTGCAAGTGCTGCGCGGCCTGTCGCTGGCCTCTGTGGCTGTTTTCTCTTTCTTTCTTTTCTTTCTTTCCTTCCCTCTTTCTTCCTTTCTTTTTTCTTCTTTCTTTTTTTTTTTTTAGAGGTGGGGGGAGGGAGAGTAGAGTCTTCCAGGGTCTGCAAAACTGTTTTGAAAAATTAACCAAAAAGATTTTACAGACCAAGATTTGATTTTCAGGAAAGGTTTTAAGGCTGCAGTGACTTGTACGGCTTCCGTGGGCGGTAAAAAGTTACTTCTAAATGATAATTTCCCTCTGAAAGTCTTCAAAACTCTTCGTGGACAGGGCTGAAAGTTTGTCAGGCTGTCAGACGTGACTGAACAAGCTTCTAAATCCTCAGATAGATCATTTATAAAGCTCCAGTGTCCTTGGGGTGAAAGACTTTTCTGGGCTTTTAAAGCTCGGCTTCGTGGGTAAATTTGCTTGGGTTGATCTAGCTGCGCGCAAGCGTGCATTTCCCTCCCTGGATTAGCAGAAGGGCAGAAGATTCCAGTACTATAAGATAAAAGTCGAGTCTGTGGCACGTCCTCTAAAGAAAAAAAAAATGCAACAGCTTCCTTTATTAAACTCTTTTTGCTACATCAGCGAATTAGAGAGCCAGTTGAATATTGATGAATGCTTTGAGGGTGAGTAATATGGCTACAGGCCCCAGAAAGTGAGGGCGGGCAGGCTAAGTATTTACTCAAGTGAACAGTCTTCAAATATCTTTCAAATATGATGTCTCAAGGATTTCCTTAGGTTTTCTTAGGACTTCTGAAGCAAACCCTGATTCTGCAAATGGCTTCTCCTTTTAGTAGGCCCTTCCCAACCTGACAAAACAGCAATTGCCCTAAGAAGAGCTTAGAAACTCAGCCTGGCATTAGAACCGGGCCACAGCCCACCAGCCCTGGTGCCAGGGAGTTAACGTCTCCCTGGGCAACCGGGGAACCCCAAATGAAGTGGACACCATTCACTGTTTTTGTCATTTCTGAAGTTCTGTTTCAAAGCGTGTATTTTCAGGAAAATAGCACATATGTTTTTCCTCCATGAAACATTCAGAAATTACCTTGATAAGAAATATAGTCAGCCGTGGGAGGAGAGTGTAGCAAAGGCTTTGAAGGCTCTGAAGGCACAGCTGAGAAAAAATACATTAGCCCTAGACTGGAGATATTCCGCAAGGAAGTTACCCATAACGAGGTACTGTATTTGGAATAATTTTTGGAAAGTGTTTTCTGAAAAGCAATTTCGAATAAATCTTTGGAACTAGATACTAGGAAAAGGAGTTGAATTGAAAATTCTTTTTTACATTGTAAACAAAATTTCTAGAACTCAGCATTTTCATTTTAACTAGAAACGTCTTTTATGATTATGTTTTTCACAAAGGCCTAGAGTTAGGGAAACAAGACTTTCCTTACGTTGTAAATATCCAGAGGTCTTCAGAGAGATAAAATCAGGATAGAGTTACAGATTTAACAGAAAGAAAACAACTGGAATTGTGTTATGCAGCTTCTACTGTGTTATTTGTAAAAGCTTTTTTTTTTTCAGGGTTCAAGCAAAGGCTAGTAGTGAGCAGTAATAATAGACTAATACTTGCCCTACTGTCCGATTAAACAAAAAAGATAGTGCCCTTTGGTAATTTTTATTAAATTTATGAAATTAGTTATGATAAAAATAGTTCTTTGCAAAACTTAGAACTTTGGGAAAAAATGTCAAATCTTAACTTCTCCCACCCCCATGATCTCACCAGGAAAAAGTAGAATGAATTAGTAGATTTTTCCTTTCTGCCAAAGAGGAGCTTAGCAAGTCCTTGATGACTGTTGCTTTTGATTTCCAAGTCTCTTTTCAAAGACACAGAATCACTGCCTTCAATGCTGTTGGGATTTCTTCTTTAAACACGGCATGTTTTTCTTGTTGGGTGTGCACTATTATTGTCTTAATTGTTCCTGGATTTTTGCCCATGAAATCAAAGAATCTCTCAGATGACAGAAATGATTGGATCGTTGCACATAGGAAGGCCACAGTTAAGGGGCATAGGGTGACTTCAGTCTCTACACCGTGCTGGCCCTACACGGTTCCCATCCTATAAGTGAGCATGACTCTCCTTTGCACCAGTGCGAACTGACAGCACAGTGTAATGACAGGGGCATGGAGACGGAAAGCCCATCTCCTGTGTATGAGATTTGGTCACTTGCTTTCACCATAACCATTATGATCATCAATTTCTAACCTTACACTTCTAGCACTTTCCTTGAGCCTTATTACCTAATTATCCAAAAGAAAGAAGAAATAAAAACAAAAACCCAGTATAGAATAATGTCAACACATCAAATGTAATTGTATTCAGGGAGGCTGAAGTGCATTTGGACAGTTGGTCGCTCCTTTTATATCAAAAAATTTAAAAAAAAAAAGCCCCAAAGTGGCCAGCACCAAGGAAGTGCTGTAAAAAGCACAGAACTCTGCCAGCTCCGAATGACATCACTTTTAGGATCTTGCTACGCAAAGGGAAAATGCTCCTGGGGGCAAATAATATCTTGCTGGGTAGAGACAGGAGGAGGGAACAGGAAACTGAAGGTTGCTAAGGGGTGCTATCTTTGTTTAAAACCAAGATGTGTTTTCCAAGCCATGAAGTGCTTTGTTGAAAAAGGAAAGGAGGGAAAGTCAATATGTATAATTGAAGCGTTAACCTTAAAGCTGTTAACACCAAAATACCCATAACTCACTTGCTGCTCTCCTTCTTGTCTCCATAACATAACTGTTTGCATTTTAAAAAATAAGACTTAATAGGTAGAGTTTCTAGGGCTTGTGGAAGATGTCGTTTCTTTTACCTCCTGTCTCTTAAAATAATTTTTGAGTTTGAAATCAGGTGGGATTCTGCAGTAGTTAATGACCAGGGTGACCCCCATCCATTGGCAGGAAATGGAGCTGGAGATCTGGACCCAGTTTTCCATTTTAGCATTTGCCCTAAACCCAGGGCTCAGCAGCTTCCTTAGCTCAGTGTCCCCAGGGAGTGCCTAGGCCTCAGGCAAGGAAACAGGAGGGAGACAGAGAGGGTGGGCAAGGACAAAAGAGAGAAAGAAAGAAGGTGAAAGAAGAAAAAGAAAACCAAGTCCTTCCCCCCATTCCTACTATCCACCTTCTAATTCAAACTCTTAATTTGCCACCACTAGGTCACCAAGGTAACCTTCTCAGGCTCCCCGCTCATCTCCCAGCTGAGTTTGGCCCCTCTTGCTGTGGTCCCCTAAGTTCTGCTCTAAAAACACAGTTCTTATCATATCACACGATGAAAAGTGTAACCCTCTCCAACCCAGCTCCGATCCGCTCCTCCAGCCACACCTTCTTCTTCATGTTTCCACGCAGGAGATGTTTGTTCTTCTCGTTCCCTCACCCCTCAAGGCCCAGCCCAAATGCCATCTCCTCCCTGAAGCCTTCTGAGATGACCTCAGGTTGGAGTTAACTGCCTCTGGCCTGTCCTGCCACAGCACATTAATAAAGCTGGTCCTTCTGAGTCTCTTCCTAGCAGAAAGTAAGCTCCTAGAGGGTAGGGACATGCCCGTCTATGGATATCTCCTCAGTGCTTCGCACGATTACTTGTAACAGTGGGCGTCCAATACATATTTGTCAAATAAATGCATACCTGAGAAGGGAAAGAAGGAAATGGAGGGAGCTAGGAGAACGTCAAGTTGTGTTGGTGGTGAAGCTTATGGCCAATATCCTGGTCAGTTGGCTTAGGTGCCCTTTGGTGCCCAGGGTTGTCTAACCCAAAGCCAACATGGTGGCTTAACAAGTTGGTCTGGGATTGACATTTGAAACGCATCCCCTTTAATAGTATGGAATTAATTTACTTTTTTTTTTTTTTTTTTTTTTTTTGCGGTACGCGGGCCTCTCACTGTTGTGGCCTCTCCCGTTGAGGAGCACAGTCTCCGGACACGCAGGCTCAGCGGCCATGGCTCATGGGCCCAGCCGCTCCGCAGCATGTGGGATCTTCCCGGACCAGGGCACGAACCCGCGTCCCCTGCATCGGCAGGCGGACTCTCAACCACTGCGCCACCAGGGAAGCCCTAATTTACTTTTAAATTAGCTACTCAGTACTAGAAACCCTCTTCTGCAAAACTACCACCATCATTTTATACTTTTAAGTTTCAAGCTGGTCCTTGAAGGGAAGGTGAAATTTGGATGGAATGGGGGAAGCAGTGTGTTCAGAGACCTGGAGATAGAGAAGAGTTAAAAGGAGGTAGACTCAGCTAGACAGAGGCTATCTATTGGGGAATTAGTTGGAGATTGAGCTGGACAAATAAGGTCCATCCACTCTAGGACAAACAGTTATGGGGGGCATGGAAGTAGGCAGAGGAGTCTTGATTTTAGTTATAGGACCGTGAGGATGTAATGAAAACAGTGTTTGCAACAGATTCACTTGGCTTACCTGGTAACTCTGCAAACTAAAACTATGATAAACCTACAGTGATCTGAACCATTGGAATATCCTATTCTTCATGTACACGGGAGTGAGTTTTCTTACTAGGGAAGAGAACGGATGGAAAAATACTGCTTCATATATGCCTACTGTGTATCAGGCAATGTGCTAGACCTTTTTTCCCCAGCAGCTTTTCTCTTTCTCCGTCTCCCCACCAGTCTCTCCCCCTTTCCTCCCTCTCTCACACACCTACACAGGCCGCCACCAAAATATCCCCCTGACTCAGACTTGACTGGCCTTTAAGGATAATCAATTTCCTGTGACATTACTCATAACAAATATGTTTTAAAATACCAGTAAATATCAGGCAAAAAGTTCATGGAAAGAATCCAGAAATTTAACATCACGTGCCGATTTGATGGAACAGAGGAATGGAAATACACATCTTCTGGACTGAGGGTAACCGTTTTGGGGGGGTGGCAGAGCTTCAAACTGGAGAATGCTATTTTTCATGGGCAGTTTAAAAAAATTGCCATTAAATATTTTCAAGAAGTTAAAACGACATTGAAAGCAACTTGGGCAACTTAAATATTCGCTGTAGTTGCTGTAACCCAAATATCCCAACATATTTAGAGCTTAGGTGCCTCTGATTATAGTCAGAAGAGTGTGATTTTTCTATATACCTTGGTGGAGCAGAAATTAAGCAGATGAAATATGAAATGAACACGAGAATTAATTTGTAGTTTGGATCATAAAAGCCAGATTTTTGAAGAGATTATTTTATTTTGATTGCAAACTATAAATTATTACAGGGAGTTGGTGTAGAATGACATTGAGGCTTACTTTTCGGTCAATATGTTCCAACTTGACCTACCCTTGGTAGTGGGGAGGACCGGGGTTTCTCTAACCCCAAAGAAACCAGTCTCACTATGGCTTTAGGACTTGTCTCTCCTCTCCTCACACTGGCGTTCTTTCAGTAAGTTGTCACGTAAATGCACTTTAGAAAACAGAATAAATATTCTATGTGCATCACTTGGAAAATAAACTTTTAAAGATGTGTGTGTATTTAAGTTGTAGACTTACAACTCAAAAGAATTCTTGATAGAAAGAAATAGGTTTTTGGCTAAAAGTCAAAAAATTTGAAGTAACTTTAAAAGGTGAATAATTTACATTAGCATGGTGTTTATATAATAGGGTGAGTGTGACAAAGTTAAAATAACATTGAAAATAACTTGAGTCATTTAAATATTCCTCCTGGTAACTGTAGAATATAAGTGCCTTCAAAGGGGGGAATGGTAAGTTTCTAGACAGCTGGCAGGGATTTTTTTTTAATGTTCATTTACATTTGAAAACTGGTATTAGCATTCATTTCTCTGACCCAGAGCAATTCCCCCTCACCTGTCAGAGAACATCTACACATGAACGCTGACAGAGCCAGGCAGGGAAGGGCATGTCTGTCATTTCACTTCCAGAAACCTGTTTATGAAGCCTCCTGCAATCCCCTACCTGCTCGGACCCTGTTAGCCCCCTCGGCTCCTGCTGTCTAATAATTCTGGGAGCTACTTTGATTTCATGCATTACCCTTCAGGTGAGTTACAGACACTTCACCAATGACCAAGCCAGATGGTTGTGGATTAGGTAAATACAAAGCAAAACAAACGGAAGTAGTGAGTGATGGGAAGCACTGTGTTAATATTAATATATATAAATCAATGAGAAAAGACCCTGCCCCTCGATTTTGAAGCTGGATAATAATGCCATAGATATTATTTATATATATATAAACGTATATGCATATACACACATATGACACAGATTCCGCCCGCCCCCCACCCTTACTCTGAGTTACATTCGGAGATGGCTGGTCCGATCTGAATTACAGTCCATTAGAGGACAGTTGAAAGAGTTTATATGATCACTAATACAGGTAACATTAGACCCTCTACCCAGTATCATCTTTTCTATTATTTGATTTACCTTTTATACTTTCTCCCCTTGGCTTTAAATGTCTTCAGCAATGTCCTCCTAGAAAAAATAAATAGAAGCTTCCTCTGGAATACTTTTCACCGGTCAATCAGTCCGTCCTGTAACTTGCAGCTGGTAGGACTTATTTTCCCCAGAGAAGGAAAATAGAACAGACAGAGACAAGGGTATGGCAGTGACATATCATTTAGTTTTCCACCCAGTCTGTGTCCTGCCACTGATTGTATTTACACAGATAAATTGAAGAATGTCCCATTTGTGGAGTTTGCCAGTATGATCAGATGGAAGGTCATCTCTAGGATTGTCTCCAGTGATCCTGCCTCCTGGAGCTCCCACCCTTGTGTAATCCCCTCTCCTCGTGTGGGAGCTCTACCTCCAGACTCTCTTCTCTAACAAATAGAACATAGCAGAAGTGGTGAGATGTCACTTCTGAGTTTGGGATACAAAAAGCCTGTGGCTTCTAACTTGGACTCTGTCCCTCCCCTCCTTCCCTTCCCCCTGCCCTCTTCCTATCTTCATCGTCATCACCAACTTCCTTACCATGAGGACACTTCGGCAGCCTATGGAGAGGCCCACAGAGAGGAACTGAGGCCTCCTGCCAACAGCCCCTGAGTGAGCCTAGAAGCGGGGTCTCCAACCCCAGTTGGGTCTTGAGACGACAACTTGACGGCACCTCCTCAGAGACCCCAAGCCAGAGGGATCTCCGCAGAAACTGTCAGAGAATAACTGGTTGTCGTTTTCGGGTAATTTTTTTTTTTTTTTTGGGCCATACGGTGCGACACGCGGGATCTTAATTCCCTGACCGGGGATCAAACCCCCTGCAGTAGAAGCACAGAGTCTCAACCACTGGACCACCAGGGAAGTCCTGTTTGGGGGATAATTTGTTGTTCAGCAATAGATAGCTAATACAGAAAGTCTTGTAATTGTATAACCAATGTAAGTTTATAAGCTGAAATCTGACCAAATCATTTGTTTTCTTCTGAAAAAGTTGTAGAAAATTGCAAGACTGAAAGCCCTCCCCCTCTGTCTCTCTCTGTCTCTGTCTCTCTCCCTCTCTTTCTTTTTTGGGAATAAACAACTATAATTACAATTTAAACAGGATATCATAGAGATCAATCATAGGGATTAATACTAATTAGATTTAAAGAAAAGAGAGAAAAAGAATTAAAGGATGTTACTGTGTAGGTTAGCCTTCCCTTTATAATAAACACTTGTTCCTTGATAATGTATTTCTTATAAACATGGTGTGTGTGCCTGTGTGTGTGTGAGAGAGAGAACACACTGTGTTTAGTTTAATGGTTGACCAGGCTTTCATTATTGGTGGAGGAATGGAGGGATGGAGGTACTTACATGTATTTCCAAAATAGCCTATTGGTGAAAACTAGGGATAAAAGACTTTTTGCCCTTGACATTTATATATACTTTACACAATTTTTTTTAAAACCTGGTTTGCTGTTTTCAGGGTATAGGAATAAAAATTTTTAATGTTACTTTGAGTCTCCTTTTATCAGTGAAAAATCACATTATGGCTCTAATTTTTAAATATTTGACAAGCAGTTATCATAGCAAATGGTTTCAGACATTTTTGGCTCTCCCAGAGCTTGAAAGAAAGGTGAAAATGCCCGTTTCTTTTGAGGGCAATAAAGCATTTCTTATTATCACAAATATAATTGACACTATGTGGTAGATTTTTATAAATCATATCACTTTAAAAATGGCATGGGGCTTCCCTGGTGGCGCAGTGGTTGAGAATCTGCCTGCTAATGCAGGGGACACGGGTTCGAGCCCTGGTCTGGGAGGATCCCACATGCCGCGGAGCAACTAGGCCCGTGAGCCACAACTACTGAGCCTGCGCGTCTGGAGCCTGTGCTCCGCAACAAGAGAGGCCGCGATAGTGAGAGGCCCGTGCACCGCGATGAAGAGTGGCCCCCGCTTGCCACAACTAGAGAAAGCCCTCGCACAGAAACGAAGACCCAACACAGCCAAAATTAAATAAATTGTCTAAAAGAAAATGGCATGAACATTACCACAATAAAGGGGGAAAATACTCTTTCAGAGTGGCATTTCAAAAGGTAAATAAATTAACCAACTCAAAATACAGTTTCCTCTTAAAGCATTTTTATCTTCCCATCTTTTGAGTGGTTCCTATGCTTATGAACTCCCAGGCCCTTTCTCAGTACCAATCAGTCGACTGGCTTGAGCACCTACTGAATACCTTCAACAAGTACTATATAAGAGAAAGGCAACACAAAGGAACAAACAAGCAAATAGGAGAGGGTCTCCCATGCTCAGGAAGCACATGATCAAGTGGAGAAGATCAAACATGGAAGTGAAATGGTTGAAGTACACTTTTACTGAGTAATGACACGTCCAAGTCAAGTGCGGATTACTCTTGAATGCTGAAAAAAATTATGCCTAACTATACTGAGATGTTTACCCAGGCAAAATATGATTCTCGACCACATATTGCTTTGCATCTTTGTTCTTGCTGTTTCCTTTGCCTAGAATGCCCTTGCCCTTCATCTTCATCTGATGAAATTCTCTCTCTTATTTAAGGTCTAGTTCAAAGGTCCCCAATTCCATGATGCCTAGGCTTACTCCATCTTGACTTGTCTGTTGCACTGGAAAATCTAGCCCACCCAGCTCTCCCCCAACTAGAATCCCACGAGTCATATTTCTTCCATCTCTTGATCACTTCCCTTCTGTCTCCTTTGATGTCTCTTCTTTTTTTCGTAACCGTGCCTTGAAGATTGAATGTTAGGGAATTTTGATTCTCTGGTCCTAATTGCCTTGACTCATGTCATCTTTCCAAGGCTTTATCTCCCAGTAATTGCCTCTTACGCCCCTTACTTGAGCTCCAGCTCAATGAAGTTCAATTTCTTAAGCTAATTCCTGGACATATTCACCTGGATGACACTATCAACTCCAGCTCAACATGTCCAACCTGGACTCATCTTCACCCCTATCCTCTACCCTCATTGCAGTTTCCTTACTTAAAGCCAGAACTGACCATGTGTTCTGAGCTTCTAGGGCTCTAAATGGTGACAACTTCTTTGATTCAATCTCTTCTTTTTCACGTATATCCTGTCAGACAGATCAGGACTTAGCTCCAGTCTCATGCCCTCCATGAAGCCTGTCCTCTCTGCTCTAGGGGCTGGAGTCTTTCACACTCCAAATTTGCTTGCACGACTCAGTTTATCTCTTGACCAGGAATGGGGTTTCTATAGACATTTAACAATTGTATAGGCTAAAATGAATGAAGTCTTGTTCTTCACTTGAAATTATTCTCATTTTCATCTCTTCCTACACTTCTACGCCTTCCCCCATCTGCTCTTCTCATCTCTTCTCACCTAGCTTAGAGCGCTAACCCCCTAGGTGTCCTCCCATCAACAGTGCACTTCCACGCCCTGTGCCAGTACTTACGCTCACAGAGGATGCCCATCTTCCTCTTCTCTGCTTAGACAGCTCCTCCTCATCTTCTAAGAGTGAGATCACTGCCCCCCTCTACCAGGAAATCTTCCTGGATCTTCCAACCCAACTGGAAACGTCTCTTCTCTGGGAGGGAGTGTTGAGTGTAGGGGAGGAAAGTGCATTTTGGAGCTAGTCCAACCTGGGTTTGAATCCCAGTGATGTTACGTATTAACTGTCTGGCCTCAATTTCTCTGAGCCTCAGTTTCCTCGTCTATAAAACAGAGAAAATAATTTCTATCTTGCAGAGCTGTTGTGAGAATTAAATAAAGTCATGTATATAATGTGTCTGGCACGTGATAACAACTATCATTACCATGTAGGTCTTGAGTCTCCTCTAAGGCTGATATGTTGCACAACCCCAGGGGGGTGTCTCCATGAATACTGCGCCTTGCAGTTGTCAAGTGCACAACTTGCACATGGTAGTCCAGGTCTATTATGTCTAGTATTGATTGTTTGCTAAGTTACTTATACGTGTTTTAGTGTTTAATAATCCATAAGCTTCTGAAGAGAAGATGGGGAAGGGCAGTGCTCGTTCTCTTGTACAGTCTTGTTTACTGCTACTTCTCTAGCCCCATCTCTCACCACTGTCAACTGCCCCCCATCCCAATTGTATTGGATTAAACTACTTGTGGTTTCTCTGATGGCTGCAGCCCCAGTCCTCAGGTCTCTGAACAGGCCCATTCTCTGGGCTAGAATAGCCTCTAGCTCCCTAGGCTTGTTTACTTGTCTCTTCCTGATTAGACCATGTTAGTCTCGTTCACCATTGCATGCTCAGCATCTAACATAATGCCTGGAACGTAGGATGAGCGCAATAAATGTTTGTTGAATGAATACGTTGTTTTCAGGGATTATTACCTAGTTTTCCTCAAGAAGGGGCATGAGATTTTTAAATGAACAGCTGTGCTTCTTCAACTATCATGACTGCAATAGACTGGATGTTTGTGCCCCTCCCCCCAATTTCTATGTTGAAATCCTAACCGCCCAATGTGATAGTATTAGGAGGTGTGGCCCTTGGGAGGTGATTAGGTCATGAGGGTGGAGCCCTCATGAATGGGATGAGTGCCCTTATAAAAGAGGCCCCAGAGACCTCTTTTGCTTTCTATCCATCATGTGAGGACACATGTAGTCTGCAACCTGGAAGAGGGCCCTCACCATAACCTGACCATACTGGCTCCTTGCTCTCGAATTTCTAGCTCCCAGAATCATGAGAAATAAATTTCTGTTGTCTATAAGCCACCTAGTCTCTGGTACTTTGTTACAGCAGCCCAAACAGACTAAGACAATGACTAAATTACTAATGTCTACTACAATCCTTTGTGTATATTATCATGTACGTTGTGCTAACATTGTCTGCTTCTTAACAAATGTGTGACCTTGGGCAAGTTTCTTAATCATTCCGTGACTCAGTTTCCTTATTTGTGAAATGGCTATAGTAAGAGTATTTCTCCCAGGGCTGTAGTGAGGATTCAATGAGATGCTTCTACTATTTGGAATGGCCTCTCTCAGATCAGCCCAGGGCTGGCTCCTTTTTCACATTCAAGATTCAGTTCAAATGGCAAATTCACAGCAGCTTTCCCTGACCACTCTGACTCCTTCTCCAATTTCTCTCATATCGCTTTGTTTTAAGCTCGTCATGGCATTTGTCGCTGTCTGATTTTCTCTTTGTGTACTTATGTATTTGTTTACTAGCTGTGTGACCTTGATTTCTCTGAGCCTCAGTTTCTATTCACTGCCATATCCTCAGTGGCTAGAATATAGTAGCGCCCAGTGAATATTTGTTGAATGAACTGACTTACCTTCCCTTTCCGAGTCTTTGAGAACAGCAATGGATAGCTAGACTTGGGTGAAAATTTTCTGATCACATAAGTCGGGGGACAAAACTCTTTGCAGAGTGCTATCAGTCTATGGCTAAGTATAAGACCTAGCCCCTGGCCTCAGGAGCTTACCATCTAGTTGGTGGGATGTGAGTTGAGTGATTCCTAGAACAACTGGTGGATTATAAATCACTAGTGCAAATTCTGCCTTCCGTGGTAGGCAGAAAAGTGATACAGAAAAGTGATGGATCAAACTAAGAAATTATGTGGCTAAGTGCTAAGTTGAGTAGTGTAGAGTCTCAGGGATATGGGTAGACGGACGGAGGGATTCAGCTGGGGGACCTTAAAGGAGAGAGAAGTCATCCTAGAGAAGGGACCAGACACTAATGTTGGTAAAGCACTTAGAAGAGTGTCTGGCCCATAGTAAAAGCTATGTGTGTGTTTATGAAATAAAAACACCCAACTGATATTTTTATGCCATCAGGACTTCCCTGGCGGTCCAGTGGTTAAGACTCCGAGCTTCCACTGCAGGGGGCGTGGGTTCGATCCCTGGTCGGGGAACTAAGATCCCACATGCCGGGTGGCACGGCCAACAAAGGGGGAAAAAAAGATACAAAAATAGAAAACACCTTTGTTCATGGAATTACCATGGGCTGCTCTTTTTGAAAAGCACGCATAAGAAGGCCACAAGAGCACGTATTTGTCTGATATTAGTAAATATTATATACCAATTGTAGGAAGAGCGTCAACTGGAGACCCCAAACCTAAGGATCACGTGGACGCAATCTGATCATCCAGACGGAGACACCATTTCTCAGAAGTATTAACAGAGGAAGAAGACTGCATGGATGGGCCTCCTAAGCCTCTGCTTGGTGATGTGGGCCCTGCGTCTGCCCTTCCTCGTTGAAGACACAAGGCGGACAATCATGGTTGGGCCTTTGGCTGGACTGTGACGAGGTGAACACCTCATAGCATGTCTCACCATCCCGGGTTGTGATGGCTCCCTCGCTGGCTACTTCCCTGGAGCAGGGCATCGTGAACCACGGGGAACGTTGGGGGGCAGTGCAGGACACTGGGATCACGTACTTAGACGACGTATGCTTGGGAGCATAGTGCAGCTCGGTTCTGTAGAGAACCACGTCCTGAGAGACTGCCTTGGCCGTGATGCCACATTCTGCGACACGGTAGGTGAACTGGTAGGCATAGGGCTGAACATGGTTGGCAGGGCAACCCAGTCCCAAGTGTAACTCATGAAAGTGCACATATACGTCATTGTTCAACATGTAGGGGTGTACGGTGACCATGAACCAGTCTATGGAGCACAGTACAGTTATCGGATTTTCTCCCGAACAGGCCGAAAACACAGAGGTGAGGAAGACTAGCCCTCCTATCAAGTTGAAAACTTTCATCCCGGTAGCGGATCAGGTAATGACTCTCAGGAAACAGGAAACTGTCTGGTGAGGAGTTCTAGAGCACAAAGAAACACAAAAGGAAAATCGTCTTATTTCCTATTGAAAGTTCAAACACGATCATTTTTTAAAAACAAAAGACCATTCCTAAAGCATTAAAAAAAAGAAGCTAAGAGAGTAGAACTTAAATGTTCTCACTAAAAAGAAAAAAGGTAAACATGTGAAGTGAGGGATGTGTTAATTAACCTGATGGGGGAAATTTTTTCACAGTGTAAACGTATGTCAAATCAGCACGCTGTATACTTTAAATCCCTTCCAAGTTTACTTGTCAATTATACCTCAATAAAACTGAAAAAAAAAGAATAAAAAGCAAAGGAAAAGATCCCTGTGAAAGAGAACTGAATTTTGATGTCATTGTTGGAACTCATGTGTTTCTAGATGACTACAATGGCTTCTTTAAGTGACTTTACCATATTGTTTTGGTATAAAACACAAATCCGTCACATACAGAATGAGAGTCTACGCCGATCTGGAGTAGCATTCCTTTGTGTGCAACCCCAGCCAAAAAGAAAACAAAACAGTTTTCATGCCAAACATTAAATAAGGTGACAGGAGATAACAGTCTAATTCAAACTGACAGCACTTTCCTCCTGAAGGCCCCAGTGTCCTCCCATAGACCATACTAATGAACCCTTCTCTATTGCCTTCTTCTTTTGGTTATCAACAGATTTAATTAAATGAAAACCTACCAAGAAATTGTGGTTTATTCCCAACATCCAGATATTGAAATTTTGCCAAGTGGCTCACTTAAAATGATCAAATGAATGCTTCATAAATGCCAGCAGTAGCATCGTAAGCCATTATGACCAACAGCCATCATGACCTCGCAAAATAGCAAGATTGCAGAGTGACAGGCAGAGCAGTATGGAGGAAAAAAGAGTCATGCTAAGAACAAGTGTCTAAAACAGTTTCAGAAGGGGTACACACAAAGGAAGAAGGAACAGGAATATCATCAAATATTGTTCAACTCAGTTTTCATTTTAAAAGTGAAAATGAAATAAATCAAATAGAAAAGTGCCTAAAATTTCAAAGGAAATGTCTATGCAGGGTTTTACTCTTGTTCCCTGCTGAATTAAGTAATCCTTGTGTAAAATGAATTCATTCTTTGACTAATATTTATTGAGCGTCTACTATGTGCCCAGCACTGTGCTAAATAAAAAGCATCCCAAGACAGTTCTTTCCTCCCGTCTTCCTCAGTTGCAAAAATGTAGCTCTTTCTCTTCCTTTGATACTGATGAATTTCCTGCACTCTTTAATGGAAACCATGGCGGAGGAGCCCACTAGCCAGGTGCAGTGGCCTGGATGAAGTGCTTTGTTTTCACATCAGCACTTGATCTGCTTGGTACCCCTGTCTCTCCCGCTCTCCTTACTGACTCCTCATTCTCTTGGGGATGTTGAGGTGTAAAGAGAAGCCTAAGAGGTCTCCCCGGCTCCTTCCTTGCCTCTTTGTTCTGAAATGGCTCTCTTAGGACTGCTTTTTTGTTTTTCACGAAGCAAAAAAAAAAAAAAAAAATAAATAAAATAACAGAAAAACAGCAGCAGCAGCAACAAACCGAAAAACCCAGCCCTCTTACCCCTCCAAAAAACCAACCAAACAAAATACGATGATGACGACAACAGCAACAAAACCCGAATTAATTCGGATGCCAGCTGGTCTTGGATAATGACTCAACAGTTAAATAAAGAAACCGCTTGCTCTGGAATGATGCATATTTGCTGAGGTTCCTTCTGGAAGCTGAGATCATCACTCCATCGCTGCTGCACTATTGCCTTGGTCTCAGGAAGACCACCTTGCCCTGAGCTTGCTTTACGAGTGCCTTTCTCTGCCTCTCTCTCCCTCTTTCCTCCTTCCTTCACATGATCTCACAGCCTGGACCTATTTGCCCTGAACAAAAACCTCCCCTTTAAGTAGTTCCTGGAATAGGTCAGGGAAACAATCCTTCCACTCCAGTTTTGTTGTTCAAACCCCAGAACTGACACCAAGTTTAAGGGTGTGCTCCTGTGCAGGGAGTTAGCCATGTACTTCCTCTCCATCCCTCGGTCATCTTTCCTATTGTCTCTCCTCCTCCTTCTCACGGTTAATCCAAAGAGAATGATAAAAAGCCCAAATTCTCTGAGAAACATTACAGTTGTCACCCAACGAATCATTTTAGACTGCCTCACTCCCACTCTCACACCCACTTTTTGAATTACATTGCACTGAATCAGTCTTTTATATATATATATATATATATATATATATATATAACTTATATATAAAATATATATATATATAAATTTATTGATTTATTTAGTTAGTTTTGGCTGTGTTGGGTTTTCGTTTCTGTGCGTGGGCTTTCTCTAGTTGTGGCGAGCGGGGGCTACTCTTCATTGCGGTGCGCGGGCCTCTCATTGCGGTGGCTTCTCTTATTGCGGAGCACAGGCTCTAGACGCGCAGGCTCAGTAGTTGTGCCTCACGGGCTTAGTTGCTCCGCGGCATGTGGGATCAGACCAGGGCTCGAACCCGTGTCCCCTACATTGGCAGACAGATTCTTAACCACTGCGCCACCAGGGCAGCCCTGAATCAGTCTTGAAGGAAGTGCTTTAGTAACATCACTGAGTTTGGGGGTTTATTTAGCACAAATCTCCAAACTCAGTACAGAATCGGTTTCCTCTGATTTTCTCGTAGCCAGGGAGAGATTGCCACAAGATTGGAGCAGTAAGTGTGTGTGACAACATACCTTTGAGCTCAGATAAAACTGAAAAATGAAGTCAGTGGGACCCAGGTTTAAGACTGCATCTCTAAGGTGGGAGGGAGGAGTTGGGAGATCAGGGGAGAGCAGAATGCACTTTCTAATGAGCTTGCTAACTCCTAGCTCAATGCCACTCTTGGGGAGTTGCTCCCTTTTGCTGAGCACAGGTTGTCAGAACTGGGCAGCCTCCCTTCCCTGCTGCCTGAATTCCCAGGGAAAGGTAGAGGGTGTGTGTGGGTGTGTGTGTGTGGGTGTGTGTTGAGGGATGGTTATAAGTCATTCACAACACAGTGTAAACTCATCAAATCAGCTGGCTTTTCTAACATCCAGCTGAGATGTGTTGGCAGAATAGGACCTTGGACTTGGATGGGGAGGGAGAGGGTTGGCTCTGAGAAAGAGGGCTGAGGGGCTAGAGATGGGAAGGGGGCGCCAGAAGAGAGGGTTGTGCAGTCTGCGCCAAACTGGAGGTATTTTTAGCCATAGTTGGGGCTGAGCCCAGCATCCTGGAGCTGAGGGAGTTGAGGACTGGGGAAGAAATAACTGCAGAGAAGGGAGCGCTCACCCTGGGACTACTGTCGGGCTTCCCAGAGGCAGCTGGGCTGTTAGAAAGCAGGTCTCAGGGTTTGCATTACCATAGCCCCATTTTGGCCTGATTGCAAATTATCCTTGCAAAGCTCATAACTTCGATGCCTTTGTATAGCCAAGCAGGGCTATTGGTACCTACAGTCCTGAACTGAGCTATAGGGAAGCCAGCGAAACCAGAGCTGCTAATGACACCTGGATGCAAAATGTTTGCTTTCCTTGCAGCTACAGAGTACAGTAGCTTTCTGTTTTTCTAAATGTGGTTTATGCATATACATTTTCCATTAGTTTTTTTTAAAGTTTTCCTCCTTCCCCTTAAAAAAAAATTCCCTAATAAGCCTAATTCTTAATACATTCTTTACGTTTTTTAAAAAAAACAAAACATGAAACGTTTCATTCTGGGAATATGAACTCTACTTCTTAATGTCTTACAAGAAAGAGATTGAATATTGGTCTAAACACAGAGCATTTTTAATCTCAGGAAAAAAAAAGACTTTTTAAGAGAGAAGTAAATTAGTTTTGTGATGTTGGTGAGTGAGTTGAGACGTGTAACACAAATCTCCTTGAAAGCAGACAGATTGTTGCCTCTTCATCTCCTCTGATGTCGTTAGAGACACATATGAACTCTTTGCGTGGGGAATGGGGAGGGGATTAGCTAAACATTTCCACATCTGGTTTGAGAACAGTTTGGAAAAAGAATTCACTCCATAGGCTCCTGGAAGCTTTTGGGGTCGACAGTTATTTATTTTTAAAATTCAGTATACTCATGACAGCATAGTTATCATTTGTATATTGTTTTCCCAGAATCTTGTTGTCAAAACAAAAGGAAACAGAGGGGAAAAGGAAACTCCAAAGCAGTACGCAATTATCTCAGGGAAATATAACTGTCAGGGCATTGATTTGCAGCAAAGTTTGTTCACTCTCTTGCAGCTGATTTGAAGAAAAATGAATCTGAGTTGGAATAAAGATTCCTTTACAAAATAAGAACAGAAGAAAGAATCCTAACACTCTGTGGACCCTTTAGTTTAGAAATTCAAATAGTCACATGTTGACTTTGCCCAGCCAACTATCTCAAGGTTTGGGAGCCTTTTAAAATCGAGGCCCAGTTTTAAAGAATTAGTTGGTTCGCTGCTCTCAAAGAAAGTGAGGATTGTGATTATACTAATGATGTCGAAGGGACATTAAAGTGAGTTAGAAAATTAAATTACTGCTTTTGTAGAATTTACATTCATTCTAAAGAAATCTGGGCCCGGTTTCGTTTTCCAACATAGTGAAACACGGTGTTAAAGTAACCACACGTTATTCATCGTTTGTCAAGGAAGAAGAATTATGAACTGCTAATGCTTAACAAAGTCCATTCTCTCAACTGAGGAAAACACCTTGACTCAACCCTAGGAAAGATTTCATTCAAATTAAACTAAAAAGTAATCATTAAAAGTGTTTTTTTCTGTTTTTCCTGCTTTTCAGTAGAAAAATTGTAGGAAAAAACTGTAGAAAAATTGGGAGATATAGAAAAGAAAAAAGAAGAAAACATTCTCCGATCTCAGAATAATCACTGTTAAATTTCTGGTTTATATACTTTTAGTTTTGCGGGGGAGGGGAAAAGTCTATATACATATATATGATCCAAAGTCATTTCAGGAAAAAAAAAAAAGGGTAAGGCTTTTTGAAAGCTGTTTTTAATTTTTGACATTGAATTTGAAAGCAATCAAAGCATTATTTTTGTTTGGGCCATCTGGTTTTGTTCTTATAATCTGTTAAGCTATCAAGCATAGTTTAAATGTCATGGTTCATCTCCTGCACAAATAAAGGTTGCGAAATAAATAAGAATCCAAGCTCCTTGTAAGAGAGAGAAGTTTTCGCTGGGTCATTAATTTGGTTACTAAAAGGTGAGGAGTCTGATGTGAAATCAAACCATAATCAGGCTATGCAACAAGGGTAAACCATCCCCTGACTGAACATAAGTATTTCCAAATAAATACAGAAAGCTGTACTTTAGTGGAAATGGCAGATATCAGGTCATGGGAACTCCTTCCTTTTCGTGCAGAGAAGCTGAATTAGTTTAAGTTTTAAAGTTGAACGAAGGGATGCATTTCATAATTTCCATAAAATGTAAGGAAAATCCCCAATGTGTGCCCCTAATCCAGTTTATGTTTTAATTTAATAATTTATTTGAGTTTGATTTTTCAGAAAGTGACACCCTTTGCCACAAAGCCCCAGAGTCCCTTCTCATTTTAAAAGACAAGGTAAGTTTGTGTCTGTGCAGAGCTTGCAAATCTGCAGCAGCACGGCCTCCTTTTTAACCCATTAGTCGTCTCCGGAGGGCTGCCCAAACCAGAGGAAGGCCCCTTCGCCCGAGATGATTTCCGGGTGTTACCATCAGAAGGCAGAGGTCTGAATCAGACACTCCTTCAAGGGCTTTGACACACCTGTGTCAATAAATGAGGGCTCAAGACGGCTTTCGAAAACGGTCAGGCACATTCTTCTCTCCCTTTCAAAATTGGGATTTTGGGGTACAGGTTTTCTTAAAGTGAGGTGCATGTATACAGTCACAGCTGAAGGATGGCTTAAGTCCAAATCAAGCCACAGTTGACTTTACAGCCTGTTTGGCTGATTTCTACCTGACTTGACCAATCTGTGGCTCTCCCAAGCCCAAAGCTGCCTTGTGTATGCCCCACCCAGAATGTGGCCACTTGGTGCGTCGGTGTACACCCGGACTGAGGCCATTCAGCATATCTTGGCTCCTGAGGGGGAGAAAAGGTTCCTTTGATAGGAAGGCTGTTGGTCGTTGTTAGGGAACTTACAGTTTGGGAGGCTTGCCTGCATATTGCAATAGGTAAAGAGGCATTGTTCTGAGGCCAGGACATTGTGGGAAGAGCAAATCATTCTCTCTCTCTCTCTCTCCCCCTCCTTCTCTCTCTCTCTCTCTCTCTCTCTCTCTCTCTCTCTCTCTCTCTC
>NW_020838022.1:6848079-6955882 GCF_003676395.1 Aethalodelphis obliquidens | reverse complement strand
TCTCTCTCTCTCTCTCTCTCTCTCTCTCTCTCTCTCTCTCTCTCTCACACACACACACACACACACACACAGATGGACAGATGGACGAATAGATAGATACACACACTAAGAAGAAAGGAAAGCCCAAATCTATTTCCTGCTGTTGCCCTGATCCTTACTATTTTTCCCCATCCCTTAATCCTTGGACTGTAAATTCCTTAGGGAGCTGTGTCCTGATCTACCATAGTGTCTGGTACATGGTAAGTACTCAGTAAATATGTATTGACTAAAAGGATGAAGGAACCACTAGAAATTGTCACCTTCCACTGTTCTTGTCCAGTCCCTAAGGGCCTGAATCTAGTTACTGGCTAAATCTCTCCTCCACTCCTTCCCCAAACTCCCAGTTGAAGGCCTGCGGTAGCAGTGAAAATTTTCTTGGTAGAAAGTGTAGGGCCCCTGTCAAGGGTCCTGCCCACTTACCCACCTGCCTGCCTGCTGACCTCACTGTTGCCAAGGACTGTATGTCGGCCCAGCCTAATGGTACCCACTGCCCTCTTGATTAGCTCCTAGCCAGTCACTCCAGATGGAGCCAGCCCTCCTTGCGCTAACTCCCCAACCCTGGTCACTATCCTCCTTCCTTCTATCAAGCAACCAAACACAACCAGTGTCAGCACACCTGGATTTAGCAGTAGATTCACAGGCTACCCCAACTCTTATGGTCTCAGGTAACTGAACGAAGTCAACCTCTAGACAGCAGACAAGGTGCAACTCTCCTCTGGTCTGGCTTTACGTGGGAGGAGAGAAGAAATTCCTAAGCCCATGCGGCCCAAGTCCAGGCAACTGAGAGACACAGCATCATGAGAACAGGAAGTCTCAGGTCCACAAGGTACTGAAGAGTCATGGGTGCCTAGAAGGGGCTTGCTGGAATCACTGGGCTGACTGAGGCAAGTGGATACAGCCCCCTGAAGTCGCCCGTGGATGGATTCCCTTGGCTACAAGGAGGAACCAGACTGCGGGCTGGATGTCTGTTCCTCCTGAGAGCACATCTACACGTCCACTACCAGTTCCAAGCACAGAGGCACAAATCAGAAAACGCCAGAGGCTCCCGGGAAATCAGACGCAAGATGGGGTAAGTCTCCCCCAGTGCAAATTGACCCTTGGCTCACCCCGGGCCAGGCTTGCCCAATCCACTCTGCCAACTCCAGACTGAGAGAGATCCAGGCCAACTCCAGGTTTTGTTTCAACATCCCCCAGCCTGAGTGCTCCCCAAAATGCTTTGAAGTTGACCCCATCTCCACGTATGCTATTGTATTTCACTGGCGGATATCACTCTCCGTTTCTGCCATCTGTACCTTTCATATAACAAAAGTTTGACTTTGGGTGTGATAGGTCCTTATCTCAGCAATATCAAAATACTTGGGGCAGAGCATCGGCGTGGTACCTTCTCCACGCAATTAGTATTTTGTTAAAATGATACATAATAGGTTGAACATGAGCTCGTCATCTGCCTATTATAATGTATATATGTTGAAAAGTAAATATATAGGGCTTCCCTGGTGGCGCAGTGGTTGAGAGTCCGCCTGCCAATGCAGGGGACGCGGGTTTGTGCCCCGGTCCGGGAAGATCCCACGTGCCGCGGAGCGGCTGGGCCCGTGAGCCATGGCGGCTGAGCCTGCGCGTCCGGAGCCTGTGCTCCGCAGCGGGAGGGGCCACAACAGTGAGAGGCCCGCGTATCGCAAAACAAAACAAAAAAAAGTAAATATATAGCATATAAATAATGTTAAAAATAAATATAAAAGGCTGACCTATTATTATATCTGATAATATATACATATGTGATATATAATACTATTAAAATATATATTAACAACAAAAAGAGGAGGGCCTCTCCTCCCTGGCAATCTATTTTCACCTTAACAAAGAATAAAGGACTCTTTTCTGAAATTGTATTCAAGGGTCGAGCCTCTGAACTTACATCATTTGGAGATATATATATATATATGTATATATATATACACACACATATATATATGTGTGTGTGTGTGTGTATATATATATATATATATATATATATAAAATTGTGCCCCCTCAAATTCATATGTTGAGTTCCTAACTCCCAGTACCTCAGAATGTAACCTTATTTGGAAATAGGGTCTTTACAGAGGTAATCAAATTAAAATGAGGTCATTTGGGTGGGCTCTAACCCAATATGACTGATGCCCTTACTAAAAGGAGAAATTTGGACACAGAGGGAAAACGATGTGCAGTCACAGGGAGAAGACAACCATGTGACTGGGGTCAAAAAATGCTAAGGATTTTCAGCAAACACCAGAAACTAGAAGAGGCAAAGAAGGATCCTCTCCTAGAGCCGTCAGAGACAGAGATGTCTCTGCTGACACTTTGATCTTGGACTTCTAGCTTCCAGAACTGTGAGAGAATACATTTCTGTTATTCTCAGAATAACCACCCAGTTTGTGGTCCTTTGTACAGCAGCCCTAGGAAACTAATAAATATGTTTTTCCAACAACTTGAACAGACACACATGTCTCCTTCCTGAGATAAGAGCTTGAAACGATGAATGTTCTGACTGTCTTGCTACAACATTAAATCCATTTGGGATTACGAAGATGATGACTAACCAGGAATGGAGACAGGAAGTTAGAAAGAAGGGAGTCTGTCTAAAGGGGTGCTGGTGCTGGTACTGGACGCCTGCAGGAGAATGGAGTTAGGGAGGGAGATTATAATGTAACATCAGGAAGATTTTCCTCACTTTAAAGTTGTCCAAAAATGAACGGAGAAGTCCGCTGTAGAACTAAGCGTCTTCGGTTCTCTGCAGGCCTTCTGGTAGCGTCTGGGTGGTCACTCGTCAGGATGGCTGGAGAGGGAATTCCTGTCCTATGTGGGAGGCTACATTAGAGAGTCTTGAAGGCTCTACCACTGAATGCTGTGCGTGTGTTCCCATGCATGTGTTCATAATATATTATCACAATTCATAATGTGGTCATAATTGTGTATCATAATGTGGTCATAATGAGCGCATATATTATGAACACAGGCAGGAGAGGACACACACACACACGCCATGCAGCTATGTATATAGGTCTTCTTGACATATACGAGACTACACAATATTGCCTCACAGGGACCTGAGCCCTAAGCCAGGTTTTTGCTGTGATTGGCGCTTACTGATATTCATGGCAATGACAAGGGCAAGGTGCCAGGGGAGAAGGGAGGGTGAGTCACAATATAGACATAAATACTCAGAATGGGGCTTACTGTCCAGCTCTGAGTGATGGGGGCTGACACGGCCTTTCCAAGCAGCGTGATCTCTGAAAGCCCCGCACTGGGAATTCTCTTTACGAAAATAAATAAATAAATATTCTCTATTTAACCTAGAAAGGACCGGTAGGAACAACTTTTCTTCTCTGTTTATGCTTCTTTGCCATGTTCTAAGCAACTGCAGAACCCCAGGATTTTCGAAAGTTTGTTTCAACATATATAAGTCACGTATGGCAATAAATCTCAAATTTTTTCTTTAATTTGGATATCTATTCTTTGTACACAGACACCCCTCCCATAGAGTGTGTTCTCTCCTGTTATCTCCCTTGATCCTTTCAGCAATCCTGGAAGGTCCTCAAAGACAGACATCACATGTTAAAGCTGTGGAAATGGGGGCCCAGGAGGGTGGAGAGACTTTGGGCCTCAGGCCTTCCCATTAGTCTGCCTGGCTTCTCTCTCCCTTTACACCAGATACAAAATTGTAAGATATTATGGTGAGCACGTCATTGTGGAAAGGAAGGGAAAGTCCTGAAGTGGTTTGACCTATGGACTACCGTTCCAAGATACATGGTGAAGTCTGCATTAGTGCTGGCGGCCAGGTTATTTAGGAGAGGGGCAGAACTGACTCTCAAACTCAGCCCGGGGAGCTGAGCAAACCAAAAGTACAGAGGGGCTCTGGGAGCAACTTCCCACAGCTGAAGAAGCTGAGAGCTGCTCTAAGGTGGCAAATGGCAGTGAGGGGCAGGGACGGAACCTTCCAGAGTAGCCCAAGATTTGAAAAAGACAAGAGGAAGAACGAGTATTCACGGGCTGGAGAGGGCAGACCCAGTTAGACAGCAGCTGAGCGTGTCATTTGTGCTTCCCCTGTCACTTTTTAAAGTTTTCTTTCTACTCCTAAGTTATGGGAACAAAGACAGAAACCGGGTCCGCCCATTAGACAAGGCTGCTCATCAGAGGCAACTGCCTGGTGTAGAAACTGAAATTCCTCTTAGGAAGGAAACAAACATTTATTGAGACGTTGGGCTAAGCGGCTTTACTTGCAGTATCTCACTGAATCCTCACAGCGACCCTGTGTGGGAGGTACTCGTAGTAATAGCCATGTTTTCCAGAAGAAGAAATTGAGGATCAGATAGGTTAGGAAACTCACTAAAGACACAAAGCTAAAGTGGCAAAGATAGGATTGGAAGCATCTGTCGTGCTCAAGGAGCTTCCATACTTTTCTTTCTAGTATCTGCCAATGCTAGGAAAGTAACATAGGGAAGGTGTTTAACAGAGAGGACATTAAAAAAAGAGGCATAGATTGTTTATGGGGGTCAGAGTCTAGGACGATGGGAAGGTAAGGAAATTCGTAGCTTTTTAAGCAGGAAGAATGGAGAGAAAAAGGCAAAAGTGAGAGGCAGAAATTCAGATGCACTCAGAGAAGATAATTCTAGATCACTGATCACTCCTTGTATCTTAGACTTCTTAAGAGCAAGCAGTCATTCCTGATTTCGATGGAATACATTTATTCCATGAGCTGCATGCAGACGCAGAGCATAGCGCACCTCAGGACATGCTGTATATTCAGGCCTTCCCCATCTGTTTTGACAAGGGAAGTGTGTATGGTTTCTGTACAAAGCCGCCAAATATGGCAACCCCAAATTATGAAGGATGGCCTGCAAGCTCACCCCTAAAACCTCTATGACTGGAAAAAGGGGACCACATATTCTCAAACTCTTACATTCTTTACAGAAGTGGGGAATCACATGTTCCTAATTCCACCCCAAGGACAGAGATTGTGTCTCTTTCTGATTTCATCATGTCTTTAAAAGGAATGCTGAGTTTCTTTTACCAGGCCTGGATGTTGTGAAGCTCCATGCAGGGCTCAGACGGGAGGCGGGAGGGAGCAGACATCCGAAAAGAACTTCACATTAGTTCCATGTTCTAAACAACTATTGGGCAACTACTGGGTTGCCCCGGTGACCTGACAAAGTGGGGTTTTCACAAACATTTCAGTACTCACTTTAAAAGAAGCCCACGTGGTGAGTATAAAGAAATCAGCGGGGCTGGGGTGCCCTTGGTTCCTGGTGAAAGCCACTAGCTCGGGATGTTGGAGAAAGGAACTGAGCTGATTTCCCCCGATAATACCATCTGGCATTCCCCCAGACTCCTCATGAAGAATCTTATAGTGTTTGAGCCATGCACTGGCTCATAATAAGAGTTGAACAACTGTGGCCCTCACCTGTTAGAAATCAAGACTGGGCTATGAAACCCAGCAGGGCTGACCCATCAGAAGGGCCTGACCATTTTGTGTGGAAGGCGAACCTCTCCTAAACCCGGGGATTAGCGTGTTCACATTGGGACAGTCACTGAAGCAGGTGCTTATTCTCCAGGGGGTTCAGAGTCATTTTTTCTGACTGCCTAGAGGTAGAGGCTGAAATAGAATAAGTCCTCAAGGGCATGACCCTGTACAGGGGATTGGGAGATAAGGGAGACAATTCTTGTTCTTTGCTTCCTTGGAAAATGGAAAGAGAAACTCTCGGCCCAAAATGGCAGCTACCCTGGCGTTTGTGCTACAGAACGAGGGGGAAGGAACTGATTAAAGAAATATGAAGGATTGTCCTTTCAAGGGATATGGTCATTTGGGACACATCCCTCACTAGGAATGTATGTTTAAATTCTGAGTCTCTAATTAAGCAACACTTTCAAAAGGGCCACCTTATCATCATTTATAAAATAAACTGATTTTCAGGAAGGAGGATTTTTCCCTTCCTTTGAGAGATCTTGCTGGTGGGAGATTGTCAACCTGGGAGGCATTTGTTTTTCAAAAACATCAAGTTTTAAGTAGCATTTGTTATTTCTAAATACAAGAATTTATGTTTTTACTTTCTCTTCTTAAGAGTCCACAAGCCTAGAAAGGTGACTAGAAGTTTGGTGCCAGTAATCTTCTGGTTATGACTCCCCCGATATGGACACGCCCTTGGGATTTCTAGGCTAATTGGACGTTGGGGATAATAAGTGGTCTTGGGGAGGAGATTACGGAGGAGACAGTGACTTAGCTCATCTTACAGGACAGAAATGGGTGAGGTTTATATGGACAGAAAAAGGGTGAGAAGAAAGTCTGAGGAAAGACTCTTCAAAATAAGGCCATGAAGGGCTTAAGGCAGGATAGTCTAGTGGCTGAGTGGCTTTGATGTGTCAGAGAGACCTGGAATAAAACTGTACTCTGTTTTTACATGCTGGGTAACCCTGGGCATGTCACTTTCTAAGCATTGCTTTCCTCATTTATAAAATAAGGAAAGTAACAACAACAACAATAATAATACTTTGACCGCACCGTGCAGGGATCTTAGTTCCCTGAGCAGGGATCGAACCGGCAACCACAGCAGTGAAAGCCCTGGGTCTTAACCACTGGACTGCCAGGGAATTCCCTAAAATCATGATTCTTGAATACAGAAACTCAAACTGTGCAGAAACTCAATTAAACAGGGCTCATAGCACATTTAGAAGCTCCTAATCTATGTTCATGCTGATGTCTAAACCACATTCTGAGTTTTTTAAATGCCTGGGCATTGGAGATAGACCTAAGATTGAACTGGGGCTCTGTTGCTTCCTAGCTGGGTGACTTTGGGCAAGTCACTTCCCCCTCCTGGCCTCAGTTTCCTCATAAAAAAAAAAACAGGGCCAGGTATAGTAACTACCTCTTGGATTGGAGGGTTGAATGAGGTATGAGAAATGGGACATCCAGGGCATGGCGCAGAGCAAGTGCCCGATAAATGGGACCTATAGGCTAGGTTTGGGCAGACAGCCTGGCTGTGGGCTTCTTTCCATTCCCACCTCCCTCCATCCCCACCTCTCTCCACCCCCTTGTGAGTCCCAACTAGACTCCCATCAATCTGCCACTCTCCCTGGGGGGGTTGCCGGAAATTCCTGGCGCGGATGTCTCCTACAGGGATGAATTTTGGATATTCCTCCATCCACCCTGTTACCACTGAATTATGGGGAGAGAGAGAAGGAGAGAAGACCCATTGAGAGGGAGAGGAGAAAACAAGCGTCTTCTGTATACTCCTGCCCTGGCTAGCCTAGGCTTATGCCTGAAATAGGTGTTTGGTAAATACTTGAGGAATGTATGTACAAATGAATGAAAAAAGAGAGGTGGCGGGCAGGCATCCGGGAAGGCAGAGACAGAAATGAGAGTTGTGGCCAGCTTTTCCTGATGATGCACCCGCAACAGCTCTCTATCACGGGGCCTCCCCAGGCCGGAGACTGTGGCCAACCCCAATCCTCTCCTTCCTCGTGCACACGTTATGTGCCATGCCTGCCACGCCCCCTCCAAGACACCCAGACAGAAACTTGGGGGTGGATCAGGGCTCCCCACTTTGGGTTCAGAGCACCTGAATCTCTCAGCTGTGGACAGAAAACAGCTTCATTCCAATGCTGGTCTCAGGAAGCTCCTCCAGGGATGTCCAGATAGAATCCCATCCATCATTTTGAGATTCCCTTCTTGTCCTGAGGCTGAGCAGGTGGGGGGCCAGATGACAGATCCCCTAGCCACTTCCAATTCTCATTTCACACATGCAAGCAATATGACTACCAGGTTTTGCTGTGAGCGTTGCGCAAATGAGCGAGGACACCTGTACACACAGGTGGATCAATGCGAGTGCCGAACATGAGTGCCGAACCGTGGAAAGCACTGAGGCGGAGGATTATGCTTTTTACAGGCAACGCCTTAAAACCTTCTGTGCCATGGTTTCTCAGTGCCTTTCATAAGCTCAACTTCTGTTCTGACATGTGTTTCAAATAAGGTTTCCTTCCATAAAAATCCCACTTAAGGACACACATGCAGGAATGTGCATTTGGCTTTTCCTGGGTGTGAAATATTTTATTTGATGTGCTGATTTTCAAACTACACTGCTGGAAAATTAATATACACTTAATTGCCTGGGTGACAACCTCTCACCACAGAAGCAACAGTGATTCAGATCCTGAATCCTTGATTCTTGACCCCTTGCTCCCTGTGAGTCCCAACCTCAATGTCACACCCAGTCTCCTAGCGCCCACAAATTCTGCCAATGACACATAAAACCAGGCCTAACATCTCAAAAAAAACAAAAAACAAAAAACAAGAAAAAAACCCGCCACCAACTGGAAAAAGCGTGTGAGGATTCTACCCTACATGATGTGATTGAAAATTAAAAAAATGTTTTAAAGAGAACCATTAAGCCAGGCCTTTCTAACCCATGAAACTTTTGATTGGTTCCACATTCACATCATCTCCGGCTCAGTTTGGTTCTTGGGGCCTGACTCAGCAAGCTTTTGTACTATCTCATTCCAAACATGCTGAGGGTGAGGGGTGTCACTAAGTTGCCCTTTTATCGTTAAAAAAACATATTGGTGAAAACCAGAACTGACTTCCAATGTGGGCAATTCCAGCCAATGGGTCAGCATATGAGCCCCAGGGAGTGTGTGGAGGGGACCCCGAGGCGGAGGTAATTTTGGCCTGATGGCAGCTGGCTGGGCAGCTGGGAGAGAGCAGCTGCAAGAGGGGACTGCTTCCACGGAGGGTAGATTTAAAGTTGGACTTCTGTGCAGAACTGTTCAAGTTGACCTGACTCCGGGTCAAATTCTATCCCTCGGTGTATGTTACCAGCTTACGCTTTGACATGAGATGCATAGCAGTGGGGAAGTGAGCCAGGGCCGTAACAAGGACCCTTGCCTACTTCCGGAGTCACAGCATTATTGGGGAGATGTCAGGGCCCAAAGGTGGCAATTCTTATGTGACCTCTTTCCCTTCAACCCGATGTTTGGATGGAACTTAGTGTTGAGAATGTACCGTCAACAGGGCTCTCATTTAAAGTTTAAAATGTCCTTTCATAACTGTTGGAAAGGAGGTCTGTATACATAGAGAGTATCTAGGATTTGCCCATTTCTGTAAAAAAAAAAGAATCCTTCCTGACTGTAAATCCTGCACTCTGTAAATAATTTTTGGGTCCAAGAAGACCAACGACTCACATTTTCTTACCCCACTGCCCGCCCTGCTTCTGGAGCCCACAGGAGGCGGGGAGGCATCAGCCAGGGAGGGGATGACAAATGGATGCAAACAGACGTATTTATTTGGTAAACAACTCATCATCTTCTAAATTTTAAAATTCACCGTAAGCAAATACAAGCGCAGGCTCCCTTTGAAAAAATGTACAGCATTTCCCTTAAAGCGATTCGGTAACTGCAGGAAGGCGAGAGCGACGTTCCACCCAGGTGCGCAGGACGGCAGACCCGAGTTCGGGAACAAAGTCTCAGCTGTTCAACCTGAGGGGCCACGAAGCAAGCTTTGAGTTGGGCTGGAAAGGCAGAGTGGCAGGGCAAGGAGAGAGACACCAGCTGCCAGGCCCCTTCTTTCCAGTAGAATCCAAGGTCATCTGACCACTGGCTTTGTCTCCGTTTCTCTCTCCTCAGCACCCCTAACGTTTACTCCGCGCTAACGATATGCCCAGCACCACACTGAGGGCTTTCTGAGCCTTCCCAAGTTTCCTTTCTCTCTCACTTCATTCATGTGCTGCTTACGATGGCCTCTGCCTGTCACGCCAGCTTATTTAGGAGACGCGCTAGGCTTCAAGGTGGCAGGCGGGGTGGGGAAGGGGACAGGCATTAGTGTCAATGTGGTTGTCCCTCCCTTTCCCCTTCTTAACCTCCAAGCTAGAAAAAGAAGCAAGTTTCATGCAGAATGAATCAACTGCCAACACATTCCTTGGTTTTATGAACTGGTACCGTTTTCGCCTGCTTAAAAAATGGGGTCAAGCCTAGAAAAAAGCCCAATGTATAAGGTTCTGGTACTTGTATCCTCAGAGAACTTCGAATAAGGTTCATATACAAAAAGTAGCCTCCTAGGAAAGTGTTGTAAAATGCACTTGAGCAGATCTTCATGGATTATGATTTGACTAGCCATTCCCAGTTTGAGCTGTTTTGCTGAAAACGACTCTCAATTGGAAAACTCGGTAATATCTGTATCTTGCCCGTATTTTTTCTATAACCATCTCCCCTGTTCTGTGTGTACTGGAATTAGACCCTCTTTGCAGTGAAGACCGAGGTGATCTCAGGAACCTGTGGGTGTTCGGTGATCGCCAGTTGCTGGTGAGTAAAGGACCACTCCTGAAACCAAACAAGAGCGGAGTGGACATGGGCCTGGGCCAGGCGTTGGGGGAGGCCATTGTGAGAAAATGGTCTGACTAGAGTATGATGGGCAAGGGGAGAATACTCAGGACGCAGAAAGCTCAGGTTGGAGGAAGGGAGGAGAAACTCGGCATGAATTCAATGAAGAGCAGTAGAAAGCAGAAGGGCACCTTGGGAAAAAGTTGACTTACTCGGGGGCCCAGGGAACCAAGATAATTCCAGCCCTGCAGGCGTGGGAACCAGGGAGGGTTGAGCAACCGCTCTGGTGTCAAGTGGCCATGAGGAGTGCAGTGTTCATTGTAACTTGGGAATTGCATGTGGAACTCAGCCAGCAAGGACCTGGTTTCCCCTAAGGGGCTGGGGGTTGGGGGGAGCCTGGGTGGCCTGGGGCTGGATCCTGGTATATTGAGAAGAAAAGGCAAGCTTATGTGTTAAAGGCTAAACAGGTTGGACTTGTCCCTGAAATGTACTGACATGGAACATCTGCACCCCCTTCCAATTCCTCCCACTGGAAAAATCTGGCTTCCTTGCTGACTGGTGGGGAGGGGGGTCCCATGTGAGTGACAGAGAATGGAAAACCCGGAGAAGCATGGGAAACAGTATTTGGGTTCTAAGGTCAAAGTCTAAAGGAGACTCTTTTCTCAAATCTTTTGTGCTCGCTCAACTCAACTCAGTTATTCCTGTGGGGGAAATAAATAAAGGTAATAGAAACCATAATTTTTGATCCCTGCCTGTCCTTATTTAGCCTGGGCAGGCACTCTAAACTAGCACATGGTTCCATCAACCCCTGGGCTCTACTGGGTGATCTGGAGGGATCCTTGGTGGGTGGAAAGAAACCCCCTAGAGATGGACACATTTTCATACATAGCACCTACAGGGCCTGGATTCCATGAAAAGAATGTACAATGGGCCCCCCAAACTCAATGGGTAGGAAGCCAGTGCTTTATTACCATTAGCCCATGGACTTGAACAAGTGCTCTTTATTCCAGAGTACCTCCATATCCATTCAGTCTTATCCAATGTGATAAGTGGGATAAGTAATGTTTTTCCTATTTTCACAATAGAGAAAATAAATATAGATCAAAATTTATTTTCCTTAATATGATTTTCAGTAACTATGTTTAATTCAGTCAGGATCTTGCTACCTTCCCCCTTCCATTCATCCAACAAATATGTACCGAGCACCTTCTTTGGACGAGCAAGTGTGTTAGATGCTTGGCGATATACGAAAGTGAACTAAGACGGGGTTCCTACATTCATAGAGTTTACAGTCCCAAGTGGGAGACGCGTTAAATAGATAAACTCATGCATCATTATTTAACATTCAATAGTTAATCTCAAAAACGTGTAGCTAAAATTGTGATAAATGATACCAAGGTCAGATTCAAGTGCTGTGAGAGTGTACAACACAAGGATCTAACCTAGTCTTGGGGTCTGGCTTAGGGCCTCCCTGAAGAAGGTCCATTTCCACACCAGTTCTCAGACTCTGAACTGGGGCTGCAGATGGGGAGATAGTGAGCACATGTCAACAGAATGGCCAAGACCAAAGCTACAGAACTGCAGCACAGGTCAGCACAAGCCTCTCCCTGCAACTCTTATCAGGTTTATCTTCCTCTCTTCCCTGCTACTGTTTCCCCTACGCTGCCACCAGCCATCACCTTCTCCCCTCATCTGAGTACAGCTCAGGTGGGTCTCTACCTTTCATCTTTGAAAATGAGTCAATAGAGGCCGGAATCCCATAGCATGAAAAGCCCGACATCTAGGATATGTGTGTGTGTGCTCAAGTGTGTGTGTCTTGTAGATGTGGGATAGTAATGATACTATTTAAGAAGCATTGCTTTAGAGACTGCCACTCCTCATACACTGCCACAAAATTGAAATCACCTGTTGTGCTTTTTGTCAATTTGTCTTTCGAATCCTAGGGAACTGAACCTAGAATGTTTGCAATTAGGGGTGGTGGAGTAGGGGGACTGGGGAGCGAGGGGTGGAGATCTTGGTGCAAACAATTTTTGCCACTCAAGATAATACCCTTGAGGTCCATCCAAGTTGTTGTCCATTCCTTTTCATCATACCCACAGTTTGCTTCACTATTCACCTATAGAGGGACGATTTGGTTGTTTTCAATTTGGGGCTATTGCAAGTAAAGCTGCTATAAACATTCATGTACAAAATACATTCATGTACAAAGTACATTCATGTACTTTGTAGGGGACATTAGTTTTCATTTCTCTGGGATAAATACCCAGGAGTGATTGCTGGGTCCTATGGTAATTGCATGTTTAGTTTTATAAGAAACGGCCACACTGTTTTCCAGAGTGGCCGCAGCATTTCATATTCCCACCCACAATGTCTGAGAGTTCTGGTTTTTCCACATTCTCGCCAGCATTGGGTATTGTCACTATTTTTTTTTTTTTTTTGAGGTACACGGGCCTCTCACTGTTGCGGCCTCTCCCGTTGCAGAGCACAGGCTCCAGACGCGCAGGCTCAGCGGCCATGGCTCACAGGCCCAGCTGCTCCATGGCATGCGGGATCTTCCCAGACAGGGGCACGAACCTGCGTCCCCTGCATCGGCAGGCGGACTCTCAACCACTGCGCCACCAGAGAAGCCCTTGTCACTATTTTTTATCTCAACTGTTCTAATAGGTGTGTGGTAACATCTCATTGTGGTCTAAGTTTGCATTTCCCTAATGGTTAATGATGGTGAACATCCTTTTGTGTATTTACCATCTGTATTTCCTCTTTGGTGAAACGTATCTTTATGTCCTTTACCCATTTTCTGATTGGATTGTCTGTTTTCTTAACTGTTTTAAAAAAGTTCTTCATATAACCTAGATGTGAGTCATTGTCAGATGTGTGGTTTGCAAATCTTTTCTCCCACTTTGTAGGTTGTCTTTTCATCCTCTTAACAGGGCCTTTCATAGAGCAAAAGTTTAAAATTTTGATCAGGTTCAATTTATTGATTTTTCCTTTTCTGTATTGTGCTTTTGGTGTCAGGCCTAAGAACTTTTTCCCTAGTCCTAGGTCCTGAAGATTTTCTTCTATTTTTAAAAACTTTATAGTTTTAAGTCCATGATCCATTTTGACTTAATTTCTGTATAAGTTATGAGACTTAGGATGAGGTTTGTGATGATTAATTTTATGTGTCAACTTGGTTAGGCCGTGGTGCCCAGATATTTGATGAAACACAGCTGAATGTTGCTGTGAAGGTATTTTTTACTTTTAGAGAAGATTAACATTTAATTCAGTAGACTTTAAGGCAGATTACCCTCCATAATATAGGTGGGCCTCATCCAATCAGTTGAAGGCCTTAAGAGAAAGATTAACCTCTCCCAAGGAAGAGGGAGTTTTCTAGAAGACTACCTTCAGATTAGAGCTGCAATATCAACTCTCTTTCTCTCTGTATATATTTAAAATACAAATGGAATTCAAAGAAGAAAGGTGGATAGCCTTTTCAATAAATGGTGCTGGAGAAATTGGATATATGTATACACACACACACATACACATATATATACACACACATTCTTTCTGTATACACACTGTCTTTCTACACACACACACTCTATTGGTTACGTTTCTCTGAAGAACTCTAATACAAGGTTCGTTTTTTGCCTATGGATGTCCAATTTCTCCAGCACCATTTGTTGAAAAGGCCATCTTTCCTTCATTGAATTGCATTTATACTTTAAAAAAATCATTTGAATATATTTATGTGAGTGTATTCTGGATTCTATTCAGTTCTATTGGTCTATCTGCCTATCCTTCTGCCAATACCACAGTCTTTTTTTTTTTTTCTTTTTTGGCCACACCGCGTGGCATGCAGAACTTTCCTGACCAGGGATCAAACTGTGCCCCCTGCACTGGAAGCGCGGAGTCTTAACCACTGGACCACCAGGGAAGTCCTTTTTTTCTTTCTTTCTGTCTTTTTTTTTCTTTTTCCACAGTCTTGATTAGTGTAGACACATAGTAAGGCCAACTGATTCCTCCCACTTTATTATTTTTCAAAACTGTTTTAGCTATTCTAATTCCTTTGACTTTGTGTATAAAGTTTAGATAAAATTCTACAAAAGTCTTGCTTTGATTAGGAACTATCAACCTGTATATCAATTTAAGGAGTATTGACATCCTTACTAGGTTGTGTCTTCGTAACCAGGAACATGGTATGCCTTTCCATTTATTTAGATCTTCTTTGACTTCTTTTTTTAAAAAAATTTTTTTTTTAGCCATGCTGTACAGCTTGTGGGATCTTAGTTCCCTGACTAGAGATCGAACCTGGGCCCTTGGCAGTGAAAACGCCGAGTCCTAACCACTGGACTGCCAGGGAATTCCCCTCTTCTTTGATTTCTTTCATTAGCATTTTGTAGTTTTCAGCATACAAGTCTTATGCATATTTTGTTAGATATACATCTAAGTCTTTTTTGAGCAATTATAAATGGTATTGTATTTTTGATTTTGGTGTCCATGTATTCATTGTTAGTATATAGAAATACAATAGAGTTTTTATGCTTATTCTGTGACCTTGCTGAACTCACTTATTAGTTTTAAGAGTTTAAAAAATAGATTCCTAAAATATGACACAAAGGAACTTATCTACAAAACAGACTCACAGACATAGAGAACAGACTTGTGGTTACCGAGGGGAAGGAGGAAGCGGGAGGGATGGATTGGGAGTTTGGGATTAGCAGATGCAAACTATTATATAGAGAATGAATAAACAACAAGGTCCTACTGTATAGCACAGGGAACTATATTCAGTATCCTGTGATAAATGGAAAAGAATATGAGAAATAATGTATATATATGTATAACTGAATCACTTTGCTGTACAGCAGAAATTAACACAACATTGTAAATCAACTATACTTAAATAAAATGAATTAAAAAAATAAACATAGATTCCTTGGGATTATCTATCTAGATCATCATGCCATCTGCAAATAGAAAAAGTTTCATTTCTTCCTTTCTAATCTATATGTTTTTTCTTTTCTGTCCTTATTCTACTGACTAGAACTTCTAGCACTATGATGAATAAGAATGGTGGAAATGGACATCCTTGCCTTCTACCTGATCTCAGGGTGAAAGCATTCAGTTTTTCACCCTTAAATATATTATTAGTTGTAGGGTTTTTTGGTAGATACCCTTTAGCAAGTTAAGGAAGTTTCCTTCTATTCCTTGCTTGCTGAGAGATTTTGTCATGAATGGATGTTGAATTTTGTCAAATACCTTTTCTGTATCAATTGATATGCTCATGTGATTTTTTTCCTTCAGCCTGTTAATATGGTGGTTTACATTGGTTGGTTTTTAATACTGAACCAGACTTGTATACTTGGAATGAACCCCACTTGGTCATGGTGTATAATTCTTTTATATTGCTGAATTCTACTTGCTAATATTTTGTTAAGGATTTTTGCATCTATATTCATGAGGAATATTGGTCTGTAGTTTTCTTGTACTGTCTCTATCTGGCTTTAGTATCAGGGTAATACGAGCTTCATAAAATGAATGCGGAAATGTTCCTGCTACTTCCATTTTCTGGAAGGGATTATGTAGAATTGGTGTTACTTTTTCTTTAAGTATTTGGTAAAATTATCCAGTAAAACCGTCTGGAACTAAAGGTTTCTTTTTTGGGAGTTTTAAAGTTATGGAGTTAATTTCCTTAATGGTTATAGGGCTGCAAACTCCATTTATATTGGGTGAGTTGTGGTAGTTTGTGTTTTTCAAGGAATTGGTCCATTTCATCTAAGTTTTTAAATTTATGTGTTAGAGTTGTTCATGGTATTCCCTTATTATCCTTTTGATATCTGATCTGTAGTGATATCTCCTGTTTTGTTCCTGATATTGGTAATTTGCTTCCTCCCTTTTTCTTTTGTCTGTCTTGCTAGAGATCTGTCAAGTCTATGGATCTTTACAAAGGAACAGCTTTTGTTTCGTTGATTTTCTTTATTGTTTTCCTCTTTTCAATTTCACTGATTTCTGCTCTTTATGATTTTCTTCCTTCTGCTTGCTTTGTGTTTATTCTGCTCTTCTTTTTCTAGGTTCTTTATGTGGGAGCTTAGATGACTGATTCGAGACATTTCCTCTTTTCTAATGTATGTAACTTAGTGTGATAAATTTCCCCCTCAGCATGGCTTTTGCTGTGTCTCACAAATTTTTAAATGTTGTATTTTAATTTTCAATTTAGTTCACTGTATTTTTTAATTTCTCTTGAGAGTTCCTCTTTGATGTATGGATTATTTAGAAGTATGTTGTTTAGTTTCCAAGTGTTTGGAAAATTTCCTGTTATCTTTCTGTTACGGATTTCTAATTTGATTCCATTATGGCTAGAAAACACACTGTGTATGGTTTTAATTCTTCTAACTTTGTTGAGGTTTGTTTTATGGCTCAGAATACAGTCTATCTTGGCATATGTGCCTTGGGTGCTTGAAAAGAATTTGTATTCTGCTGGTGTTGGGCGGAGTCTTCTGTAAATGTTGAATAGATCCTGTTGGTTGATGGTGATGTTGAGTTCTTCTATATCTTTGCTGGGTTCTAACAATTGTTGAGGGAAGGGTATTGAAATCTCCAACTATACTTGTGGATTTGTCTATTTCTCCCTTCAGTTCTATTAGTTTCTGCTTCACATGTTTTGCTTCAAAAACAGCTCAGTTGTTTGGCCCATACACATTTAGGATTGCTATGTCTTTTTGGTGGATTGACCCTTTTATCATTATGTTACTATCATATATCATAATGTCCCTCTCTGGCTCTGGTAATTTTCTTTGCTCTGAAGCTTATGTGATATTAATATAGACACTCATGCTTTCTTTTTATTAATGTTTGCATGATATATCTCTTTACATCCTTTTACTTTCAACCTCCCTATATCATTATATTTGAAGTGAGTGTCTTGTAGAGTGCATATAATTGGGTCATATTTTTCTTATCCACTCCACCAATCTTTGTCTTCTAATTGATGTGCTTAGACCACTTACATTTAATGTAATTTTTGATAAATTAGGGTCTAAATCTGCCATTTTATTTTTTGCTTTCTGCTTTTCAGTCCTCAGCTTTCTTTTTCCTGCCTTCCCATGGGTTACTTGAATATTTTTTAGAAGGTCATTTTGATTTATTTGTCATGGTTTTGAGTGTATATCTTTGTACAGATTTTAGTGGTTCCTTTAGGTATTATATTTATATATATACATAACATATCATACTCAGTGATGGTGTTATTTTACCATTTCAGTTGAAGTAGAAACTTTACCTCCATTTATGTCCATTTACCTTCCTCAGTTTATAATATTATTACAGTATCTTAAATATTTCCTCTACATACATCTAGAACCATATCAGATAGTGTTATAATTTTTGCTTCAACCATCAAACATAATTTTGAAGAGTTAAGAAGGGGAAGGAAAGTCTACTGGATTTATTAATGGTTTTGTTTATTGTGTTCTTTTTTCCTGATGTTCCAAGATTTCCTCTTTTATTATTTCCTTTCTGTTTGGAGAACTTCTTCTAGCTATTCTTTTAGGATAAGTGTGATGGTGACAAATTCTCTTACTTTTTCTTCATCTGAGAACTTCTTGATTTCCCTTTCATTCCTGATGGATATTTTTGAGGGATATAGGATTCTGGGTTGGCAGTTCTTTTCTTTTAGTGCTTAAAAAATGTGCCAATTCCATATTCAAAACATTGTTTCCCTGTAAGTAATATCTTCTCTCTTCTGTCTGCTTTCAAGATTTTTTTCTTTGTCTTTAGTTTTCAGAAGTTTGACTATGATGGGTCTTAGTGTGAATTTCTTTGGGTCTACCCTGTTTGGGTTCTTTCAGATCTTTGAATATGTAGGTTTATATCTTTACCCAAATTTGGAAACTTTAAGCCATTATTTTTTCAAATGCTTTTCAGCCCCATTCTCTTTCTTCCCTCTTCCTGAGACTCCAGTGATATGAGTGTTATATCTTTTGTTATAGTCCCACAGGTCCCTGAGGCTCTTTTCATTTTTTGTATTTCTCTCTGTGTAATTTCTATTGTTATATCTTCAAGTTCATTAATTCTTTCATTTGTCCCCTCTACTCTGTTGAGCTCATCCACTGAGATTTTCAGTTCTAAAATTTCCATTTAGTTCCTATTTGTATCTTCTTATTTGTTTGCTGAGATGTTATATTTCTTTGCTGAGACTTTCTATTCTTTTCCTTTGTTTGAAGCATGTTTGTAATTGCTCATTGAAGCATTTTTATGACAGCTACTTCAAAATCTTTGTCAGATAATTTTAACATCTCTGTTATCCTGGTTTCGGCATCTACTGATTCTTTTTTCATTCAATTTAAGATTTTCCTGGGTCTTGGTATGATGAATGATTTTCAGTTGAATACTGTTCATTTTGGGTATCATGTAATGAGACTCTGGATCTTATTTAAACCTTCTGTTTTAGCTGTTTTTTTTTTTTTTCTGTCACTGCTCTGGCAGGGAAAAGAGGGTTGCTGCCTTGTTACTGCCAGATTGGGGTAGAAGGTCAGGCTCCCCATTCGTCATTTTTTGGCATGGGTGGGTGTGAGAGTCACAGTGTTTCCTGTGGTGTTTGGCTACAGTAGAACAGTACTAGTCTAAAAGTCTTCTACCTTGCTAGGCTGCCCCTTTCTTGGTCCTTTGGCTAGAGAAAGCAGGACTTTTTTGTTTGTTTGCTCCCATTTGGTGTTTTCTGAACTGCTGGTGTCTCCAGCATCTGGTCTGGAATCTATGAAGCAAAAAGAAAATCCAGGGAACTCACCACCATGTCATTCTTTGGTTGCTGAGGTCCTTAGCCACTCCACTCTTTTCTCTCCACCTTTCTTGGTCTTCTTATATCTGTTTTATATATAATGTCCAGGGTATTTGACTATACTTAGTGAGAGAAATAGGGAAGAGTACATCTACTCCAGCTTCCTGGAGGTGGAAGACACCATTTGACTTTTTGGACCCTACATCTCGTACTAGCTAAATCTCTTCACTTATCTCTGAAGGTATGGTGTTAAAAAGTCACAGTTTGATATGCTGTCTTCATTGAGTGAGTGGATCATACTCATGTAGCCTGTATGATAGTGAGGCAGAACTATAGATTAAAGCATCCCCAGAGTTCTCCAGCTGCTGAGCTGGTGACAGATTCCTTAAATCTGTTCTGCTCTTGAACAAGCAAGTCTTCAGTATGTGCCCAGAGCCACAGTGGGTGTTTAAGAGGCTACGGCAAAGGCTGTAGCCTCCACTCTCAGGGTGTTTAATATCTAGGTGAGGAGACAAGACAAATGAATTCTCCATCTTAGGACCTGACATATAGTAGACACTCAATACATATTTGTTGCCAAGATGAATTCTGCTGAACAAATGCTAATTGCCCCTGAATGACAGGTGCTAAACTAACTGTGTGCTGCACACTAGAATTGCTGTATGAAGTCAGAAGAGAGGCAGCAGTGTGGCCTGAGTAGTCAAGAAGGGATTTCTTAAGGAGGTAGAGGTTGGTTTTGTCTTGTAGGTTGGGTAGGATCTGGAGGTATTTTTTTTGAGGTATAATTGACATATAACATTATATTAATTTCAGGTGTACAGCATAATGATTCGATATTTGTATATACTGTGAAATGATCACCACAATAAGTCTAGTTAACTTCTGTCATCATACATAGTTACAGATGTTTCTTTCTTGTGATGAGAATTTTTAAGATCTACTTTTTAGGAACTTGCAAATATACAATACAGCATGATTAACTATAGTGGCCATGCTGTACATCACATCCCCATGACTTATTTATTTTATAACTGGAAGTTTTTACCTTTTTGAAGGTATTTTTGAAGGAAAAATGGACAGCACTTGTTAACAGATTGTTTATGTGGGGGAGGGGGTGTGAAAGAGAGCAAAAAGCCAGACTTTGGTTCAGATCCTGGGTCACTGGGAGCCAAGGGGAAGATCATGTGCTTGATTTTGGACTTGATTAGCTTGAACTGTTAGCAAAGCATCGAAGCACAATTGCACGGTAAGTACTTGGACTCTCTGAAGCTGAGGGGCTAGGTAATATTAGAAAAACCCATCTTTTCACCTGAGAGTCTCCAGAAGACGTGGAGCTTAGCTCCAACTCTGCAGTCAACAAACGTGATCTAAGGCAATCCATAACCCCTCCCTGGGCTTTGATTTCTTCATCTGTAAAATGGGGTGCATTGCTAGACGGTTTTTAATGAGGTAACACTTGATCAGCACCCAGCAGAGTATCTGGTATTTGGAAGGAACTCTATACTTGTTGGAATACTTTCCTTCCAGCTGTAAAGCTCTAGGATTCTGAGATTTCTTTGAAATGTGAATAGTCCTTACTGTAGCTGCTTTCTATGACTGAGTTTTTACTTAGTAGTTTTTTTTTCCCAGAAGAGCCCACCAGTTTATGTTGTGTGAAGGTCAGAATGTAAGGAGGGAAGGTTATACATGTTGTGTCTCAATCATTTCAGACTTCCTCAGTTTTCCTGTGTTTTGCAGTTTTCACGCTTGAATCAGAAAAGCCTCCATTTTGGCTGACTCCAGCCCTCCACTCTGGGGAGTACAGTGGGCAGGTAGCCATTAGTACACAGGAAGGGAGGGCTTTGTGGTATCTTAAAGCCATTGGATTTTATTTATTTCCAGTTTACTCAACATTTTTTCCACAGATCTGGACAGTTTTAAAATGGGTGGGGATGGGGAGAGAGAAGGATGAAACCTAACTAGGCCTAGAGGAAAGGATGAAGACATTTGCCTTGCAATATCAAACTGAGGTTCTTAACACTTAAACCTGAAAAAACTTGTAGCTTCATTTTGTCTTTCTGAACAATAAACACTGCCGTGACTTTCCACGTGGCATCTGAAGAGCTGACTTTGGTTTGAGAAATCGTTCCACATTTTGTGACTAGGATAGTACTTCTTTTCTTTTTAATTTTTTAAAAATTTATTTTTGGCTGCATTGGGTCTTTGTTGCTGCGCGTGGGCTTTCTCTAGTTGCGGTGAGAGGGGGTTACTCTTCTTTGCAGTGTACGGGCTTCCCACTGCGATGGCTTCTCTTGTTGTGGAGCACGGGCTCTAGGCATGCGGGCTTCAGTAGTTGTGGCACGCGGGCTCAGTAGTTGTGGCTCTAGAGTGCAGGCTCAGTAGTTGTGGCGCAGGGGCTTAGTTGCTCCGCAGCATGTGGGATCTTCCCAGACCAGGGCTCGAACCCGTGTCGCCTGCATTGGCAGGTGGATTCTTAACCACTGTGCCACCAGGGAAGTCCCTAGGATAGTATTTCTTTCTTTCAAATTAAAAAGATATTTTTCAAATTGTAAAGTAATGCAAACTCATTGTAGAGAATTTGGAAATTACAAAAAATTAGAATATAAAAATAACTCATAATTCTACCGTTAGAGAGAACCATTGTTATTATTTGTATTTATTTCCCTTCAGTCTTCTTTCTTTTTGCACACACACACATGAGATCATACTGTATGTTCATTTGTATCCTCCCTTTCCCCACTTAATTTAGGTTGTGAGCATTTCCCCGTGTTATTAGATACTCTCTTAAACATGATTTTAAATAACTACATAGCATTTCATAGTGTTAAATGTTACTGCATATGATTTTATAATATAGACTTTTAAGTTGATTTCACTTTTTCTCTATTTTAAATGATGCTACAATGAGTTTCCTAGTATTTATATCTTTTGTGCATTTCTATTATTTTTTAAGGATAAGACCTTAGAGAATTACTGGGTGAAAGGACAAGAACATTGTTAAGCCTTTGGCACATTTTGCCAAATCTTCCTGTGGGAAAGTTGTACCAATTCGCATGCCCAGTAGTGTTTGAGAACGCCTGACTCACTGCATTAATACAGAATAGTTCACCATCATGTGTACATGACACTATTTTGGACCATTTCCATTCAAAAGGCATTTACTGAGCACCTACTATGTGTAGGGTACTATGCTAGGTATGAGACTCAGCCCCATTATGCAGTGTAAGTGCTAGGTAGCACTTACAAACACACATACAAAGATGGTAAAAATGCAAGTATATACGGGGCTTCCCTGGTGGCGCAGTGGTTGGGAGTCCGCCTGCCGATGCAGGGGACGTGGGTTCGTGCCCCGGTCCGGGAGGATCCCACGTGCCGCGGAGCGGCTGGGCCCGTGAACCATGGCCGCTGAGCCTGCACGTCCGGAGCCTGTGCTCCGCAAAGGGAGAGGCCACAGCAGTGAGAGGCCCGCATATCACACACACAAAAAAAGATAAAAAATGCAAGTAAATATAACCACATATAAATCTCTATGGCCAGAGCTGACATCATTCAGCCTTTAAATGGCTACTTTTTGAGGAAAGGCACTGTGCCAGCAAATTTTCAAACATAATTTTGATCTCATAAATACTTTTAAAAAAGAAATGCACTAATATGAATCTTGCAAACGACAGGGGCTCAGTTGTAATCATTTACACTGTATTTCCTGATGTAAATTAGGGTCAGAATGGAGAGGAATATTAAAAATCCACAACTATTAAAAAAGCAAAAACCCATTTGGGTAAAAGGACAATTTCTGCTTTTGTCAGTTCCCTTTAGAAAGTTAACCTGTTAGTTATCAGAGAAGGGGGACACAGAACACACAGAAAGCTAACCTCCTTCTGGCAGCTGGGGATAATTTGTCAGTCTCCTTTGAAATGTGGCTTTGTGCTCACTGGTAAAGGCAGCTGGAACAGAGAAAGCATGACAGACAAAAGCTGAAATCCACATGAAGAAAGGTCTTTTTCCCCAAAATTACTGCCTGAGTTAGCAACGGTCAGAACAGAAAGTACATGTATATCTTCCCAGCAACAAGCACGTCTGGAGCTAGAGAAGGCCCCCATGCTACAGGAGCCATTTAGAACAGCAGTAGCCCTGAATGGGGCTGCTGGATAGCATTTAAACAAGTCCCCTCACCCCCATGAAAAATTACACCCTCAAACTCAATCCATTTAAAAACGGAGACAAAATGAATGAAAGTATCATGTTTTGAAATCTATTCAAAAGCATTTACTATTCTGAAAAGGAAGACCTAGTTAATATACAGTGGATGCTATCTAGAGAAATAGAAATAGAGGTTTAAGTATATGATTTTCAAATTAAAATTCCAGTGGAATTCACTGAAAATAATACTATCAAACTGGAAACAACCCAAATGTCTTTCAACTGGTGAATGGGTAAACTGGTACATCCAAGCAGTGGAATACTACTCAGCAATAAAAATAATGAACTACTGAGACATGAATCTCAAAATAATTATACTGAGTGAAAGAAGCAGTGTCAAAAGATCACATATTCTCTGGTTCCGTTTCTATAACATTCTGGAAAAGGCAAAAGTATAGGAACATAAAACAGATCAGTGGTTATTAGGGTTTGGGAGTGAAGGGCAGGGTTGATTACAAAGGGCAGCATAAGGAAGTTTTGGGGAGTGATGGAACTATTCTATGTCTTGATTGTGATGGTGATTATATGACTTTATGTATTTGTCTAAACTCATAGGACTGTATACCCAAAATAGTAAATTATACTATATGCTATTTTAAAAGGTGAATTTAAAAACTTCATAAAGATAATACTATCAAACATGGGGAGGCGGAGGAAAGAGAGGAGGTTGGGAGTAATGTTAAGTGAACTAAATCCTCAGTTTTTATAGCAGGGAGTCAATAGGTAAGGTCCGAAATGGATAAATCAAGGAATAGGAGTAGAGGCATATTTAGAGACCTTGACGTAACCACCAGATATTAATTGAAAACAGAATCTGTTAAAAATGGTTGCTTCTCTTTGTGACAGCCTGGAGGGGTGGGATGGGGAGGGTGGGAGGGAGGGAGACGCAACAGGGAAGACATATGGGAACATATGTTTATGTATGACTGATTCACTTTGTTATAAAGCAGAAACTAACACACCATTGTAAAGCAATTATACCCCAATAAAGATGTTAAAAAAAAAAAAAAAAAATGGTTGCTTCTGAGGAGTGGGAATAGGGCTGGGGCAGAAAACTGTTGTTGTTTTTTTTTTAAACTACAAGTGCTCCTGTATTATTTGGTATTTTTAAACCATGCCCATGCATTACTTTGATTTAAAAATATATGTAGTGGGAAATGTACTGCACTGGGAATCACGAAACCTTATCTCTAACCTTCATTCTGTACTAACTGAGCAACTCCCTTCTCCTCTCTCGGTCTTGGTTTCTACATCTGTAAGATAAAGGGGTTGGACTAGATGAGCTTTTTTTTTTTTTTTTTTTTTTGTGGTACGCGGGCCTCTCACTGTTGTGGTCTCTCCTGTTGCGGAGCACAGGCTCCGGACGCGCAGGCTCAGCAGCCATGGCTCACGGGCCCAGCCGCTCCGCGGCATGTGGGATCTTCCCGGACCGGGTCACGAACCCGTGTCCCCTGCATCGGCAGGCGGACTCTCAACCACTGCGCCACCAGGGAAGCCCCTAGATGAGCTTTAAGACCCCTTTCAGACCTAAAAGAATTTATCAAATCAGATGATTTGCATATCTACAACAATTCTTTGTTGAACCCAAAGCTAAGACACAGACATTTAAAATTTTTAAACCTGGAAGGGACTCAGTCATCAAATTAAACAGTCTCTTTTTAACCACTTAAGAAAGCAAGACACAGATTGGTTAAAAGACTCGCTTGGAATGACAGTTAATTGGCAGCAGAGCTGGGACTGGAGCTTAGGTCTCTGCCTGGCTCTTGCCATCACACCACCCAGCTTCTACCAGGTCTAATGGAATCATTTCCGGGCACCAAGGCTGACAAAAATTCCCAGGGTTGACACCAGGCATGAAACTCATATGCATGCTTACATGGTTTCACTGGGCTGAGAAATGAGTCAGAATTTTGGAAGTGGTCCCTGACATAAGCATGGATGACGCAGTACCATAGGCATCCCGAAGTTGGTCAAGCTAGGTTAGGGCCCAGTTTGGGGCCTCCATTTCCTAATAACCAGTGGATCAACTGCCTTTGACAGCTCCTGCCAGCCTACTGACTTTTGTTTTTGTGTGATAGGAATCCCACCACTCAGAAATACCACCATTTTCATTCTGATTTAAAACAATATTTTCCTCATCGGTCTTTCATCTCTACAGCCTCTAAGGTGCATGATGTTTCACTGAAATCCGTCAAGTATGGTAGATATGTCCACTTGGAAACTTTTATCAGCCATCATCAAATTAGAATGGTACCTCGGTACGGTTTAGCAATCCTCCTAGAAAGAGAGCTGAAACAGACCCTGACTTTGACCACACCGTCTTCCTAGGAAAGACCTTCCACGTTGGCTAGCAAGCAAGCTGAAAGCATGTGCATTTTGCCAAGTGTCCCTGCCCCCCTTGCCTGGGCCTGCAGGCTCACTTGCCCCTCATCGCACAAGGTCTGAGGTTTAGAGAATAAGGACACCATTATGTGGGGCTATCATCCTTCCTCACTGGAAACAACACTGCCCTTTGTAAGCTCCCAGCGAACTTCAAAGGGTGTGGCTATCTTTCTGTGCTCCCAGGGAAGCCTCCTCGGGAAACACTGCTCACACTGCCCTTCTAGTACTAGAATCTTCTCAGCTGATAGTGAGTTAAAGCAGGAATTTTTAGGCAGCTCTCCCCCCGACCCCTGCCTGTTGGTGCTTTGTCTACCTTAGAAACAAGATTGTAGTTTTTAATCCTCCCGCCTTGGAAAACACTTGTTTGCCAACTTTTGTGCCCCCCTCTATCAGTGCTCCCACTCAAGCCTGGCTGTCTGCCCAGTTCTGAATCCTGCCTTACCTACTGCCTGGCGTTTACTTCACAACAGCTGGCCCAGGGATCTCAAGTACTTAGCCTCAGCTGCCAGCTTTGGGAAGGAGAGGCCCCTGTAGTTGAGCCTGTGACAAAGACAGTATTTGTTCCCACACCAGCATTCTCAATGTCAACAGCAGTGACAGGCTCCAAAGGGGATCATGCCCAGTTACTGCCCTCTTGATGAGAACTCCACAAGCCCAGAGATGTTCATACATCCAGCTCCCATATCTACTTCGACTCTCCCCACAATGCTGTGAGGTGACTAAAAACCAGTAATAAAATTCTCATTTTACAGTGTGGAAAGGCAAACATCTGGACACTAGGGGATTTGCCCAAGGGAATGATGATCATAGTGTTAAAATAAAAATCAGGGGGCTTTCCTGGTGGCACGGTGGTTTAGAATCTGCCTGCCAGTGCAGGGGACGCGGGCTCGAGCCCTGATCTGGGAAGATCCCACATGCCGCAGAGCAACTAAGCCCCTGCACCACAACTACTGAACCTGTGCTCTAGAGCCCGTGAGCCACAACTACTGAACCCGTGCATCACAACTACTGAGCCCATGAGCCACAACTACTGAGCCCGTGTGCCACAACTACTGAAGCCCGCACACCTAGAGACTGTGCTCTGCAACAAGAGAAGCCACCGCAAAGAGAAGCCTGTGCACCACAACAAAGGGTAGCCCCTGCTCACCGTAACTAGAGAGAGCCCGTGTGCAGAAATGAAGACCTAATGCAGCCAAAAATAAAATAAATTAATTAAAAAAAATCAGGATACTTGGGTCTGACAAACACTGGCTTCTGTGATTTGCCGATTTGTTTATGTGAAAAGTGCTATGACCTGGCTTGCTCATCATTGAGTGACAGTGGTGGTGCCACCCAAAGTGACGGATGATGGAATGGAGGTTGACGTGAGGATAGGGGTGGTTCATGCCCTGTGGGGGCATGACAAAGAGAGACTCTACCCAAGACCATCTCTCCCAGGGGGCTGCATGGCATTCCTGTCTTCCTTCCACCAACAAATGTTGACTGTACCAGGCACTGAAGTGACAAAGGTGACTCAGATATGCCCTTGTCTTCAAGGTGTTCATAGTTGGATGAGGTTACCACTAGTCTTAGTGGTGACTGGGGGCTACAACAAGCAGTCCAGCTTCAGACTTGAAGAAGTTCACGCTCATCCTTGAGCTGGCCAGTAGAAAATGGCGTTTGTGTGGGTTTTCTAACTGTAGTGATGGGTGTGCACTGAATATCTCACTTTGATTCTCCTCCTGGGAAGAGGGTCCATTTTGCCGCTAATCTGGCCAGACTACTTATAATGTTTTAAAATATAACTTCACTGCCGCATAGCACAGGGAGATCAGCTTGATGCTTTGTGACCACTTAGAGGGGTGGGGTAGGGAGGATGGGAGGGAGACACAAGAGGGAGGGGCTATGGGGATATATGTATGCATATAGTTGATTCACTTTGTTACACAGCAGAAACTAACACACCATTGTAAAGCAATTATACTCCAATAAAGATGTTAAAAAATAATATATAGCTTCAAATGATTGTATTTTGGTTGTTGGGTTTTTCTTTTCAATAATAAAGTGGTACCACTCCGTGATTTCTCAATAAGTTAAACATGCTATTGCAATATGACCCAGCAACTCTATTTCTTGGTATATACCCAAGAGAATGGAAAACAGGTGTTCAAACAAAAACTTGTATATGAATGTTCATAGTAACACTATTCACAATAGCCAAAAGGTAGAAACGACCCAAACGCCCATCACCTGATGAATGGGTAAGCAAACTGTGGTATATCCATACAATGGGATATTATTCATCTATAAAAGGGAATGAAGTACTGATCCATGCTACAATGTGGGTGAGCCTCAAAAACATTATGCTAAGTGATAGAAGCCAGACATAAAAGAACAAGTACTGGATGACCCCAGTTATGTGAAATATCCAGAATATGCAAATCCACAGAGGCAGAAAGCAGATTAGTAGTTACACAGGGCTGAGGAGAAAGGAAAAATGGGGAGTAGCTACTTAATGGGTAGAGGATTTCCTTTTGGGGTGACAAAAATATTCTGGAACTGGACAGCGGTGACGGCTACACATTGTAAATGTGCTTTATGGCACTAAATTGGATAATTTAAAGTGGTCAAAATGGTAAATTTTGTTGTGTGTATTTTACCACAATAAAAAAGATATGGTACCATTCTTTCTGCTGGCAGTGTTGTTGTCATCCCTTACGGTGCCTTTTGCAACATGTGCATGCACACACACGCACACGAAAATGTACACATTTTGCTTGGATAACTCCTACTTATCGATTATTATGACTCATCTTCCTCAGGGAAGCCATCTTGCCATCTCTATTCAGGTCATGATCACCTTATTTCCATTCACAGCCCTCTGTACTTCTTCACTAGCACTACATAACAACTGGAGTTTAATCATGTATAAATGCATTTGTTCACTGCCTGACTGTAAGCTACACGAAGGCAGGGATCATGTCTGCCTTGGTCACTGTCTAAAAGTGTTCTTGGCATATAATAGACACTCAGTAATTAGTTGTGGACTTTTGTTTAAAAGAATGAACACAATATATTTTCTAATGCTATTCTGAGAGCCATCTGAGAAGCATAAACCATTCTCCTCTAACCCTTTCAAAAGGTAGGCAATCAGTTGAAAGAAATGGTCAATGGCGAGAGAGAGAGAGCTCTCTGGTGTCTCTATTTATAAGGGCACTAATCCCATCATGAGGACCTCACCCTCATGACCTCATACAAAACTGATTATCTCCCCAAGGTCCCATCTCGAAATACCATCACATTGGCGGTTAGGGCTTCAACATATGGATTTGGAGGGGACACAATTCAGTCCATAGCAGCCAGTATGCATTAAGTAGACACTGTGCATTGATGGGAAGGGTCATATTGGTGGGCCAGATATTAATGTTGATGTTTTCACTATATCTCATCCCCCCTCGACCTGTCAATGGTGCCTGTTCACCTTTGGCTCCTGTACCTCCTAAAATCTCTTCTCTGCCGTGGTTTTCTGTGGGTTCCAGTGTCATCTCAAAGCTTCTAGGAAGCTTTATTATTATTATAATAATAGCCAATAATCCTTGCCTCATGTAAACACAACTTATATGACATTATCCATGTTCAGATGTTTGACACATTTAAAGCACTCAGTAAATGTTAATTATTACTCTTTTATGATAAAAGTATTTCATGCATCCATTAATATCATGTTCTTGAATAATATTTAGGCATATAGGAAAGTTGTTACAGAATATTAAGTGAAAGAAGGAGATTACAAAGAATATGTACAGTACCATCCCATTTTTATTAAAAAAACTCATATATGTATAAGACAGATATTATTGTATAGTAATTTAGAGCTCAGTATCTGAAGGTAGGCCTATTTTTTAATCTGTGCACTGTAACTTATTAGCTGTGCGACCTAGAGAAAGTTACTTAACTTCTCTGAATCTCAGTTTCTTTAATCTTTAAAATGGAGAGGATACATATATATATGTATATATACACATATATATATGTATCTTCTCTCTCTCTATTTTTTGTAATGATATGCTTGCATATCTAGAAAACAAAAGAAATGTGAATGAATTTTAATTTTACATCAGACTTTGTGAGAGTTCAGTACAGTAGTTAAATGCACAGTGAACATGTAGAAATAAAAAACCTTTCTTATATGCCAGCAATAACCAGTTAGAAACTATGGAAAAAAGACACCAGTCCCAAGAGAGGTGTAGGTCAGTGCAAAGAGCTGGGCGTCCCCTCTGTCTAACTCTAGGACACCCGGGCCTAGAAGCAGTGCCATGGTGCCACAGTTGCCCAGGCCTATTAGCCCCTGGCCTTGGCTTTCTCCTTCTCGGGGCTCACGTCCAGTTCAGGGACTGGCTGTTGAGCTCCATGCGGTCCCGTCAACTCCTTCATTCTCTCGTTTTCTCCCCAGTAGAGATAAAATTGCTCCCATAGCAGACTAGTCTGCACAAATTGTTTCCAGCCTCCCCTGTAGACAACTTAATATGTTTTTCTTCACAAAGCCGTTTTTGCTTCTTGAACCACATTTTAATTCCCTTAAAGAGTATTTGCTTGAAATTTGCAGGGAGAAGAATTCTGAGCAGTTTTACCAGGGGATGTTTGCATGGTCATTAAAATTATGAGTTCAAATCCCAGCTCTCCACTTACTAGCTGCCTTACCTTAGTCAAATCCTTTTGCCTCTCTTTCTATCACTTTCCTCCTCTGCAAAATGGGGGATAACAATGATCTTCACTTTTAGGGATGTTGTGAAGCTTATATAAGTTTATGTATGTAAAGGGTTTAGGACAGTGTCAGGCACACGGGAAGCTCTCAATATAGAGGAGCTGCTGTCACCACTAAACAGGATGAGTTTGTCCTCAACAAATATCAAAGGTTTCATCTCTTGTAAGCTACAAACTGCTTGCAGCAATTAAACAGGGTTTCCCCACCCCTAGCTTCCATTCAAGAAAGTTTCAAAAATATCAGAGCCTTACTTTTAGCCTGGGGCCCTCAACTGCCTAGGACCCCTCAGGGTACACAGGCTCAGATAATAAACTAAGGACTTACCACCTAGATGGACAGACAGAAGTCACCACAGGAAACAACCAGTTTCAGTGAGAACCAGTGAAGAGTTCTCAGACACAAGCATGTAAGGAAATATATCTATATAGGAACATACATAAGGAAATACGTGATCTCCACACAATTCTCCCTAAGCCCTCGAGCCACAGGGCTCTATCCATCCAGCGAAGGCATTTCAAACACAGCAAAGTCATTCAAACACAACAAACTCCTTTAAAGTTTGTAAAAACAAGATTCTCTTCTTCCCCTGAGTGTGAGTGTATGGTACCTTCGCTCTGCCCTACCCCGCGGAGGAGCTGAACCCGTGCTGAATCCAGCCGCTGTTGGCAGCCTTGATCAAGTGCATGGCCCCCACACCCTGGGGGTTTCTGGGGCCGAGCCAGGCTTGGCCTCTCAGGCACAAGCGGCAGGTAGAAGCGGTGCTTCAGAGCTCCAGCCAACGTGATACTCAGAAGGGTCTCCCACTCACCACCCTCACCGGGCGTCCAGAACAGGAGTGAAGAACCACTTCACAGCCCTGGGTTTCCTCACCCCAAGGAAAATGCTCGAATCTGAGAAAGAAATTCTCAGGGCAACCCAGGGAACTGAGTCCTGAGCGCTCTTTGCAGACTTCGCTTCTATACCTTTCATGCTGAAATGTCAGAAACAACCAGTTCACTGCCAGACTAGGGTCTTGACCAGTCTGTGCAGGCTGACAGAGGCGGTTTTCCATCAGAAAAGCTTCACAAGACCTGTTACGTCAAGTAGAAGCCCGGGCAGAGGCTGAGGAGGGGGATTGCCCAGGTGTTTTGTCATCCCACCCTCCAAAGCCTCCCAGGACACAGGGCGCTACCCTGCACATAACTTAAGGGAGTTCCTTTCCTTTCCCTTTTCTTTTCTTCTTTCTTTCTTTCTTCCGATATTGTGCAATTTAGTTAACTTCTCTAAAAACCTCATTGTTCTCATCTATGAGGAATAGTAAAAAATACCTCAAAAGACTGTTGTGAAGATTAAACAGGATAATTTGTGTGTGTGTGTGTGGTACGCGGGCCTCTTACTGTTGTGGCCTCTCCCGTTGTGGAGCACAGGCTCCGGACACGCAGGCTCAACGGCCATGGCTCACAGGCCCAGCGGCTCCGCGGCATGTGGGATGTGGGATCCTCCCGGACCGGGGCACGAACCCGTGTCCCCTGCATCGGCAGGCGGATTCTCAACCACTGCGCCACCAGGGAAGCCCTAAACAGGATAATTGTTTTAGTAATATGTCTTTTTTATTTTAAATTGTTTAGTAATATGTCATACTTAGCAAGCCCTCAATACATGTTGACTATGATTATTATTACTGGTTATTCCTCACATATTTCATCTTACTAAATTACTACAGCTTTTAGTATTATTTTCAGAAGGTTTAAGTTTTATATGGTTCCCATGTATTGCAAGGAAGGACAACTGGGAACATTTGACTGTTTTTTTTTTCTCCCTCCTTTTTACTTTTTTAAGCTATTTAAACAAATCTTTCCGATATAATTTCTGACTCTGTTCATCCTAAATTCAAAAAAGCCTAAGTATTCTAATCTGAAAGCATTCTAAACTTCGGGGAGGGTCTAAGTCAAAGCACTCTGCACGTTCTTTGGGAAAGAATCATTTCTCAACAAGAAGAATCACCTCTTGGTTTCTCTCCTTTGCAAGTGATTTTGCCTGGTTGTCTTTTTTTTTAACATCTTTATTGGAGTATAATTGCTTTACAATGGTGTGTTAGTTTCTGCTTTATAACAAAGTGAATCAGCTATACATATACATATATCCCCGTATACGCTCCCTCTTGCGTCTCCCTCCCTCCCACCCTCCCTAACCCAACCCTCTAGGTGGTCATAAGCACCGAGCTGATCTCCCTGTGCCATGCGGCTGCTTCCCACTAGCTAGCTGTTTTACGTTTGGTAGTGTAGATATGTCCATGCTACCGTCTTAAAGCTGGCCGGCCACGTGCTCCTGTATGAAGGAGGCATCACTCATGCCAGAGAAATGTAAAGACCCCAAATCAGTTTGCTCCGTACAGAGAGGAAAGTCTTTGTGCTCCTCTAGGCAAAGGTTCCAGAGACCAGCGCGCTCTCTTGCATCGTTCTCCTTTCTGGTTTTCCGTGGCCTCATCGCAGCCCAGACTCTGACTGGGCTGGATTCTCATTCCAGGCTCCCATTCTAAACCTTTTTGTGGGTAGAGCCCTTTGAGAATCTGAGAAAACTGTAGATCCTCTTCTCAGAAAAATGTATAAATGCAAATACACATTTTTGCAGATAGTTTTCAGAAAACTTCACCTAGCTTTCTGTATCTCATTCAAGAACTACAGATCCCAAGTTAAAAACTCCTGCTTTAAGCAAGCATAATTTTATGTTTAAAAAAGTGATAAATTCAGAAACAATGATTCCTTTAAATCACAAACCAACCTAGGGCACATAAACCAGGATTTGCTTTGTGAAAATTATGTTTTCATAGAACGTTTTAGGAACATGTCTAATTGCCTGCATGAGGTGCATTTGCAATCAACATCTCTGTGTTCCCCTAGAAATGCAGTCAGAAATATCAGTGGCACAGATGGAGCTGTGCCACAGATCAGAACGGGCCACAACTCAGAGCTAGAAACCACGCATAGAGCGGTAGTAAGCTTTTTTGTCACTGGAAGGTGGGCAGCTACTCAGAAGTAGCTGAGTGTCAAAAGTGTCTTCATCAGATGGGGATTGGACTCTATGACCTAAACAGCCCCATTCAGCGTATGAGTCAAAGGTTCTAAGACCCACGTAAACCTGGAGAAGTCTCAGACCACAAGTCCATTCCCGCTCAGCTGCTGATGGTTTTGTGAGAGGCCAGGTACCTGATGGGGACAGACTAAGTATATATTGGCTCGCTCACCTGAGGCCACAATCAACCTCCCTACACCGGCCCATGTTGTTCCAAATAGCAACCGTTAGTTCCCTGCCAACCAGAGGCCCTATTGTTCTTTTACAAAAGTATCAGATAATCCCAGCCCAAGTCATTCCAAGGCCATTTCCCCCTGGCTTCTTGTGTTTTGAGTAGACAAGGTCTTACTATAATCTTGAATATCATTGTTAGTCATGGACTGATATTTCTTCTTCTGCACCCACCTCCAGTGTTTGAACCCTCATACAAAGGGTGCTTAGTTGCAAGGCAAAGATCTGATGCATTGATCTGGTAGCACTTTCTCCTTTAAAAACCTTTTTCTTTGAAAATAAGAGGTTGTATAGTATGTTCGAAGGAGCACTGGATCTGGAGCCCTAGTTCCTTTATATCTTGCCTCCCTGCCTCTCTGAGCCTCACGTCCCTCTATCAGACACATAACAATTCATACCCCTGCTTCTCTCACAGGCGTCTTGTAAGATTCAAGTAAGATAGTGTGTATATAAATACTTCGTTAACTGTAAAGTGTTAGACAAGCAGAAGAATTCATAACCGTTATTTCATTTAAGTTTCAAACCAACTCCATGGGCTACACAGATCCTTATTGTTCTGTCATGCTTTCCTTCGCTCTCTTGCCCTCTCCCTCCCTCCCTCTCTTTCATTCACTAAACCTTTAGAGGCCGTATTATTACCAGGTACTATATGTAGCTTAAATAAGCGCTTACAGAATCAGAAACGGGCTTAGAAAAGTGAAATAACACTTCCAAGCTCACACTGCTAGGTGGCAAGGAACTGGGATGCCCTCTCTCTTCCCCCTCCCCCTCCCCCTCCCCCTCCCCCCTCCCCCAAGACCAGATTCCTTCCGTTACTCCATATTGGCGGTCCCAGAACATCCCCCCGTCCATTGGAATAAGAGATTGTTACTCACTTCTGAAAAATAAATCCTCAACCTTCTTTGAGACCCGTAAAGCAGTGGTCCTGTTTTCTCCTTGTGCCTGGGTGGGTGGCATGGGGAGGGCATGGGGAGAGGGTGAGGCAGGCCCCTTGGACTTGGCTCCTCTATGTCGAAACTGTTGGCTTGGTATATGGCTTTCGGAAGATGGCTAAGTGCGTTCACGCTCCCTCTTTCCCCGCCCCCCCTTTTCTAATTTGCAAGTTGTAAAAACGTGTCGCCCCCCAAATGCACCAGGTGTCTCCAACTTTCTAATTGAGCAAAAGGCAGCCTCCTTCCCAGCCAAGAGCCTTGAAATATTTATCCACATTTTAGTTTCACTGAATTAATGCCTTAAGCTGGTGAGCAATCCAACTGGAGGTCAATGTTCGTTTCCTAAAGTTGTCCAGTGTCTGTGTGGTATTCAGACCTGAAAATGATGACTCGACTCCGGATTGCAAACTCCCCAGAGTGCACCCTGGAGATGGAAGCCAGCCCACATTGATTTCTGGTCGGTCAGCGTAACTGATCCTCTCGTTCGAGTTCAAGGTGGGCTCAGAATTGAAGCTGCCTTGAGATAAAGCAGATCAGCGCCATTCACCCCTGGGGGAAGGCCTCTGGGCAGGGGAAGGGCCCCTCCGGTCAGGGGAAACATCCGCTCCCCTTGGCTTTGGGCTGTACCAGTTGGCAGATGAAGCTCTGTGCAAATGCTGGCCAGACCAAAATGGTGCCGAGACAGCCACAGTGTTGTTTAGCAGAAAAGAAAGGAAACATCTGCAAACCCTGCCTTGGTGCTGAGCAGGGACAGCCTGCGGCTTTTCCTCATGGGCCCACGGTGGGCCAGCTCCTGACTGATCAGAATGGTTCCCTGAAACAAAAGCATTTGAAAGATATTTTTCATCCCCCATGCCCCTCCACAGGAAATTCTTGTGTTTAGTCATCCTTACTACATGGGCTGAGTCAGCAAGCTCTGCTTTAACCACAGCTGCTTTCAAATGGTAAGCTAAGAAGACCAGTTAGTCAGCTGAGGAGGCTTGGCTGAAACACTTTGACAGCCGGAGCTCCAAAATCAGATGGATACGTTGGAGGACTTGCAAGTTGGGCACTGCTCAATGCCTTTGAGTCCTTCTGGGTGGGCCTCAATTACTCTTTAGTATGTTGGTACTACAGAGCATTCCAGAACTAGGAGGGACCATAGTTTGAGTGGCTTAAAAGACCAGTATGGTGCAGTGGCCTAAGCTTTTGGCCTAGGATTTAAATCCTGGGTGTGCTAATCATTAGCTATCTGACTAGGGCAATTGTCCCCTCTCTCTGGGTCCTAGCATTCTCATCCTTAAAATCAAGGCTGGATAAAATGACCTCTAAGGGTTCTTCCTGCTTGAATGGTCTATGAGACAATCTAGGACAGATGGCCAGCCATTCTTTCCCCAATTTACCAGGGAAAGACACTACATAACCTGTTTTGGAAATCTGGCCCAGTATTTTATCCTTCTGTGGTAAAAATCTCTTCCCTGGGTCCAACCACCATCTGTTTTCTCTTGTTTGGGCCTCTGTAGGCATGGAGTACCCCCAGGGAACATTCTTTTCTAGAGATCCTTTGTCAACTCCAAGAGCCTTCAAGTCAGAGTTCTGTTAAGTCCTCCGCAACCAGGGGAGAGAATTGCTTTGGTTTAAATGACCACACTTTCCCTCTCATGGGATAGTTTCCCACCCTTTTGGTCATTATCACTGACTTGTGAACCTAGAGAGACTAAGACTGGGGTAGACTAACCATCCAGTAGGCAGTTAGCTCTGTTGAAGGAAGTCACCTCATCCAGAGACACATGACACATGAGAAAGGATAGCTCTGTGTTATGTGACCCTCGCCACTCCTGGATCCGTACCTGGACATGGACAGCCAACTATGAAAATGGTTGACATCTACTGAACACCTAATATGACATTTACTGAACACTTAACACTTAATATGTACATGTTGGACATTGTTCTGAGCACTTTAACGTGCTCCTCTGATCTCATTTAATCCTCACAACAGTACGATGATTAATCATATTTTACAGATTAGGAAACTGAGCCACATAGAGGTTAATTAACTGACTCAAGGTTAAATAGCTAGTAAACGGGAGAGCTGCTATTCTAACCCAGGATGGCTGGCTCGGAGGTGGGACCAGCACCTGAGCCGGTACCGATGTTTCTGGCTCCTGTGAGGACTGCTTGCCCCACCTGCCTCATGCGCCTGCATCCTTTGTCAGGCACAGGGGCCTGCCCTCGTTTCCATGGCATCTGTGCCCCTTCTACAGAGAAAAAAGCTTTCTCAGGCAGAGCTGCCAAATGTTGACTTTATGACACTGGAAATGGGTCGTGTTTTCCTCTTAAAAGAGTGACATAGGGAAAGAACACTATATAAAATGGGTTTCCCCAAACTAAAGAAAGTGTTGGAAAATGGCCACGTTGCTCTGTGCTGGTAAGTCCATGAGATTTGTCAAATGTCAGAGTTTGGGGAGAACTTACAGCTTGTCTAGTCAAAGTCCTTCATGTTACAGATGGGGAAGCTGAAGATGAGAAAGTGGGATTAGGTACACGGGGACTGAGGGTTAGAGGGAGCTCTGAAGGTTGGGAAAGGAACGGAAATGACAGAGTTGGCCTAGTTCATAATTTCCCTTCCTTTCCCTACAAGGAAATCGGAAGGAGGGATTCACCCACACCAGAGCCTCTTCTTCCCGTGCACTGCCCCAGCTCCTGGCATAACAGGGATTCCATGCGGTGGGCTTCACAGGCAGTGAGACACCAAGCCACTGCCACATTCAGATGGCCATGGTCCATGGCTGAATAGCAATGGCCCTATTACCTGTCTTAACACCAGACCTGCTTACAAAATGGATCCCACAGTGACAGTCACAGACGGCTTTGGGGAAAAACACTTCTGTTGAAAACCAGCTGATCAAAATGTTTGGACTGATGATTGCGATCCAAGGATACCTCTCAAAGCTTATTATAATGAGAGCTCGATGGAACCATCTTACTTTTCCATATTGAATGTGCAGACATTATTGAAGTATTTTTCAAGCCAAAAGGCTTGTGAAGTATTATTTTAAAATAAATTTTACGGCCGTATAAAATTTCACTGATCCTAACACAGGAGTCAATGTAGAAAAACAGAAAGGACCTGAGGCTTAGTCTTTGGTAAAGCCGCCCAGGAATTGGCCCAAGGGAATGGTATCTTAATGGCTGTTTTCAAAGAAACAGTAGATTTTCTTCCATTCCCTAGTGTTAACCCACAACGTACTTTCCTGTCTCTTCCTCCTAAACTCAAAAAAGAAAAAAGCACCAGAGTTTAAAAATAAAAGGTACAGAATTGGAGATTGGGCCTAGTTTGCCTGCTACTGAGTTTTACATACAATAAAACCTTACGAAGTGTCCTGTCTCCTAGGTGCAACTATAGCTAGGCTGGAACAGACGGTTAAAAGACCCACATCATGTGTTGGGGTATATAGTCTATTACAGCCTACCAACTTTCCCACATGGTAAAGTTGGCCGCACACAACTTTACCTTATGAATAACCAAATGAACTCCCCTTCATTTTATAGGGTAGCTAAAGCCTGATGACCTTTCACAATCAGCCAACCTTTTACTTCCTCCCAGGTTGCAGCTGGGCTCCAGCAACATGGAGGAGGTTTGGTTTAGGAGGGAAGACAGAGGTTGGGAGAGGGACAGGGGCACATATGTATGCGTGCATGGCACACACAGTCACTTTTGAAGATTTCTTATAGGTAGTCAGTACTTCTGAGCTAGAAAAAAAAAAAAACCCAGCCTTTGTAGTGTTAGGGGATGACATTTCATTACAAAAATAAATGATTTGGTCATTACCATTTCATGGTTGCTGGCAGCCACCCTCCTCTGCTTTCTAACAATTTCCATTTTAGGCACTGACAGGCCCTTCAAAGTGATTCAGCCAAACATCCACCCAAAGTTGCGTATCTGGCAGTTTCATACTTGAGAAATCTGGGGCCTCTGGGCAAAAATGTCAGAAAGGGCTCCCTCCTTCTTTGTCAGTTGCGAAACAAACAGAGCACCATAAACAGTCACCGGGGCTCCTTGGGCAGCCATGCCGAAGGGAGGGGAAGGAACGGAAGTTGTTGGCAGCGGCCGCTTCCCTGGCTCAGGCTCTTGCTCTCACTCCCCGTTGCTGCTTGCACTTTTCCTGAAGGCCAGAGCTGCCTCAGTCGTTAACCCTAACCAAGGTGAGGCACGGCTCTTTGGCAGGCAGGCATCCCCCGCTAATGGCAAGCAATGAGCAGAGACGGAAATCCCTGGGACGTGATCATCTGGGGCTGGGAGGCTAGGAATCCTTTGGAAACTCACTGTCTGCACCTACAAGCAGGCTGTCACCACGGATCCTCGCTGGGCAACTTCCAGGTTGGTCTTCGCAACCCACCTGGGCCCCGGAGCCACCACAAGACTTAGAGCACTTCGGTTTGCCCAGTGGGGAGCATCTCCCAGGTAGCCTCCTGCCTGCCCAGCAGCTCTAAGAATCTGATTCCCCAAAGTCCTTTCACATGTTTCCCTCAGCCTTAAAGGCTCTCCCCCGGCTCTTTAAATGACTGCCCAGCCCCCCAACTCGGGACTCACTCTAAATGTTAGGCTACCTTGGTGAGGCCGTCCTGACTCCTCAGCCTGGGCCCCAACTGAATTTTCTCTTTCCCAGAACCTATTTTTCTCCTGCTCAAAGCACTCATTACCTTTTATAACGATGTCTTTGTGTGTGTGCTTGCTTATTACTCATCTCTCCTCTGACACAGTAAGCTCCATGAAGGCAGGGGCCACCTTTATTTTGTTCAACATCGTACTCCCAAATGCGTATCATAGTGCCTGGCACATAGTAGATGCTCAATAAATATTTCTTGAGTGAACGAATAAAATGCTGGTATTCTGCTTACCAGTCCGTTCTGTGGAAATTTAAAAAGCGCACCTATTGTCTCCATGCATAGGTCTCTCCCTAAAAGCTTCTTGCATTTGACTGTTGCAGCTTGTGTATCTCGGGGGAGAGAGCTAGCTAGCACCCAGCTACTTCCTTTCCCTGTCCACTTCCTCCTTCTTCATTGGGCCATGATGCCCACGATCAGGCAGCTTTTTGGTTAGTGCTGGGGATTTGCCAAAAGGAACTGACTTTAATAGCAGTGTATCAAAATGTTACCTGGGGGGCCAGACTATGATACTTGATAATAATACTCGAGTTCACCTTCCCTTCCCTTTGGGTGCTACTTTTAAGAAGTTATTTAGATTCCCTGTCTGAAAACAATGGCCAATATTCTCAAAGCTACAAATAAAGTCAAGTTGCTATGATGTCTGAAAACTTCTCTCCTTTCAGTTTGCCAGCCTTCCTTCCGGGAGCCTCTTGCAAGGTTGTCTGCTCTGTTAAATAAATGGCCACAGTTATCCTGTTCTACACTCCGGCTTAGTTCCGCTTCCTTTGAAATTAAGTAATGAAGAGCGATGAGTTACCAGGTCTCCTACATTTGAAAATGGTTCCCAGAGGGTTACCATGCTTTCTGTTCCCTTTCTTCCTGTCACTAGCTGCAACAACATGGGTGTTCATTTGGTTTAGAAAGGTATGGAAGGCCCTGTGCTCTTTGATTATACTATTGAATGGCAACCAATCCATTTATTTCTGCTATATCATTCCCTAACACTACCAAGGAAGGTTTTCCCTCATCCCTAGTTTAAAATATTAATCATCTCACCTCTGAAAATCTTTTCAAAAATGTCTAGCACCATTTCAAATGTGTTTCATTTGGCCTGGAAATTCTATCGCTTGGAATTGATCCCACACATATACCAGGATGCAAAGATGTATGTACATCCAGAGTGTTCACCGAAACTGTTTGTAATAGTGATGCTCCCACAAAATGGAACCCTGAGCAGTCACAGAAAGGGTAAGACAGATCTACATGTATGGTCACAGAAAGATCTCCACGACGTCCTAAAGGAAACAAGCAAAGTCCGGTACAGTGGGGTCCCATATGTCTTTAAGAGTCTGTCAGCTCTGCCTCTTCCCAGTGATTTCACCAAGCCCTTGCTTGTCCTCCCCTTTCATTGGTTCAGCCTTCTAACTGGTTCCCTAATCCCAGGGTTTCTCTTTCCAGTTCATCTTTCCCACCAACTGGAATGAACATTCTAGAACATCACTTTTATCAGATCTCTACTGCCAGAGGGAGAGTCCCAAGCAACCAAGCCATCGCAATGACAGAGGCAGGGTGGTGGAGTGTTTCCATGCTCTGGAATGGAGACCTGGATTTGAAGGTAGGTTCTACCACTGACTAGCTGTGTGACTTAGGGCAAATGAATTAACCTCTCTGAGTCTCAGCTTCCTCATCCGAAAAGTAGTCACAGGGTGGTTGTGAGGAAGAAATGAGAAAATCATGGGAAGAGCTCAGGATGGTGCCTGGCACATAGTAAGCACTCAATAAATGGTAGTGTTATTATTATGATTAAACCGGGAATTGGTTTATTTGAAGTTCTTTGAGAAATGCTTTGCGACTTTATAACACCTTTTGGGTGAAGAAGGTTTGTACATTTCCTTCACTTTTACTGGGTATCTAGTACCCATTGTGTACAGTAAGGCTGCCTTTGTTTGTCTATTTTTCCTGGTATGCGCTACGAAAGCTGCCTCTCTTGTACTCCAGAATCTGGAGGACGTGTCTAAGTCCCTTGGATCCATGGCCTTCTGGAGTTTCTCTATAAACTTTGATCATGTGACATCCTGTCTATGCCTTTATCTTCCCCGACTATTTTGCTCTAATCTTTCCTGCCTGCCCATGTAGGGCAGCCTCCCAGTGACTTCGGCCTTTTCCTGGCTTCATTAAGTCTTTCTTTATGGCTGCCTGTTTTGTGTTTCTCTTCTTTGGGACCAGGTGGCTATTTTACTCCACTAATTCTTTAAAACCAAAAGGGCTGTTAGCTGGTGCTGTGGAATGAAAGGGCATGCCAGTTCTGTTTTTTTGTTGTTTTTCTTGTAGAATCCTAATTTTATGCCATTATTGTGAAAGGGCAATCATGTTTTTATATTCCATTTTGACTTTCTTCTCTTTCAAGTGGGCTCCCAGAGCGGAGTCACGTCTCAGCTCTGCCTGGGGGCCAATTCACCGTGTGACCTTGGGCGCATCGAAGAGACCCCTGTACCCGTCTCCTTGCCAGCAAGATGAGAGTGTTGGATCCTGGTTCCTAGCGCGTCTGCCTGCTCGGATGTTAAGTTCTTCTATGGTGTGGATGGGGTCCTGGAGGCTGTGACTACGGCTGAAGTTCTCTCATTATCCCCATGCCAGTGACTGGGACAGTTTCGTATATTTCTAAGCGCCCATCTTTTGAAAATTCTTCTATTGTATACGAAATGTCAAAAGAATTGGTTTTTCCTTTTCTCTGGGGCTCACCCCAGCAGCAAGCTCTAAGCCCCACTTATGCTGATAAGAACCGAACACGCTGACCTCTGGTCAGATCTGATGGCAAAGGACATTTCTCTCATCACCACCTCTGTTCCCAGGATCGCCATCCTCCCACGCTTACATCCCTTGATACCTTCCAGGCAAATGCTGAATGGTTGATTATTTGCCCAGATGATTTTAGCATGCCCTCACTTGGATTTTGCCTCCAAAGTCTTTTTATTGAGAATTTTAATATTAAACATACACTAAGTCTCAAGCTTGATTTTAACTGATCCCACATGAAGGAATGATTTTCAACTCATAACACATGAGGAACATCTGTTCTGCTTATTTGAATTCAGGCAGTACCGTTACTATTATTATAGAAGCTGACTGTCAAGTATCAATATTTGTCTCTTTTAGTTCCATTGGACTTTCCGGAGTGCCACTCCCATTGGTGGAGCTTTGAAACATACATCCTGGAGTCTAGAAAACAGTGGGACAACGCCCATTTTCCTTTCCCTTTTCCCCAACTTTGGCTGCCAAACTTGGGTCAGGCCCTGGCTATCTCTTGCATACATGGTTGGGCGTGAGAGTCCCTGTCAGATGCAGCCGGAGTCATGTTCAGAAGTCCAGACATGAGGTGCACAGGCTTCAGGGCTGCCTCACGAAGGCCACCCCAGACCTTTGTTTGAAACAATCAGATCTTCAGTCCCCAGGGGGAATTTGACTGAGCTGAGTTCTACCTCTCTGGAGCCTCTAGATGGGTCATGAAGGAGAAAGTCTTTGGAAAAAAACCTTTGGAAAAGGTTCTCATCTTTGATGTTAGGACACGCTGGCATCTGACAATCAGTTAGTATTTGTTTCTAATAATCAAATACCAAAGCTTGTGTATGATTTACTTAAGAAAATAAACTCAAGCAGATTCAAGGGGTTCTTTATAAATAACTGTCAGTAATATTCCCATATGCTCTCATGAGTAGGAGGGAAAGGGGTGGGGTTATAGTCAGTGCTCTGGGAACTAAACAAAACTCTGGGTATGCCCAAGGGCATGTGAACACTAAGGGCACTCATGCCAGGCTCCTATCCCGGGCAGCACGGGGGTATTTTAACAAGGGCCTCGTGAGATTATTCCCCTGCCTATGGGGTCTTAGAGGCAGGCAAGATGGGGCAGGCAGCACATACCACAAAGGCAGTAGGTTGGCTCTAACTAAGCAGATTGGCTCAAAGTCAGGCTAAATATGTGATAACTAAGGGGACGGCTTAAGCTGGAATCTTAACTACTAGTGTGACCTTGCCTAAGTCACTCACTTTCTCCGAGCCCCGGACTACTCACCTTTAAAATGGGACATTACTATTACCTGCCCCAGAGAGTTGTGAGGATTAAACGGGACGGTATAAATAAATCACCCAGCATGTGTCTTGAGTGAGCTGAGTACCGTATGCCAAAAACATAGCAGCTGCTGCTACCTGGCGTGCATCTCAGGCTGAAGCCTCGTGCCTATTACAACAACTAGCACATGTAGGTACTAAAAAAAATTGCTGGCTTGACACAAAAGGCCACATATTGTATGAGTCCACTTATATGAAATATTCAGATTACGTAAATCCCTAGAGACAGAAAGTAGATTAGTGGTTTCCAGGAGCTGGTGGCCGGGGGATGGGGAATGACTACTTAATAGGTATGGGGTCTCCTTTGGGGGTAATGAAAACGTTCCAGAACTAGACAGAGGTGATGATTGCACAACGTCGTGAATGTACTCAATGCCACTGAATCGTGCACTTTAAAATGGTTAAAATGGTTACGTTTTGTGTTATTCGTATTTTACCACAAAAAATTCGCTGGCTTGGATTTAGCACTTTCTTCTCTTTTGTGGGTCTCTAATTCGCAGACGGCTCTGAGACAGCGCACACATACGGAGGTTGATAATCGGTATCTGCTTCCACCCCAGGGCAGGCTGGAGGCACGGCTATGAGGTATGCGTGCTCTAGGCCGACGCCCCGCAAAACGGCTGGGCCCTCGCACTCATGTCACGCGAGCTGGTTAGTCTGACCTGAGCCCATGTAGGAGGAGTAAGAACAGTAGGAAAGGTGCCAGTAAGAACCAGATGATTAGGCTGAGGCCCAGCAGAAATAGTGGTGTCCAACTCAAAGCCTACGGTTTCTCAGTCAGGCCACTCAAAGCTGAGCAGCCCCGGTGGGAGCCATTGACAGCCCTGCTCTCGGCAAAGGCCACGGTCCACGCTACTGCAGAGAGCCCAGTGGGGCTCATGTGATTGTTAAACCCGTGCTGTACCCTCCTTGAGCAATCACCCAACACTCCAAATGCCTAGATCCTGGAGCTACTACCAGGAATGTCCCTGGAGTGAATTCACTTTGGGGGCATTGAGGGACGGGTTCCAATCTGGGGTCTAGAGGGTGACCGGTTGCATTTGAGATTTGTTACCCAATAAAAATCTCTGCTAAGGCCCAGGACTGAAATAACTCAGCTGGGCTCTGGACTCAGCAGGGATCATTCATTAGCTAACACTTCTCATCTGTGATAGTTACAGACAGGTTTTTTCATGCCCCCCGAAATGGGCTTCAATGTTGCAGCTGGCAGACAGCTGTGGCCTCACAGTGTTTACATTACCCAGACTAATGCAGTCTGTGCAGGAGACACAGAATGAATCTGATTTAGCTTTTGGAAAATGGGATTTCGAAAAGTTCCGTGGTTTTCTCTCGCCCCTCCCTTCCTGGACTGCAGAAAGACTGAGGTGGAATGAAACAGGCACGGCTAGGAAAAGAGGACTCCTGTTTCTCGGGCTGATGCTTCTCTTTGTTTGGGACTTCTTTATTTGACACCTCCAGGTGGTGGGAGCTGAGCTGAGACCATAGGATTAAGATGACCAAACGTCGGGTCATCACTCTGCAGCCTAGTCTTACTGGGTCAGCACGAGCTCCCTGGGCACTTAGCACAGCATGCCCAGAGACAGCTGGGCAAAGTCCCCTCAGCCATGGGCTAGTTCCTTTCGCTCTAGATGTGAAAAGAACTGAAGGGCCAGGGTCCCCATACAGAGCTGGGTCCATGACCAATTGCCCACAAAATGGAAGCAGGGGCTGGTTAATCCTACTAGGGTCCGTAGGACCCACCACACCACTTCCTGAGGAACCTACTCAAGTTCAACAGTCATTTCGTTTTACTTCCTCAAGTCATTGTTAAATAAGTTTCCCAAGTCCTGTGCATTCTTTCTTCAAAATGCATCTGACATCCTCCCTTCTCCTCAGTCACCATTGCTACTGCTTGGGGTCAGGGCCATATTTCCTCATATCTGTACGAGGGCAACATCTTTCTAAACTGATCTCCTCTCCCCGGGCTTCTCTTCCTGATGGCTCTTCCAAATATCTAACCTTGTATCCCATCACATACCGTCCTGTCCCAACTCATCCCATCAAGAAACATTTCCTGAGTGCCGGCCATGGGTTAAACCCCTTGCTGTGCACTAGAGATATACACATCAACCAGATATAAACTCTTCCCACAAGAAAATCAGTTTGAAGGGGAGAACTCCAAGGAAGCAGAGAATTACAGGAAAGTGGGAAGTGTTATGACAGGGCCCAGGGGATTGTGGGAGCCCAGAGGAGCACACCTAACCCAGTGTTGAGGGGAGGGTGCATCTGGCTGCTCACCTCCTCAAAACCCTACATTGCTTTCATAATCTGTCTCCAACTTTCTATTTTCAATGAAATATCCCATGACTCTCTTAAAAGAAATCTCTATTCCAGAAAGACTGGTCCTCTGACTGCTATTCAACATATATAAACTCCGCTACCTCTTCAACTTTGCCCTTGCCCTTGGCCATTACTTGTCTTATTTGGGGCTGGATGGCTTCTGTTAGACAGGCATCGCGTCTTCCCCCTCTCCTCCAGCACCAGCACAGTGCCTGGCACACAGTGTCTGATGACTGATGACCTACTCAGCACGTTTTCTTTCCACTTTGGTACTAATCTGACTCACACAAGCAGGATGAATGATTTGGCCTCTATAAAACAGGGCCATCAGAAAAATCTGCAAATGCAGATGAAGGGGTTTGGAAAACTACTGATAAGTTTCGGTCACAGTGTCCCCAGCTTTGTCTTGACCTCCTGGAAAGAGGATGTTGTCGATAACCAAGTGGAGATTAGCAGTTTCAGGAGCTTCAGTAGGCGTAGAGTTGGATATATTTTCCATTCTGATTTAAATATTTAGCCTGATTTGTTTTGGGCTTTATTTGTTTTGTTTTGTTTTGTTTTGGTCCCGGGCCTGTTGGTTAGGGCTAATTTGTACAGCTGCTTTTTCGTTTGGTTTCTTCCAAGAAAGCGAGAGGAAATAAGGTTGCCAGAAAATTTGCAGTTACCAAGGTTTTCCTAAGATGAATATTATTTTTCTCTTCTAATACTGCCAAATACAGTATAAAGAGAAGCATGTGATTATTCCACAAATTTAGTTGCACCAGGGGTCAGATCCTGTACTCTATCCACATCCTGATGTTGAGAGACCTATACTGCACATTTCCTGACCTTCTCTTTAGTCAACCGTATTTCCATAGTTGTAGCCATATTTCCAAAATTGTAAATTCACCCTGAATTTGAGCTTGGATTCTCAGACTTGACTCCTCTTGGAGTTCAGCAGGAAGGGCCAAAGGGGCTGCTTTGGGTAGGGCAGGGACAAGAGAGGCAATGGAGAAGCTGGGGCAACGGAGAAAGAGCACTGGAGAGGGAGTCAGGAGTGTCCAGTTCTGGTTCCTGCTCTGCCACTGACTAAATGTGTGGGTTGGGAAGTCACTTCCCCTTTCTGAGCATCTCCACAGGGAGGACTGGAGTGGATAAGCTCCAAGTCCTTTCCTGTCCAATATTTTTTGGACCCTGTGACTTTGTGATAGATGGTTCTGTAAAGGCTAATAAGAAAATGTCAAGGCCTTGTGGGTATTAACAAGGCTTCTCCCCCTTGGTCTGCCCTTAGCAGGCATTTGCCCAAGCTGGTGCTTGGGCAACCTGAGAAGACTGAGAAGAATGGCCTGGAAGAGAGCACCCATGTTCTTACTAAAGGAACACCAAGTCTGGCCTGGATAGCTGGTACTGAGTCCCACTTAGGCCTGGAGGCTACTTTCTTTTTTTTTTTTTTGCGGTACGCGGGCCTCTCACTGTCGTGGCCTCTCCTGCTGCGGAGCACAGGCTCCGGACTCGCAGGCTCAGCGGCCACGGCTCACGGGCGCAGCCGCTCCACGGCATGTGGGATCTTCCCGGACCGGGGCACGAACCCGTGTCCCCCGCATCGGCAGGAGGACTCTCAACCACTGCGCCACCAGGGAAGCCCGAGGCTACTTTTTAAAACAGCTTTATTGAGATATGATTCACATATCATACAATTCATCCATTTAAAATGTGTAGTTCAGTGGTTTTTAGTATAGTCACAGAATTGTTCAACCGTAACTACAGTCACTTTTAGAACATTTTCAAAAGCCCCTGATGAAAGAAACCCGGTCCCTTTAGCTGTCACTCTCCATCCCAAACTCCCTACCCTGCCCAGTCCGAGGCAACCACTAATGTTTATGTTTCTGTGGACTAGCCTGTTCTGGGTATTTCATAGACATGGAAACATATGATGTAGTCTTCTGTGTCTGGCTTCTTTCACTTAGCAGAATGTTTTCAAGGTTCATCCGTGTTGTAGCATGTGTCCGTCCTTCATGAATTTTATGGCTGAATAATATTCCATTGGAAGGATATACCACATTTTGTTTATCCATTCATCAGTTGATGGACATTTGAGTGCTTTTGACTTCTTCGTTATTATGCAAAGTGCTGCTATGAACCTTCATGCACAAGTTTTTGTGTGGACATTTGTTTTCAATTCTCTTGGGTATGTGCTTAGGATTAGAACTGTTGGGTCATATGGTAACTCTGTGTTTAATGGCTTGAGAACTCCCGGACCATTTTGCAAAGTGGTTGCACCATTTTACTATCCCACCAGCAGTGTATGAGGGCTCAGATTTCTGGAGGCTACTTGTTAATCCTGTCTCATTGGTAGAGAATACTTTCCAAGATCGATGGCTTGGAGAAGCCATCTCCCTGGAATAGTTTGACCATGTAATGTTAAGCTTTCAAGGGGACAATTTTTTTTTTTTTTTTTGCGGTACGCGGGCCTCTCACTGTTGTGGCCTCTCCCGTCGTGGAGCACAGGCTCCGGACGCACAGGCTCAGTGGCCATGGCTCACGGGCCCAGCCGCTCCGCGGCATGTGGGATCTTCCCGGACCGGGGCACGAACCCGTGTCCCCTGCATCGGCAGGCGGACTCTCAACCACTGCGCCACCAGGGAAGCCCTCAAGGGGACAATTTTTATAAGCAAGTCACCTCCATTTTGTTATATGGCAGTTGGATCCTGGGAGAAGATGACTTGGGGAAAGCCACTGTTGGCCTTTGAAATCTACAGTAATTCAGTGGAAACATTTCCAAGATATCTGAGAGAATGACTTGTAATAAGATGCCATGGGTTTGTAGTGGGCTTATATCAGTTTTAACCCTTTTAAGGTTACTTTCTGTCAGCATTCGATCATTTCTGGGGTAGAGGGAGTTGAGGGAGTTTTGGTATATCTGCCTACTCAGTTTCAGTGTCAACCTGTCCTGCCTGGGAATTGGGGCAGGAACAAAATAAGCCAGAAAGGAACCCAGTGCTTTAAGTGGGATGAAGGGATGAAGATATGTACTGGTTTGCCCAGGATGGTCCCAGTGTACACCTGCTATCCCAGTATTATTAATAGCACTGTGCTTCACCCTCAAAAGTGTCCCAGTTTGGACAATATGTATGTCACCTCAGTTTTAGACTGCAAACATGTAATGCCCAGAATCACACTCAGAGCTATAAAGGCTACAGAGTTTCACATCTTGATGAACTTATATCTCACTGCGATAAAGAAAGGATGTCTCAAACTTGCTGAAGGTTGGCTTCAAAATGACAGAGTGAGCAAAGACTGTACACAATGGAAAACAAATGCTGATGAGATTCAAAGTGTAGGAAAGTGCATTTTGGAGGAGGGGTGGGATATAGTGTGGGGATGGAAGTCAATACGGCGGACGTTTCCATGGATGAGGTGAAGCTTGGTATAGGATTTGAGGGCTCCAGGTTCCCTGACAGACCAAGGTCCTGAATAACTTTCATCCTTGTTCTAATTAAAAGGCACCGTGCTCCCTTGTGCTTGGGCAGACAATTCACATGACCTCCCAGCTCATTTGGCGGCACTTGGGAGAAATCTGGCCTTGCAATCAGACTAAATGATGTGTTACCCTACACTTAATCTCCACCATCCATCAAAATCCAGAGGCCTTGGCCTCAGCCCTCGACAAGAGGCCCACAGTACCTGGGTAGGATTTCATCCAGGGAATGAATGCAAAGCCCCTAATTCTCCATCCATCTCAGCCCTCTGTAAACAGTTAAAGACTGCAGCCAACAGCAGAAGAACTGCCAACCCAAATGAAAGCAGTGAGTCAGCAAAATAAAGACAGATGGCAATGGATTAACTGTAGCAAAGGCAGCAAGAAGCAGACCCCTCTTACTTCTGCCTGGATAGCCTCCCCTCAATTTCGGGTGACCCAGTGCTCACACAGAGCCCCTCATGACTTATGCTGGGGGTGAGAGAAAGCATTTGCTGCACACGGAGCATGTAGCCATAGCAGTCTAGGCGAATGCTGTTTCAATCCACCGTCTCCAGGTGGTCCAGGCATGGGGAGGGGGACAGAGAGGACAGGACAGATGGGAAGAAGACATTGATTAGGCTCTCCCTCAAGCTCTTCCACCTCCCTCGTCACAGGGCCATTTCCTTAGCTGGCCTCATTTTCAAGTGTTCCACTCTGTTGCCCCTTGACCATACTTCCTGCCCCACATATTCCAGTTTGTGGCAACACCATCATCGTCACCATAACTGGCCCTGGTCTTGCCTATCAGTTTAGTCAAGCTCAAAGTTTGGAGATGATAAAAGGTTGAAATTATGTCTAAAAATAATGTTTGCGATTGTATGTGAATTTCTCTTATCCATGTATATGATGAGGAATCCCTAGCACTGTGCTTCCTAGAACACAGGAAGTGCTCAATAAATATTTGTCGAGTGAAAGAATGGACGAATGAAAGTTCTGACACAAAACGTAGCCTAAAGACCAAAAGTAAGATAGGGCCTCGCTGAAGTGAGATCCCTTATGTAACTATCTTTATTTATTCAATCAAGCAATCAGTCAATCAATAAGCATTTCCTAGCACCCCCCTGCCCAGCTACCCAATACTCTGTGCTCACCCATCTCCTTGGCTACAGCAACATTTTCTTAAGGCTTTCTTCAAAAGGCCATCTTCTTAAACTGACCTATATCTTCATGCTGGCTTTTCGTATTCCTAAAACCGTTGATATTTGGGGTTCCTTGGAAGAGCTCCCAACAAAGAACTGCCTTTCTATGAACAGTTCTTTGAGGAGTGGAATATGCTTAAGAAGAATTCCAGACAGTTCTTGGATATGGACAAGAATGGAGATAGGAATAAACACTTGACCTAGCTGAGTAGGAAAGGAACAATAATAGGAGCGTGGTGGAGTGGGGGATGGGAAAGGAAATAGTTCTCACTCTATACCCACCTCGTCTACTACTTCCCACCACTACCCTCTCTGCCTGGAATCAGAATTGTGACTTTTCTAGCCTGACTTTTCTTAATATTATTATTAAAACAAAATAATTCATTGAAGTGAAATTCACATAACATTAGCCATTTAAAACTGAACAGGGACTTCCCTGGTGGTCCAGTGGTTAAGACTCTGCACTTCCAATGCAGGGGGCACGGGTTCGATCCCTGGTTGGGGAACTAAAGATCCCACATGCCGTGTGGTGTGGCCAAAAGGTTAAAAACAAACAAACAAACAAACCCTGGACATTTCAGTGGCATTTAGTACATTCACATGTTGTGCAACCTCACCTCTATCTAGTTCCCAAGCATTTCCGTCACTCCAGGGTAAAACTCCTTAGCCATTAAGCAGATTCTCCCCATTTCCTCCCTCCATGTAGCCCCTGGCAACCACCAGTCTGTGTCCTGTCTCTATGCATTTACCTATTCTGGACATTTCCTATGAATGGGATCATATAATATGTGACTATTTTGTCCGGCTTCTTTCACTTAGCATAATGTTTTCAAGGTTCATCCAAGTTGTAGCATGTATCAGTGCTTCGTCCCTTTTTATGGGTGAACAACATTCTGTTGTATGGACACACCACACTTTTAAAATTCATTCATCCATCGATGGGCTTTGGGCTTTTTCCACCTTTTGGCTATCATGAGTAGGGCTGCTATGAACATGTGTGTACAGGTACTAGTTTGAATCCCATTTTCCAATCCTTTTCGGTGTATACCTAGGAGTGCAGCTGTGGGGTCATATGGTAACTTTGTTACTAAAAAGGTAATGTTTAACTTTTTGAGGAGCCACCAAACTGTTTTCCTACTCTATTATTTTAATACCTTCAAGGATGAGTAAACACAACAATGAAAGTGACCAATTCAAAGTCACCAGCATCTGTGAAGCTGACCTAGGTATTTCTGGGTTTTTGGCACATGAGTCTGGGGGCTGCCTCAGGATTCTGAAGCACTGGCACTAGTGTTGACACCTAACCCTCCTTCCTTTCAGCTTTCCCTCTCCCCTTCTTTCCTTCTTTCACTCATGTAACAAATATTACTTGAGTGCCTACCGTCTTTTAAGTAGTGTGCAAGATGTTGGGAGTACAGAGATGAATGACATGCAGTTCCTGTCCTTGAAGCCACTGAAAATTCTGAGGAGATGGGGCATGTTCAAATCAAGGTGCCAGATATCATAGCCAGGAGAGTTCCAAATGCAGACACAGTGTCCCACATAGACACCAGTCTAGAAGCTCCTCAAGGGCAGTAGCTGTGTCCTGTTCTTTGCTCTATCCCTAGAACCTAGCACAGGGCCTGGAACACACGTGCTGTTAGCAGAGTAACCTCAGAAAGGTCTGAAGTAGGCTGCCTGGCAACATCAGCCCATTGCCTTTTCCCAGCACCCCTGGGGCCCACGTCGTGCCCTAAGGGCGATCTCTCTTCCATGAGTTCTATCTGAGGCAGGTGGCACAGAGTGGGGGTACTTTGTGTCCTACTGTCTCTGACTTCCCTTCAATTTCAGAATGAGTTCTCTTTCAAAAGTGTTTTTCTACTTTTAGTTTCATGATCCCTTCTTCAAAGAGGAACCCAGATTATGCGAGGAAGTGAGACCATCTTTCCCAGGGAGTAAATTCATGGTGAGCAGGAACACCCTCGGTCACCGCTTTGATTTTTGTTTCTAGAAATTGTCTTCTATCAGACTGTAGCTTAGGGTGGAGGTGGGGACTGAGAGGTGGGCAGGAGCTGGCCCTCACTCTCATGGTGTTCCATGATTTCGGTGCGCTTCTTTTTCAGTTCGGCCTATGTTCTGCTTTCCTTGGATCTAAGTGCTAACCACAGAAGTTTCCAGAAGAAATCCTAGGAAAGCAATGCATAGATGTTGCCAGTTTCATAAACTATTACTTCAGTTCATATTCTTGAAACACCTCCTGGACACAAGTAATAAAAAAAAAAAACTGCAGGGTCAATGGTGACTAAAAGGAGGGAATCGAGGGGAAAGATGAAAATAGAGGAAAAGGTATCTCAGACTAGATTGGAAGCAAGAGAAATGGAAGTGTGGGATGAGGTTCCCCCACCCTCACTGCAGAGAAGGAAAGGGCCCCCGTGCAGGAAAGCTGCTTTTAAATGGAAAAGCCCTGGGGTAGCCTGTAGACCTTTAACTCCAGTTAGCCTCAACTCCTTTAATGGCTAACTCTTGGCCTTGTCTCCTTCGGGGTTAAAACTTCTATATCCATGCTAGAGTGCAGGGCTGAAAGGGGACAGGGGAAGGACTCCTTCCCAGGGGATGACCATTGGAATTACACATTTGAAGGGTTTTGATTCTTTTAAAAATCAAGAAAGGAAGTTCTACTAAGGTTAATTGTTTTCCCTTTTTTTAAGATCTAAAGGGGTGGGTGAAATAGGTAAAGGGGATAAAAAGGTACAAACCTCTAGTTATAAAATAAATAAGCCATGGGGAGGTAATACATAGCATAAGGAATATGGTCAATAACGTTTTAATAATTTTGTATGGGGACAGATGGCTACTAGACTTATCGTGGTGATCATTTCATAATGTATGCAAATGTCAAATCACTATGCAGTATGTCTGAAACTAACATAACATTGTACATCAACTAGATTTCAGTCAAAACAAACAAAGACCCCAAACCTCAGGCAACAGACTGGTGGGAGCCCCTCTGTTAGATCTGCCTGCTGGCTCATGGGGTGATACCTCTAATAAAATTTCCATTTGAATTCCTACCGGGAAGGCCAAGTATTATGTTAGGCACTTGGAGGTACAATTATGAACCAGACACGGTCCCTGCCCTCAAGGAATTTACAGTCTAATAGGGGAGAGAGACAAGCAGACGGCTAATTATAACATAGAATGATGAGTGCTGGAAGTTTCTGGGGGAGGACAGAGGATGAGCATTTAAATCATGCTGGAGGGTCAGGGAAGGCTTCCTGAAAGACATGATGCATAAATTGAAGAATGAGTGGGAGTTAGCCAAATGAAAGGGAAGGAGGAAAGGATATTCCAGACAGATGGGCTTTGCAGAAACAAGGCTTGCTAATAGAGATTAAAGCAAAAATTTATAAAATACACAATCACAAAAAATGGAAAGCTGATCTATACAAACAAAAGCTGGCTCTTTGGAAACACCATTAAAATAGGCATAGTTAGCAAGTTTGCTAAAAAAAAAAAATAATAAACCACTCAGGAGTAAAAAGAGGTAGAGGGAGAGGGAAAGAGAAAAAAGAGAACTACATTTAGAATGTATTAAAAAGTGTAGGAAAATTTAAATATTCTTAGTAATTGTGTAAGTCCTGGTATATGTGTAAAGTTATAAATAATTGGTATTTTGTATTATTATTTATACCAATAAATTTGGAACCTAGATGAATGGACAGTTTTCTAGGGGCATATAAATGACCAAACTTGGCTTGACAAGTGAAAATCTGACTACACCAATAAACTAGAGAAGAAATCGAAATAGAATAAAAAATGCATACACCTCAGCCCTCTTGACACACACACAAAGATTTTAAAGGTAAAATGTACAAAAACTTTAAGGGACATCCTTTTATCAAACAAAGTGCTTCAGAGCATTGAAAAAGAGGAAAACCTTCCAAACTATCATTATACCAATATCAAATTGTATGAAGACAGAAAAATAACACTATAAAAAAGCCCTAAATAAATTATTAGTAAATCAAATCCTGTACTTTTGGAAAATAAGAATATAACAGAAGCAAGTATGGTTTAACCCCAGAAATGCAAGGCTGGTTCACCAACAGAAACGAAATCAATGTAATTAATTATATTTGCATATTAAAGGAAAAAACATATGATCATTTCAATAGATACAGCAAAAGTATTTGACAAACTCAGCACCCGTTGGCTCTTAGAAAGCTCTAGGAAAACTAGAAATAAAAGAAAATTTTAATTTGATGAAGAGTATCTTTCAGAAACCTACAGAAAACTCCATACTTAGGGAGGTAATGAACATAGCAGAGTTGTTCAAAACACAGTCTCTGAAGCTAGAGAGTGGAGGTTTGAATCTCTGTTCTGCCACTTGCTGACTGTGTGACCTGGGGTAAGTTACTTAGCTTCTCTGTGCTTCAGTTTCCTCATCTGTAAAATGGAAATAATAATAATAATATCTATCTCATAACTTTGTAGGAGGATTAAATAATTTGTAAAGTGTTCATAATAGTTTTTGGCACATAGAAGCACTCCATAAGTGTTTGCTAAGAAACTTTGAAACATTAGATGTTTTCTCTCACAGTCAGGAACAAGACAGGAAAATCTAGTACTATCGTTACTCTACTATTCAACATTTTACTGATGTCTAAGCCAATGTAATAGAACAAGAAAATTAATTAATACAACCAAAAAGGAAGGAAAAAACTCTCAATATTTGCAGATAATAATCTAACCAGGAATGAAGACTGCCTCTGTTCAGAGAGGAAGTGAAAGAAGAAAGGAAGTGGGAGAAGTGGGTGAAGGGGTCAAAAGGTAAAAAAATAATTATACCCTCTAAACATTTGGGTACCAATATTTTCTTCTAGACATTTCTACTTGGATGTCTCACCATCATCTCAAATTGAACATCGAATCCATTACGTTTCCTCTTGACTCCCATTTTTCTGTCAATGGCACCTCACCACTTTCCAAGTCATTTAGACTCAAACTTTGGAACCCTTTCGGTCTCTTCCGTCTCTTTCATTTCCCATATTCAATTATCTACTCTATCCACTTAACCCCCTCCCAATGTTTTCAAATGTTTTGTATTTTCACTCTCATGTCTCTAGTCCAAGCCAATATCAACTCATACCTGAAATAGTAGATATCCCTTAGTCCCCCTCCAAGTCACTCTATCCACTATCCTCAAATCACTCTTGCTTCAAAGTCTCTGGCGGCTTCTCACTTCCTATCATATCCAGTCTACCTCCTCTGCTTGGTCAAGGCTTTTCACCATCTAGCTGCACCCAACCTAACAAAGTTTATTTTTTCCCGCTCCTCTAATATGTACCCTCTGCTTTAGTAAGACCATTATCTTCAACATCCTCACACACCTCCTTTCCTTTTTAATTCAGTGACTTTGTTTAATTCTGTACCTTGTATTGCTCTCTCTCCACGAGTACCTCCCAATCACCCTTTCTTCAATGGTCAGTTTAAATAGTGCCTTAATGAGGCCATTTGTTAAACACTTAACTATGTGCCAGGTACTGTGTTCATTTAATCTCAGCAACCTAATGTGATAGGTATTTATTAATTTCATCCCATTTTATGGATAGGGTATAGTGATTTATTCAAAGTTTCCATTGCAAGTAATGGAGGATCTGGAATGAAGCCATGTTTATTGCCCGACCCCAGAGTTCATGCTTTTAATCACCCTCCTCTTTTCTGACTCTGGGATGCCTCCCCTGGCTGCATCAGTCCCCCCTGACCTTCACCGTTTTGCCTGCTATGCACTGTTGTCTAGTGCGTACAAGTTTAGCTCCCAGCAAAACTCCTGGAAGCCAGGGCCCACATCTCATACTTCTCTGTGCCCCTACAATCAGCATTTGATTAATTGGTAAAAGTTGATCATATACAGCTAGCGTCCAGTCTTCAAGAAAGGTTTGAGTAGCTTGAGGATAACACAAGCCTGCCCCATTCAAAACCCTGTATTTTAACTCCAGAAAGGGAGGGGAGGCACAGAATTACTAAATCTTTTGAGATTGCCCCCACTCCATCCTGTCACCCCTGAGGATCAAGCCTCTCTCTGCAGAGCTTAGGTCAATGTTGCAGGATGAATCTTCCCTTTACATAAGGATTAGACCAGGCCAGCTTTTGTTGGCATGGGAAAATGGAGCCAAGTCTGTCAAGTTACAATTGTGCAAAATATGACCCCTGGGCATCTTCCAGAAGTGAGCCCAGGGAAAACTAAGAGTTGTCCTACCTACCTCACAGGGTCCTGGTGAGAATCAAGTGACACGATGGATATGAGCCCACTTTGGAAACTAGCAACGAAAGCAGTTTGCTTCTTCAGCCTGGAGCAGAGCAAGCAGACATCTTTGGTGATATTAAGGCCATGGCCAGGTGAAGGTTGGGGGCTCTTCAGAAATTCTTGGACTCACCATTTTCCAAAGGTTGCAAGCCTTGCTTTCCGGCAATTCTTGGGAAAATTCACTTTATCGTGAGACTCCTTCAGTTACATGTAGAATTTATTCTTGACTTCCCTTTTCCTTTTTGTAATTACACTTACTCAGCTAGTCTGCAGTACTCTGGGGGCTTCTGAAAGATAAGCTAACTTTCCCTCCTTTTGGTGCATTGAAGAGACAGCATTTTGCTGGTGGTTTACATTTAGCTTTCAAACCTCTCTCCAAGGTCAAGAGCAAGTGATATACATGATAGTAGCCATTGGATGTTACTAAATAAATAAGGAGCACCTCTCTGCTTCCCCTGGAGAGACCAAATTCCCCCGGAATTCAAGTGTTGGAAGCCTTAAGAGAATTTAGGAGTCCAGGTTGGAATAAAGTTCGAGGTAAAAGAAGAGACTTTTGTAAGAGACAAAGTTTGGGTTCAAAAGATTCTGATTCTGAAAGTGAAGGACTCTGGGGGGAGCCAGGGGTGAGTGAGCTCAGCTTGGCCAGAGAAGAGGAGAAAGTGCCGACTGTGCAGGGACCGTAGCCAAAGGGCTCTGGACGGAGAATAGACCGGTCTTGCAGATGTAGCCAAAGGTATTCTGACCAGGGAATCGAACAAGATTTATCACCTAAGTTGGCCTAGACTGGACAGAGCTTGGCTTTGAGTCTGTTTTATGTGTTGGGCATGCATTCATCCTTCCCTTCAACCTGAGCCTTCAGATAGAGAGCCATCACTCTCAGGGAAATGGGGACAAGGGGAGGCTGTCAGGAGTGGGAACAGAACCTGAGAAGCCAAGCTATGGAAGTACCCCTAACCCTCTGAAGGCAGCCTCGCAGGCAGCAAAGAGCAGCCTCACGCCCCCTCCCAAGCTCCCGGGCCACTGGCTATCCTGTCCGATTTGAACAGTGCGTGCCCAGCAGACTGGGCAGCTGCCAGGAAGGTCAGCACTGTACCCCATTTCGTGGACTCCCAGGTCCCAGCTTCCACGCACCATTGCTCCCCCCTTGGTTCTAGGACACGAATCCCAATGAGATGAGCTGCTGCACTGAGCTGTGGGAACACTGTGGGCCTGTGTGTGCGTGCGTGCGTGCGTGTGTGTGTGTGTGTGTGTGTGTGTGTGTGGTGTGTGTGTTGAGGGGTTCCCGAGTGGCCCCAGCCTCAGCCTCTCTGACTGCAGGCTTCAGAGGGTGCCTGTGCCCGTGAACTTTGCTCGACTGTGACTGCTGGACGGAGAGAGATGAGAGTGGGCTCCTGCTGATTCTGTCCCACACTCCCCGTTATGATAGGCAGTGAAGCAAATCATTTGGGCAATTGCCTGACCTTAATGGGATAGAAAGGGCTCCTCTCTTGCCTGCAAGGAACATCCAAGTATGTGCTTACTGTTTAGTTTTCCTGGAAAAATAATTTCTCTGGCAAGCTAAGGAGGGTGAATTTGCCTTTAGAAAAGAATTGTGTCACATCCGTAACCCCTGTGGCCCCCGCATGCATTTCCACAGCTGAAAAACTTGCATTCAGCGGAAGAGCAACCAAAACATCTGCTAAGAAAAGTTTTTAGTTTTTACTTAAAGAAAACTGTGTTGTATAAAGACAAATGGAAATACACAATCGGGTAGCAGTTGGTAACCCAGCAGTCCACTGAAATGCAGAGCTTCTGGAAGAAGAATGCAAAATATAAAATAGGTCGATTTAAGGATACTCCTCCTCCTTGGAATTCTGCCCTTTATACACCCATCCCTTTGTATTTGAAAGACCTTTAGAAGCTTCTGGAGTCATGTGTTGAAGAGTAAAATATGCCCGGGAGGGATCCCACTTGAAACCAGATCAGGTGATAACAGCTCTCTCGGCAGTGGAGATGGGGACCCTTGGGATGGGACAGAAGGATATCTGGGAACAGCAGGAGGAGGAAGCCTGAGTGACAAGAAGGGACCAGGAAAGGAAAGAGGAGATGGGGCTTGGCTAACTCTGGATATCCTAGATGGAAAGAGCCTCGTAGACCACCTACACCAGTGTCTTTAAAGAATTTTTTTTATAACATTGGAACCCTTTGTTCAAACACAGAACAAAAAATGAATGCAAGTGGGGCTGCTCTGGTTAAAGCGGGGCTGAGGTCCCTGGGGCTCTGTTTACTTGGCTTCTCTTTCTATTGCTGAAGCTAAAAGGATAGGGAGGTCACGCCACACCCCGCTGGATAGCGAGAACCAATTGTTCAACAAAAATTGGGGGAGTTGGCTTGTTAAATATGGTCATTATTAAAAATTAAATTATATACATTGGCAATTAAGTTATATTCAAGATAAAGCTAGCAAATACTCAATACTCGTCACTTCCAAATTATTTTGCTACACTTCACTAATTACCTATGCTCTTGATTTATATCTGTTGTGTCTGTGTGGTGGAAACACCCTACAGCAGTGCACTGATGGACACCTCTTCCTGACTTCTTTTTAAAAATTAAAACAATTTTTTAATTTTTTGGCTGCATTGTGGGGCATGCGGGATCTTAGTTCCCGGACCAGGGATCGAGCCCATGCCCCCTGCAGTGGAAGTGCGGAGTCTTAACCACTGGACCCCCAGGGAGGTCCCTCTTCCCAACTCCTTGTTCTGTGACATCATGTTGAGAGCTTGAAATTGGCCACGATGGGAGTGTTTACACCATGGAAATCAGCAAACGTTATAAATCAGCATCCTTCTCTCCCACCAACCGAGAGGGCCCATTGTTAAATGTTTACCAGCGGACCACTGACTACACTGTAAGCCCTCACTTCTCCAGAAGCTATCCTTCCAGCAACCTCAACCATGAAGAGTACGGCTTAGAACTCAGGAGGAGAAGAGGAAATGCAGCCGAGTGATGGTATCACAAAACATAGACCCTTCACTCTGTGGAAGAGGCAAGCCACTCCACAGTCCCAGCCCATGCAAATATGTGTTAAACAATGTGGCAGATGACAAGCAACCTGGTGACAACGGCATGGACTGACAACTGACACTGGGAGGTCCCAGTGTCACAATTTTGAGCCTTATAGTCTAAGAGCAAACACAACCTAACTTATTCCCAAGACCCTCGAAGACCTCACTGCCTCACAGCCCAGCAGAGTTCAGGAAGCGGTACTGTTTATCCTTATGACCCCCTCAAAAGGAGCTAAATTACAGGCTGAACAAGGTCCACCAAGAAGCTCCAGGTCTGTGTTGTTTCCCAGTGTCCACAGTACCTAGTGTAGTATACTTGGAGCATAGAAGGCCCTTAATAATTATTTATTGAAAGGATGAACCAATTTTTTTAAGCCAGCCCCTCGCCTGTTTCACCACGATTTCTTCCTTACTGCCCCTACTCCAACACCTCTGTCCTCCTCATACCCTCAGCCCCCAGTTGTCACCCACTTGCCCCTCCCCAAGAGCCCAAACACCCACCCTGCAAAGTCCCACCCAAGGCCCTGCTGCCTGGAAACGGCTCCCCCCAGAACCAAAGCGTCTTTAGTAGAAAAGTCCCTTTGTCCACCATCTTGACAAAAGGAAACTCACTCATCTAGGGCCAAATACTTCCTTTTCCTCATTTCGCAATTTATACTGGCACGTGGGTGTGCGTCCCCCAAATGCCTCTGCTGTGCCCAAAACACCTCGTATGCCTTTATGTCCTCACAACCTAATTTGCCACATCTAGAGTTTATAGCATCGCTGGAGATGAGCATATTCACTGATTTTAATTAAGCCTTTTTGGGTTACAGTGACCCAGCTGCAACCATCTAGCCAGCTTAGGCAGACTCCAAAAGGAGACAAGCTGGAACTGCTGGGGGAACCAAAGGCTTTTGTCTGAAAAGACCCAAATCGGCAAGTCATGTGGCCCCAATTGGATGGACGGTTGCTACGATGGCGCTCTTTCATCCTCCCGTGGTGGTCAGGTCAGGGGTCTTCAGGGGCATTTGGGGTCCTTCTAAAGGATTTGGAGGCTCGTGACCAGCCCTAGTGAGGCTTGTTATTTCCGTTCTCTGGTTCTGCAGGTGGCGGCCCCCAGGTGAGTGGTGAGGCTCGGTCCTGGTCAGGCTGACTTCTCAGCAGAGCTATACAGGCGATCTCATTCTGCAGACAAAGCTCTCACCATAGGCGTTGAATCGATCAGGAGAGACAATTTAGAAGTAAGTTCGAGTTAAGAAAAGTAATCTGATGGATTCTAGCAGGATAAGGGACTTCTAGAAGCTCCGCTATTGAAAAGGTGAGCAGTGCTAGCCAAATTACTTGACCTCTCTGGGCCTCAGTTTCCACATCTGTAAAATGAGGGCAATGGGAGCACCCACCTCATGGGGTTGTGGCGAGGATTAACTAAATGATATACCTAATACGCTTACTTCAGCACTTGGCACAGAGCACACACTTAAAAAGTGTGTGTGGGGAGAATTTAAAGTAAAAGAAAAAAATTCAAAATTGTGGTGTTCTGAAGAGGCATAGCAGAGTTAGAATAAATTGTATTGCAAGGTCCTTGAGGCCTGATACCTCAGCCATGAGGCCCGTTTATATGATTATAAAATAATCATAATAGTAAAAAGAGACAGCGAAAGTGCGAAGAGACTGCAAGCTAGATGGGCTCGTACGGCAGCTACAGCTTGTGAGCGACCCCCTCCCCCCAGAGTCCGCTATAAAAAATAAATTTACATTTGTCGATAACCAGATGCGAGTGAGGTGCCTTTGGCATAACCAATAACCGAGCTAGCACGTGGCAGAGCGGCCCATGCCTCGACATAAATAGAAAATATAAGTTAGTATAACTTTAAAAACTTTTTGTACAAATATACGTTTTTTTCCTTTTTTTTCTTTTTTCATTTTTTTGCACTGAGTTTCAGCAGAGATTAAACATTTTATATAAATGACTCTTAAAGCTTTACACCTTGGGACCAGTGTACTCCTCGTGCAGAATACAGTTAGATATAAAAGACGTTATTAATACTTTGCCCCCTGCGGCCCGTCTGTGCCACCGAACCATGGGGCACGAGGAAACGTCTCGGATTAGCAGGCTCACAGAAGATGCGGGAAGCACACACTCGGCACCGTCACAGTAACCACAGAGTTAGGGAATCGGGGACTGTGTGATGGTTTCCCAGTGTCACAGTCACTAGGGCCAGTGTGTGCCTGTGTGGTCACGTAGGAGAGTCTTGGCCCAGGTCCCTCATGCACTTCCTGACTTTACCTCTCCCCGGGCTCCACATCTCACCTCCTTCATTCCCAAAGGTTCTACCAGTAACTCCAGGGCCAGGTGGGCAGGGCCTGGGACCTCTAGGCTTCCTTTCCTCGCCCCACCGCCTGTCCACCGTCCAGGCTCCCACTCAAGACCAAATGCAGCTCTACCCTCCCTTCCCTATTTGGTTTTTCACTTTAAGTGAAAAGCTGATCTTCTTAAAAGATTGAGGATCCTGTCTCTACCTCCAAGACACTTGGATTTAGAGAACACAGCGTGACTTCAGTGCTTCACACTGAAATGTGAACCTTTCAGGCAGCGTGACAAGCCAATGGCCCCTCTTGGCATTTTTGGTCCCTCACATGATGTAGCAGCCTAGCTGCCTACTCTACCTAGTCCCACTTCAGAGGGTGACTTAGATGCAGGACTCCTGAAGGGACCTATTTGGGGTAGGGCCTGGCTTTATGGGTCTGTGGGCACTCGAGGTCCCACAGAGCTCAGGCTCTTGTCTCAGGATTTTTCTGGAAACACTGTGACTGAGTCTCCTCAAACTGCTGTTAGTAGGGGTTCAATTCCACAGATCTTTAAAAAAAAGTCATTTCTTAGAAATTCTAGTCCATATCAGGAATGATAATGGGATGGCTGCCTCCCAAGGTTTGCAAGCTGTTCAGGATTTAGCTGCAAAGAAAGAAAAAATAAAGGAATCCAGTCCCTTTTTGTTAATTGTGCCAATGCTTTCATTTTTCAGGCAATTTCAGTTCAACCCCAGATCTGGTTTCTAGAGTCACATTTTTCCAATCAAATCCTTCCCATTTGCAGGGGAGAGCCTGAGGTCGGAGTGTAGGGGCTGAATTTGCCCAGGTGCTGGCACTTAAGGAGGGTTTTCATATGTGAAGCTCCACATGCTTTGGCAATGTGACCCCCAGGACTGCAACAGGGGGTGGAAGCACTTATGGGAGTTTGTGGGCTCTATCCTTGGACCTCTGCATTTCTCTGGTGTCTTGCCTTCTCTGCCTATTCTCCTGCCTTTAACTAGCACCGTTAGTGGAACTTCCATCCCTCAGAGCGGTCCTGTCACTGGAGCCCCAGGCCTGTTTCTCCAACTGCTTATGGTAGCATTGCCCAAGCGCGGGAGCTTGCTCGAAAAATACCCAAGTATTCTTCAGATCAGGTAAGTTTAGGAAGCCGAGGCAATTTCCACCCCAAGTACAATATGATTAAAACCATACTCATCCTAAAAGCTACTCATCCTCAAAACCAGCCTGAAAGAATGAGGCAGGTCTATACATCATCATATGGAACAATCTCCGAGAAGGCTGGGGAAGTTATAAAAAAGCAAGCTGCCAACATTGCAGTGGAAGCTCGCTTACATGGCCTCTGTGGTGCCAACTCTCAGCACAAAGGATGCTCTCCATTTCCTCCATAAAAATGCACCGACGCTGGATGCGCTGGTGCACCTCTCCCTAGTAGATCCAGGCACTTCTGCTTTAACTGATGTTTAATTAACTGACCAACTACTCTCCCAGTTGCATAGATAAAAGAGAGTCTGTTGCAGCTGACAAAAAGATTTATAGCATGAATTCATCTATTTAAGGAAAGGATCTACAAACACATATATAGGCTTGTAAATGCAGACAACATTTCAAGAAATGTGAACAGTAGTTGCTTCTGGGAAGGAAGTACTTAGTGTCTGGGGTAGAAAGTTTCACTATGTACCCCTTTGTATGGGTTAACTTTTTAACTTTTAACTATATTCATGAATTAATTTTTCCTAATTCTTTTTTTTTGGCCATGCGCGCAGCATGTGGGATCTTAGTTCTCCAACCAGGGATCAAACCCGCGCCCCCTGCAGTGGAAGCGTGGAGTCTTAACCACTGGACTGCCAGGGAAGTCCCTATTTTTTCCCAAATTCTTATTTTGAAAATTTTCAAACATACAAAGGGATCGAAAAAGAACTATAATGAACACACATATACCCATCAAGTTTCCACAATTAACGTTCAGCATATTTGCCGTATATTTCTGTTCCTATCGATCAATCTATTTATACATATATGTATTTTTTTCTCTGTTGAGCCACTTGATTGTAAGTTACAGGCATTGTGACACACTACCCTGAATTCTTCAGAATGACTCTCCTAAGAATAAGGAAAGTCTCCTTCCTCACCACAAACCATTATCACACCTAAGAAAGTAAATAAGCTAGTATCATCTAATTTCCAATCCATACTCAAATTGTCCCAACATCCCACAAATGTCTTATAGAGTCCTTTTAAATCCAAAAAAAAATCCAAAATCAAGGTTTGTGCATTGCATTTACTCATGTCTTTTTAGTGTTATTGATTCTACAATGGTACACGCCCTTAATTTGTGCGTATGTGTGTGTGACATTGACTTTTTGAAGTGTTCAGGTCAATTGTGTTGTAGAATATCTCATATTCTGAACTTGGTTTCCTTATAGTATACATTCTTTTTTTTCAATAAAAAGATTTAATAGCAACAGTAATAAAGGAAATCAGGCCCTGTTTTATATAAACAGCAATCTTCAAATTAGCTCATTTTCCCAATATCTCCAGCAGCAGCATTATGAGTCTTCTGGTTCTCAGAGCTGATACTTTAATCCCCTTCCCCTGCATTCTCCATATTCAGTCAGTTCCCAAGACTGTCAATTTGCCCTTTGACATGCCTCATGTTTTTATGCCTTCTCCAGTCCCACTATGCCCCTGCCCCCAGGTCAGGACTTTAATCCTCACCCCTAAACTACTGCCACTGCTTCCTAACTCATCTCTCTGGTGCTAGAATCTTCCCCTAAACATCTGGGCCCCAAGCATATAAAAGAAACCGCCTTCATCATGTCACTCCTCTCCGAAAAACTGTCAATGGCTCCCTAGTTCCTACTTTCTAGCAAAAGCCCATCTTTTTTTCTGTCGGAGTCAGCTTTGAACACAGCCTCCAGCATCAGAGACAGATCTCCACTTAAATTCCAATTACTTGCTGAGCGGCCTTGGACAAGTCACTAGGCGTCTCTGGCCTTCCATTTTCTTATCTGTAAAATGGAAATAATAACTGTGCCTGCCTCTCAAGTTTTTCCAGCACATGCCTGTAGAGCTCCCCCTTCTTCTAAGGGTCTCTCCAAATCTCAGCCTTTCTTTGAGTCCCAGCTGAAGCCCTGCATCTTCCAGGAAGACTTCCTAACCACAGCAGCGCCGCCCCACCACCCTGGGAATTTCCATAGCACTTGTGGTCTACAGGGAATAATTTAGCAGATGCTAGTTGCTATGGACTGAGTGTTTGTGTCCCTTCAAAATTCATATGTTGAAACGTAATCCCCAATGTTTACGTTTTCCTCTTATCTGCTAGTTTGGATGGCTGGGGCCCCTTGAGGGCAGGAGATCTGTCTGTTGTTTGTCCTAGAGTTTAGAGAGCTAGTGCTGTGCAGAGCGTCAGGCAGCTCTGAGCTTATCACACGACTGGATGTGAGAAGATGTTTGCGGATCCTTACAGTCCTCCATTTAACCCTGAGAAAGTACGACTCTGAGAATCTCTGCCTCAGGTGAGACAAGAAGGACCAAGGGCTGCGACCATCATCCAAATAATCATAGTAATTTTTCCTGTTTATAGAGTGACTATTGTGTGTCCAGCACTTTGAATATATACTCTATTTGATTCCAACTTTATAGATTAAGAAACAGAGGCTCAGAGGGGAAGTAACTCGCCCAAAGTCACCCAGCTATTAACAGCTGAGCTTGGATTTTGAAGCCAAGTCTGTCTAAGTACAGAGTTCATATTCTTTCCCTGCTGCCTCTGGAGTAACAGTGAACAAACAGTGTGTTGATGGAAGGAAGGATGAGTTACTAGAGATGCTATGATTAGGACCAAATGTATTCCAGTGCTCTGCTTTCTAAATGAGAATGCCCACCCCAAAGGTAGTGTCGTATTACCAGTGATGGGGCAGTTTCCATGAGGAGGCTGTCTCCCTTCAGAAATGAGACCAGAGGCAGGCTTCTCTGTGGCCATGGGAGAGAATGAAGCAAAGCAGCTCACACTGGAGAAGGATTTAGTATCCCCGTATCTGTCTTAAAGGGCCCCAAACTGACTATCTGGGTTCATGGGAACTCCAAGAGGGCTAAAAGCAGTGATAAGGAAATAAGTAGGACAGCGAAGGAAGAGAGAATGTTGAGACAACAAGTAAACAGGGGACAGCATAGGGGATGAACTTAGGAAATATGTGTTCAGGGGAGTCCAACAGGAAATCCAAAAGAACACCCTCTGTAGTTGGGGGGTGGTGCGTTTGTGTGTATGTGTGTGTGTGTGTGTGTGTGTGTGTGTGTGTATGATATTGATTTTGTATGTATGCGTGCATATGTGTGTGTATATTGGTTCAATCTTTGGATTTAAATAAAGAACAGACCAAATTCAGAGTCAAACTGCCTCCTTCTCAGCAGCTACTTCATCACCCTGGCGTCACATTTCCCAGCTGGAGGGCAGTAATTGCATGGCCAGATCTAGACCCATCTGGGAAACACCAGGGTCTTCCTGAGTCGTCATCTACCATGCTGGCCGCCAAAGGCATAAGGTGACCTAAGTGAAGCCTTCACACAGGCCATATGCACAGAGTCATAAAACCCCAAGGGAATGTGGCAGCAGAGGCAGAACTGGCATGCCTGCCAAATTTCCAAGGGGAAGAAGGAATTGCTGCGTCCGTATTTGCCCCCAGGATTGGAAAAATGTATCTCAGTCACTGGAACTGAAGGGCGTGGCCTTTACCTTCATAGGAGAGTCACTGTTTGTACAAATACTGCTGATGGCCTGATACATGTGTGTGTCTTTCTGTAAATAGAGCTATATACTCACTTTGCCAGATTGCATCAGCTACCTGTTTAACGTTTTACTTTGGTGCTTTATGAAAACAGTCTGAAAATCAGAATAATCTGTGGCCTCTGCAGTGTTTCCACTTTGCTATGGGAGTAAAAGAAACCCAGATCCGGTGCTTACCCTTGAGCTAGTCACTGACTGAATGCATTAGACTTCCTTTCATTTGTTAGAAACCATATCGCTTTGACAGAGCGCATTCACAGGAACAAGGAGCATGGGGGGCCGTGCCATGGCAGTGGTGGTAGTAACTCTTAGAGAAACCAAGCAGTGAGCTGGCCGCCTGTAGCGCTTGGTGTTGCCAATGTGGTGTTCATTTCTTAATTCAGTAAGCGTATGTCAAATGTACCAGGCCCTGTGCTAGGGTTAGGGGGATACAAAAGCAAATAAAACATGTCCCTTCGTGTCCTGGGTTCTCTCAAGGATCCCATGGCCAAATGAGAGGTGAACCTCTTTAGAAAGAACATGCAGGGATTTTGGTTGCCTGAGCTGTGGCAGGAAGCTCCTCCTCCACTCCAAACGCATTATTTTTAGAAAATTTAAAATATGCAGCAGAGATCAAAAGCAAAAACAAACAAACAAATTCTAGTACCAGAAATGAAGAGGTAGCTCAGAGCCACAGCAGTGAGCAGGAATTGCAACTCCACAGTCTACAGAAGAATCCAAAGTGGACATGCATCCCGGGTGCAGGGTTTTAATGGCAGGGTAGGGGTGGGAGTGGGATCTGAGCTCCTCTAGAAAGCCAGCAGCTGGAAGGGCTGGCCCATAAATGCGGACAGGGGTAGAAAAAAAAAAAACAATTCAGAAGTGTCCTGGCCACTCTGAGCTGAGAGTGGAGAGACAGTCACCTTAACCCGAGTTACGCAAGCAGGCCTCCCAGGTAAAACAATTCCTGACAAGTAACAGTAATAATGTTGACCCAATGCTTAATTATATGCTGGACACTGTCCTAAGTGCTTTACTTATATTAACACATTCTTAGAACAGCCCTATTTTAAAGATATTGAACCTAAAGGACAAAGAGATTAAGTAACTTGCCTAAGGTCACACAGCTACTATGTGGCAGAGCCAGAATTCAAATCCAGGTAGTATAGCACATGAGGCTGTGTCTGTCACTATGATTCTGAAGATGAACTCATAGCCAAAACTTGCTAAGTTCCTGAGGATATAAACCAGTGAGACTGGCATGACAAATGGGAGAATTCACACATTAAGAATTATAGCAAACGGAGAAATATGAAAGGGACTTTAAAATAAGTATGCTTGAATGTTCAAAAATATTTTTAAAAAAGGAATAGGAATTATAAGGGAAGAACAGAATAGTTTGAAAAATACAGATGGACTTGAAAAAGAACAAAAATATGAACACTGAAATGGAAAAAAGAACACTTAATAGATTAAACAGCAAACGAGATGCAGTTGAAAGGAGGATTAGTGAACTAGAAGCTACATATGAGGAAATCATCCAGGATGTAGAACAGAGGAACAAAGAGATGGAAAGTATGAAAGAGATGTTACACTACATGGAGGACAGAATGACAATTTCTAACGAGTGTCCAGTAAGAGAGAATAGAGTGAATGGGGAAGAGGCAGTATTTGAAAGATACTAGAGGAAAATTTCCAGAGTTGTTGAAGACCAGGAGTCCTCTAACTTCCTGTCTTAATATCAGGCTCAGGAACCTGCAGGTAGGTCATCAGTCCTTATGGGAAGAGGCCAGCATCTTAGCTCTACCACTGCTACTATAATAGCTCAAAAGTGCCACTTTCTTTATGTAGAACAATATTTCTCAACTTTTTTTTTTTCATTATCACCTCCCTCCTCCCAGGAGCCTTTTTAGATACTTTTTGCTAATCATTTTCCCCCCACAAAATTTTAATGCCAAAGATATACTATATATCTGTTTGTGTCCTGTATGTATATCTGTGCTTTATACAAGCATGATATAGGCTGTTCCCACACCCGAGATGAAGGCTATTCTGCTTTCCTCTCCCTCTTCCTTTGCCTGACTTTCTACTCATTCATCAGGTATCAGGTTAAATGTCACATCCTCAACCCCCCAGAATAGGTCAGACCCCTATGTTATATGATCCCCTTTAAGGCACTTATGAAAAGTGTAAGTGAATAATGATCTGTGTAATTATTGATTCAGCAGGGTTCATGTCTCTCTTGCGTTCTGCTGTGTCTCTAGGGCTCAGCACGGTGGCTGCCACGTGGTAGATGCTCAAACAGCTGAATAAATGAATGAGTACCATAAGTGGCATTACCTGAGCAGATGAAAGGAAACTCACAGCCTTGGGAGGGACCTTGGAAAGCTATTTTAACCTTTCCCCAGTTTATGAGCAGAACTGTTGTGTAACTACTTCTGAAAGAGCAAAGTATGTGCTTTTCTTAAAACCACACTACAGTAGTTCCTTTTTCCTTTAAATAGTTCTCATTATTTGGAAGCAAAAGGTAGTCAGGAAGCTGTTGAGAATAGAGACAGATCTCTTTTTGAAAATATGTAAAAATAACGTCTAAAATCATTTCCTATTTTAGAAGAGCCAAGGAAACTACCAGCTTCAAAGAAACTCTGTAGTAAATCCTTTTGTTACAGGGAATAGCGGACCAAATTGAGTGAAGATTCTCTTTATCCAACAGAACCAAAACAAACAGGTTGAAGTTTGGTGTGGTCACAGTGGTTGTTCATATTGGCTTGCGAGAGCCAATTATTAAATTTTCAGAAATGTTGAGAGGGCTTCCTTGGTGATGCAGTGGTTAGGAATCCTCCTGCCAATGCAGGGGACATGGGTTCGAGCCCTGGTCCGGGAAGATCCCACATGCCTCGGAGCAACTAAGCCCATGCGCCACAACTACTGAGCCTGTGCTCTACAGCCCACGAGCCACAACTACTGAGCCTGAGTGCCACAACTACTGAAGCCCGCACACCTAGAGCCAGTGCTCCACAAGAGAAGCCACCACAGTGAGAAGCCTGTGCACCGCAACAAAGAGTAGTCCCCGCTCGCCGCAACTGGAGAAAGCCGGCACGCAGCAACAAAGACCCAACGCAGCCAAAAATAAATAAATAAATTTATATATAAGAAAAAGAAATGTTGAGAACTGGTTGTTAAATACAGCCATTATTAAAAATTAAATTATAGAAACTTACGATTAAATAAATTCGATTAAAAACAAAGGTAACAAATAATCAAAACTCATCACTTCTTAATTATTTTCCTATACGTCACTATTATCTGTGCTCTTGAGGTGATTTATGTCTTTTGTATCTGTGTAGTGGAAATACCATATAATGTTTCGCATCTGCTCATCTCTTTGCAACTCCGCGTTCAGTGAAGTCAAGTTGGTAGTTTGAAATCAGCCATGGTAGGAGTATTTACATCATGGAAATTAGCAACTGCTACAAATCAGTGCTTAATCTATTGTTCTGTTGATTGTCTTGACCAGGGGTCAGCGAACTTCCGCCCACAGCCTGTATTTGTACAGCTCACAAGCTAAGAATGGTTTTTATGTTTTTAAAGGGTTGTAAAAGAATGAAAAAGAATATGCAACAGAGAGACACTACGTAGCCACAAAACCTGAAATATTTATTATCTGGCTCTTTACCGAAAATTTTTGACAGCCCCTGTTCTAGACTAAAGAAAGTGATGGAGAAATGTTAATGGTGCAGATTAAATTTAAAATTGTGTCACCTCTGTAACTATTTCAAATAGCATGAAAAATTGAGGAAATATTCTTCCAGTATTCAAAAACTATTATCTGGTTTAGTAAAGTAGTCGCTTATGTCACTGATGTACACTAGTGAAATTTCGACATACATTCTGTTGTTTCAGTTTTGTCTTATTCATGTAGTCAATATATCAACCAATAATCCTGTTGGAAACACGCTTAATTATTAATTGCCACCTTAGGTTGGCTATGGACACAAGAGTTAGGAAAACATTGACTAAAGCATTCTGTGAGAGTTATTTGTCTATATGAAATTTATAATAAAGAATGTATATATTTTATTATTATTTATAAAATGTGTGCTGCACATTTATAAGCGAGATATATAGGGGGTTTTTTTTCTCAAAGAGTAGGTTATTAAGCATTTAACAGCATATCACTGGTCACACTTTTGGGTTTTTCTTCAGATCTCTAGTTTATTTTATAGTTAACATATTTAGTTAATTTTTTTAATGAAATAAGAGCATTTAACACAAGATCTATCTTCCTAACAAAGTTTTAGGTGTACAATGCAGTATTGTTAACCGTCGGCATGATGCTGTACAGTAGATTTCTAGAACTTATTCATCTTGCACAACTGAAATTTTACGCCTACGGATTAGCAACTCCTCGTTTCCCCCTCCCCCTAGCCCCCGGCAACCACCATTCTATTCTCTGCTTCTTTGAGTTTGACTATTTTAGATATCTCACATAAGTGGAATCATATAGTATTTGTACTTCTGTGTCAGGATTATTTCACTTAGCATAATGTCCTCCAGGTCATCCATGTTGGAAATGGCAGGATATCCTTCTTTTTAAGGCTGAAAAATATTCCATTGTATGTATATACCACATTTTCGTTATCTAGTCATCTGTCAATAGATACTTAGGGTGTCTCCACATCTTGGCTATTGTGAATAATGCTGCAATGAACATGGGAGTGCAGATACCTCTTTGAGATCCTGATTTCAATTCTTTTGGATAAATATCCAGAAGTGGGATTGCTGGATCATATGGCAGTTCTAGTTTTAATTTTTTGAGGAACTTCCATACCGTTTTCTACAGTGGCTAAACCATTTCACCTTCGAACAATGTACAAGGGTTCTAATTTCTCCACGTTCTCGCCAACACTTGTTATCTTTTGATTTTTTGATAATAGACATTCTGACAGGTGTGAGATGATATCTCATTGTGGTTTTTGTTTGCATTTCCCTGATTATTAGTACTGTCGAATGTCTTTTCATGTGCCTGTTGGCAATCTGTATGTTTTCCTTGGAAAAACGTCTACTTAGGTCCTTTGCACATTTTTTACATTGGGTTATCTGTTTTGTTTTGGTTTTTTGCTATTGAGCTGTGGGAGTTCCTTATACATTTTAGATACTATCCCCTATCAGATACATGATTTGCAAGTATTTTCTCCCATATTCTGTAGGTTTTGCTTTTGCATTCTGTTGACTGTTTCCTTTGCTTTACAGAAGCTTTTTAGTTCAATGTAGTCCCACTTGTCTATTTTTGCTTTTGTTGCCTGTGCCGTTGGTATTCTTATCCAAGAGACCATTGCACTGGTCATACCTTAAGGAGGCCAGTGTCTGTGGGGATTATTTGAGGCTTTGAATAAGTTCATGGTCTCCTTTCTTCAGCTGTGTCTGAGCAAAGCTACTAACCTGAAAACAAACTTACATCTGAGCTGTCTTAAAGCATTTGAGTTATGGCTGTAAGCTCTAACCCTCTGCATCTGATCATGGGGAGGGAGGAGGCTGTCTAGTCCTTGAGGCCTTGAGATGCCTGGGAAAATCCTCAGGAAAAGATAACATTTCACTTTGGTGACAAATTTGTTGATTTTACAGATAACATCCACATTTTGCCTTCAAGAAGGAGCACTCAACAAGGACATTGGTTTTTATGTTTTTCTCTAAACAGTCATTAGTACAAATTAATAAATCTTTTTGTTGGGGGAACACTGGGCTATATTTCATCTTTGTTCAACTAACAGAGAAAAAAGGAATGCATTTCCTTGGGTTTAGGATATAAAGAACAAGAAACTTTGAAGTTATATGGACCTGGCACGTGCCCCTAAGTCATGCTAAGGACACAGTGCACTGGTTATGAGCATGAACAGAGCACGTGTGAGCACATTTTTGCTTTCTCTGGCAGTGGAATTTAGAAACCTCTAGAACAGAGGTTCTTAAACTTGAGAGTGCATCAGAATCACCTGGAGGGCTTGGTGAAACACAGATGACCCTCAAAGTTTCTGAATTACCAGGTCTATGGTGGGCCCCTGCACATTTGCATATATAATGAGTTCCCAGGTGATGGTGATGCCAACACTGCTAGTCTGCCTGGTTTTGATTGTAATCTACCTTGAGGTGTTCCCTACAGGGTCACCTCGGCAGTTTGTGTTCATCTAAGCAAGCTGGAAAATGCCTTTCTCCCACAGTTCACACAAAAAAATAGGCAAAAAGCTTGGCTGCTCTGAAGTAGAACCATTTCAGCCTTGGACAAAGTCAGGTTCATTTCCATCCAAAAGCCCTGTGGGGCCCGAGTTAGTGTTTCAACTCCTGTGAAGGCAAAAGACCCAGTGAAGCCGGGGCCCTGATCTGTGCTGCTCCAGCAAGACATCCAGAAGCCCAGAGGCTCCCGCCTTCAGTGAGGGGTGATGTGCAGGTAGGATATTGACATTTTAGCACTACTTAGCTTCAGCTTCTGTCTGAGGGAAGGAGAGAAAGAGGGGCTGGAAAGCGAGCCTGGAAATGATCCCCCCAGCACTACTCCCAAGAAAGTGGAAGTGATGGTGAAACTTCCTTTCTCCAGGAGCCAAAGCAGCAGCGTAGAGAGGCGGAGTGATAAGAGAGGTGGAGAGTGTAATGCAATATCTCAAATGTCTCCAGTGGTTATCTTTGGGGGGTGGGTCCAGAGGTGATTTTTTTCTTTCTACATCTCTGCATTTTAGAAATTAAAAAAACTTAACATGTACATATGCTAATTAATAATTTAAAACTCCTCACTATTTTTCCCTTTAAAAAAATTGAGGCATAACATACATAGTTAAATACATAAATTCCACTAACCTTAAGCGTAAGCTTCATGATTGTGGGAGTGTGTGTACCCATGTCACCAGAATGTAGATCAAGGTTGAAAACGTTTCCAACTTCCCAGAAGGCTCCGTCATGCTTTCAGTCTTGAACTTCAAAGAAATGGGGGCACGGGACTTCCCTGGTGGCGCAGTGGTTGGGAGTCCGCCTGCCGATGCAGGGGACGCGGGTTCGTGCCCCGGTCTGGGAGGATCCCACGTGCGGCGGAGTGGCAGGGCCCGTGAGCCATGGCCGCTGGGCCTGCGCGTCCGGAGCCTGTGCTCCGCAACGGGAGAGGCCACAACAGTGAGAGGCCCGCATACCGCAAAAAAAAAAAAAAAAGAAAAAAGAAATGGGGGCAGGATTGGGCAAGGGGTCTGTCAGGCTATGGTGCCCACCTGTCAAAGTCTACCAGCCCAAAGGGGAGATTTGGAGCAAAGTGCCTTCCAGAGGGGTCTTCCATGTGCTGGAAATGGGCCTTGGATCACGTCCTTGATCAGTCATTGGCTGGGGACTACCCCAAGAACAGCATGATCCTGGCTCCAAAGCTGAGGCAGACCCTGAGGGAGCTAACAGCTGGAGGCTGTTAAACACACTTCTCACAGCTGGGCAGTGGGGTCTCTCTCCACAGGGGTTCTGAGCAGTGCACCTCTGTGTCCGCCACGGCAAGTACATGCAGAATCAGGGATTCATACACGGGTTATCTGAACCCAAAGTCTGTCCCCCTTTCCCCTCTGGCACACTGCTTCCCCACGGTCAAGGAACTCTTCTGGTCAAGAGGTAAAGAATCTCTTCAAGACATGAGCCAGGGTCATCAGGTGCTAGGCAGGGCCAAAGCTAGGGGGAGGTCAGTTTCCCTTTCTGCCCTCGGCAGTCGGCTTCAACTCTCAGGTGCTCGTTGTCAGCTGGAGCCCCGTCAGCAAAAGTGGGAAGTTCACGTCCAGAATAAACCCGTTGCCACTTGCTGTGGTGCTGCCCAGTTTGTGAGGGAAAAAAATGAAGCCAAGCTCCTCTGCTTTCTGAAAGTCTGGGCTCTAACTACAGCTTAAGCTCAGAGCGGGCAGTCTTAAAAGGGTTAATCCCAGACGAAGTGCCCAGCTAAGGGGGAAAGGGCCTCAGTCAGAAGGAAAGAGTTTTCTTAAACTCAGGGCAACATGCTCAGGAAGAGAAATAGGGTCTACCCTGAAGCGTAACTTTCCAGAGAAAGAAAGGTTGGCTGTGGAAACACGTGTATCTTTCCAACATGATTTGCTTCCAGGTTGAGTCATTAGATGTAAGTTTGGTGACTATTTCCCTGGGCCGTGCCCTTTCTCTGCCGAGTGGAGGGATAAGAGGCCTCTGGGTGTGCTAGGCTAAAACACTGGGACTATTGTGAGTCCCTCATATCGGACCATTCTTTTCTGTCGGTTAAAAATGCTGTGGACCAGAAACAAACCCTCACATTTATGGTCAATTTACTTTCAACGAGGGTGCCAAGACAACTCAATGGGGAAGGAATAGTCTTTTCAATAAATGGTGCCGTGACAAGTGGATATCCACATGCAAAAGAATGGAGTTGGACTCATACCATATACCGTATACCAAAATTAAATCAAAACAGATCAAAGGTCTAAATAGAAGAGCTAAAACTACAAAACTCTTAGAAACAAACATAGGTGTAAATCTTTCTGACCCCGAATTAGGCAATGGTTTCTTAGCTATGACACCAAAAGCAACCAAAGGAAAAAAAGAGATAAATGCGACTACATCAAAATTAAGAGCTTTTGTGCTTCAAAGCACACAACAAAGAAAGTGAAGAGACCACCCACAGAATGGGAGAAAAATTTTGTGAATTATATATCTGATAAAAGGCTTGTCTCTAGAATATATACGGAACACTTACAACTCCATCATAAACACACAAATAACTCAAAAACGATCAAAGGATCTGAATAGACAGGCCTCCAAACAAGATATACAAATGGCCAATAAGCACATGAAAAGATGCCCAACATCACTAGTTATTAGGGAAAGGCAAATCAAAACCACAAGGAGATACCATTTCATACCCACCAGGATGGCCATAATAAAAGATGAAATGGGAAATAACAAGGGTTAGTGAGGGCATGGAGAAGTCAGAACCCTCAGACATTGTTGGTGGGATTATAACATCGTGCAGTCACTTTGAAAAAATAGTTTGGCAGTTCCTCAAAAAGTTAAACATAGGGTTAGTTGCCCTATGACCCAGCAGTTCCATTCTTAAGTATATAACCAAGAGAATTGAAAACATACGTGTACACAAAAATTTGTACATGGATGTTCATAGCAGCATTATTCACAGTAGCCCAAAAGTGGAAACTCAAATGTCCATCTGAAATATGATATAGCCATACAATGGAATGTTATTCTGCTTATAAAAAGGAATGAGGTACTGACACATTCTACGACATGATGAACCTTATAAACATTATGCTAAGTGAAAGAAGCCAGTCACAAAGGACCACATATTGTATGATTCCATTTATATATAAATCCATGGAGACAGAAAGTACAATAAAAAGAAAGGGGTTTCCGGGATCTGAAAGGGAGGAGAGAACCAGAGTGACTACTAAGGACTACGGGGTTTCTTTCTGGAGTGATGACAATATTCTAGAATAGTGGTGATGGTGGCACAGCTCTGTGAATATACAATGGTCGGTGAATTATAGCTCCATAAAGCTGCTATAAAAAATGCTGTGGACCCCTAATCACCTGGCACTCATACCCCTGGATTCCTCTGAGCTGTCCTGGATGGGTGGTCAGTTTTATTCAGTTCTGAATTCCTAGGCCTGTACAAACAGCCAAAAGTTAGGAATTAAGGTTGGAGCTGCTTTTGTCTTTTGCTCCCAAGTAACATTTTTCTAAATGATGTTAGCACAGTGCAGCCTTTCTTCTGAAGCAGCCACTGTCAGAAGGCCAAAATGTCCCTTGGATATCTTTTACCCTGAATGTCGTGCCTACTTCAGAGGCTGTGCTAGGGACGGCTTCCTTCTTGAAGATCCACATGTGGCCAGTCAAAGCCACACTGTAATGCTACTCACTTGTTACCATGTATCAGCAACGTAGATAAAGCTGTAGTCGGGAACACACACACCAAAATGGGTAAGATAAAATGGCTGACAATACTTAGTGTTGGCAAGGATTTATAGCAAATGGAACTCTCACACATTGCCGATCGAACTGTAAATTAGTAAAACCACTTTTGTAACCATTTGGCAATACCTACTAAAGCTAAATAGGTATATGCCCTATGACCCATCAGTTTCTCTCCTGTGTATATGCCCAACAGAAATGCATAAGTATGTTCACCAAAAGAGAAGTACAGGAATAGATACACTATCCCTGTTCATAATAACCTCAAACTAGAAACAACTCAAACGTCCATCGTCTGGATGAAGGATAAATTGTGATATATCCATGCAATGGAATACTGCTCAGCACTTAAAAAAAAAACACCTACTGCTGCACATAATAATACAGATGCATCTCAGAAATATTGAGTAAAAGAAACCAGACACCAAGCATGGTTCTATGGTTCCATTTATATAAAGTACAAGAAAAGGCAGAAGTAATCTATGGTGATGAAGGTCAGAATACTGGTTACCTTTGGGGGAGGGTGTTGACTGGAAGGGACACGAGGGAGCCTGTGATTTGCTGAAATCCTTCCAGATCTTGATCTGAGTGGTGTATACAGAGGCATACACAGGTAGACATGGATATAACAATTCACGGAGCCGTACCATGATGTTTGGACACTTCACTGAGTGTAAATTGCATCTCAATTAAAGAAAAAGAAAATATAAACTAAGGTAGAAAAATATGTTGTTATAGAAAGTGAGAGCTGGAAGGGGCCCTAGGGATTAGGTCCAGCTCCTTCTTTTATAGATGAGGGAACTGAAAAAACTAAAGATTTGTCCAAGGCCACGAGCTAATTGGTGTAAGAACCAAGACTGATAATAAGTTTGCCATCTTTGAACACTTGTTACGCGCCAGGAGCTGTTTTCAGTAAAGTTATTTAATGCTGGCAATAACCCTATGAGGTGAGTGGGTGTTGTTATTCTGCCCATTTCACAGATGAGGCACCTAGGGCCACATAGCTATCAGGTGGCAGGGCCAAGATGCCAGTCCAGGCAGCGCTACTCCAGCACCCACAGCCAGAGCCGCTCTGCCCAGACTCACAACCCAGTGCTCTGGATCCTGGGCATTCTGCTCTATTTAAAAAAAAAATTTTTTTTTTACAGGGATATCTTTTTCTTTCCTCAAAAGGGCCTCTGAGAGTCCTGGAAAGGACTGGTGGTAGGTCTAAACCCAGTCATAATGGCCAGCTTGCACTTGTCTATGAGAATTCCACATAGGTGAAGTTTTTACACAAAGCCTTCAAGGCTGATGACAGAAAGTTCTAGAACTCGGAAAGATTTCCTCCTGGCTGCTCCAAATCTCCCCGGGATCGGGGCAGGATGGGCTTAGTGTGAATCCTCCAAGCAAAGCCCTCTCCCACTCCACCCACTCTCCCAGTGAGCAAGTACGTTGTTGTCTTTAACCAAAACCACATGAGAAGTCATGATTACGCTGGTGGCAACGAGGCGGGCAGGCCCAGTGCAAATGGATCTGGCTTTGGGAAATGGCCTCCCAGAGACTATCTCCCAAGGTTCTGGCCTTTGTACTCTGGGCTGGGAGGAGGGGTCTGCTAGGCTTGGACATCTGTGCACAGGGGCAGGCGGGAGACGTGTGTCTCAAGGGCCCGTCTCTTCTTCCCATCTTTCCAAGATCTTCTCCATAGGCGTAATGGTCAGATGTGGTTCAATTAAGTTCATCCAAAATCTCTGGAGGGTCTACTCTGAGAACTCAGACATGATTTGACTCATCTGTCCTCAAAGAGTTCACTTTCCAGTGGGGCAGATTCCAGAGCCAGACAGCCTCACCACTCCCTACCTATGTGCCGCTGGGCAACTTCATTAACCTCTCGCTTTCCCAGTTTCCTCATCCATAGAGCGAGGACACCCGTAGCAAGGTAGAGTTGTGAGGATTAAAGGTTAATACACGTGAAGGATGTAGAACAGTGAGTTGCTCAGTCCAAGTCTGAGGTAGGTGTGAGCTACTGCCGTTATCCAGTGCGAGAAGCGCTGTGATTAGACGGGCACGTTCAGGGGGCTATGGCCATTGACAAGTGCTGTGATTAGAGAATGCACAGTGTTCTGTGGAGGCACAGAGGGAATCGGGGCAGGCTTTTCAAGGGAGGTGACACTGCAAGTGAGTCTGGAAAGTCGAGTAGGAGTTAGGACAGACAAGCGGCGGGGTAGAACATGGTGGACAGACGGAAGAGTGTGAACGGCAGCAGAGAGGCTGGAGACCGCCCGGCACGAGCAGGGTACTAGGGGTGCAGCCTGGAGTTACTGGAGCTGTGGTAGCTGAGGCCGAAGAGGCTGCTGAAGTCTCCTTTTCCTCCCTCTGAGCAAGGCCAGCCTTGCTCTTGGCCGTGGGACTTGCCCTGGATCTCGAAAGAACCTTGGCTGGGGTTCACAGGAGGCTGTAACCATCCCCAGGAAATGCCGAGGTGATGAGGATGGCCCTGCATACGGCTAATGTAACTGTCACTCCAGTATCCCCCCTCCTCGGCCCCTCCCCCCGAAACATTTTTGTCTCTGTCTCTGGAAAACATGTGTGCAAGCAGAGTTTGGCTGGGTGGCAGATGAGACTTTTTTTTTTGACAACGGAAAGGCATCAACAGTCCAGCTACATAAGAGCTCCCAGCCCCGCCTCATACTTTCACCTGAAACACAAGTCTGAAAAGCCCCACGCCCCTGGGTGGTCCCGTCCCACCTTGGGGACTGTCCTCAGCGCATCTGTTTCCCGCTGACCTTACAGTAGGGATCCAGCAGGCAGAGGGACCCTACTGCCTCATGCTTGAGGAATGCCTCCCGGGCTCCCTCCCACCTCCGACCTCCTGGCTTCCAGAACTCAACAGCTCGCCTCTTGTGGGCCAATGTTTGCAGAAAATGTTTGCAGACCTCATAGCATGCCACTTCCAGGAATAATTAGCAGTCAGGCTGCCAGTCTTTCACTCAGGTCTGGGGAACGAAAACCTCAAGAATGTGGAGCTGGGGGCAGGGGAGGTTGGCGGAGGTTAGGGGTGTTTGCCTAAATGGGGCCTGCCAGCCTGCCTAGCTGGCTGAGTTTGCGAGCCCCTGGGTCCCAGTCTCCGAGCATACACCTATCCGTGCGAGCACACCGCCCAAAGAACCTGCTCTGCCTGGCCGCCACGGAACACGGGCTCATTGGCTAGTCTCTCTGCTGACCCACAGAACACCAAGTCAGTGTAGCCTCCAGCCCTTCCATGCAAACAAGACAAGGAGATGCCCTCTCTCACGCAGCTCATACCAAGAGTTAGTGTTCACGGGCACTTTCTCCAAGAATGTCCCATCACCTTGAAGATCTGGCATTTGAAAATCCCCCTTCCCCATTGTCACCAAACAAAGACACTGTTGGATTTGGGGTTCACAGACCCAGTTGGGTATCAACCACATAGTAAGCAGTTGGGGATCTTTCTGAGAAGACTGTGATCTAGGCTATGCTCTGGGGTTTCCCGCACTGTTTTACGGAACCAGAGCAGAGTGTGATTGCTTTGCTTCTGGGTTTTAAAAAAAAGTTTAACCCCATGGGTGAGACTCCTGCGACACACTGGTATTGGTTTTTGTCAAGCCTCCAACATTTGGTTAAGACCCAGTTTCTCCCCGTGATAATCCAGTATTGTAAGCGACATATAGAGGGCCTTGAGTAAATTTTGCAAAGGACTTCCTATCTTGCTGAATCCCAAACTAGCCCAATAGACAGGAATGACAGCATATTTTAGGAAAAGAAAATTTAACAGAAACCAATGAAAAGTCCAGTAATGTGGTCCCCCCCCAAATCAATTTCACAACTATAGGATAGGAGAAAACTGGCTTAATGGAGTAATATGTTTTTTGTAAAAAAGGGAGGAGGCTTATGGGTTTCTGGGGACAGTCAGCCCACTGTAAGTCAATGTGTGGTGTGGCCAGTAAACCGAAAAGAAAAGGTGACTTTACATTGTATTCATAAGAGTCTAGTCTTCAGAACAAAGGAGCTCTGCTCTGGCCCCATTGATTAAGCAAACTCTTCCTGAGTCCTTGGGTTACATTTTGGCCACCACAAACCTGGGGGTGTCAGGGGGTGGAGAGTGACAAGCTGGGTGGGGGGACTTCTTTTATTACCTGTCTCTCTACTAGACTGTAAACTCCATGAGGGCAGGGATCACACTTGTTTCAGCCACCGCTCTATCCCCAGTAGGTCGAACAGGGCCTGTCACGTAGAACTTTCTGTGCTCAGTTAATAGAACTGAGAGACTGAGTAGACGAAAGGAAAATCTTTTTCAGTCAGAACTGTTCAAGAGTACCACCCCCCTCCCCGGCCCAGGTGAGATCCCTGCCACTGGAGGAATTCAGGGAGAGGCTGGAGTGCCATGTGGTGTGGGCACTGTAGAGGGGGTTCAGGGATCATTGGCTGACCTGGAAGCACCCCTCCCCACAAGGCTTAGAATAACATCCATGGTGGGAAATGCAGAGGCTGACATGGTGTCTCTGGGTGGTCCCAATACCCTAGGCTGGCTGTGTGCTCAGAGGCACGTGACACATGAGTTCCCTCGTGTACTTCCTTACTCTTTCTTGCTCTCTCTTCCCTTCTATAATTTTTATTGAGGTATAATTGACATATAACATTATATTAGTTTCAGATATACAACATAATGATTCAAATTTGTATATGTTGTGAAATGATCACCGTAATAAGTCTAGTTAACATCCACCACCACACATAGTTATGAATCTTTTTTCTTGTGATGAGAACTTTAAGATCTACTCTCTCAGCAACTTTCAAACATGCACTACAGTATTGTTAACTATAGTCGCCATGCTGTACATTATGCCCCCAGGACTTAATTATATCATAACTGGAAGTTTGTACCTTTTGACCCCCTTCACCCATGTCTCCCACCCCATCTCATCTCCCACCTCTGGCAACCACCAATCTCTTCTCTGTATCTATGAGCCTGTTTTCTTTCCCTTTAGATTTGCACATATAAGAGAGATCATCGGTATTTGCCTTTCTCTGTCTGACTTATTTCACTTAGCATAATGCCTTCGAGGTCCATCCATGTTGTCAAAAATGACATGGTTTCACTCTTTTATGACTGAATAATATTCCATTGTATATATGTACCATATCTTCTTTATCCATTCATCCATCGATGAACACTTAGGTTGTTTCCATATCTTGGCTATTGTAAATAATGCTGCAACGAACATGGGGGTGCATATATCTTTTTGAATTAGTGGTTTTTTTCGGATAAATACCCAGAAATGGAATTGCTGGATCACACGGTAGTTCTATTCATAATTTTCTGAGGATCCTTCATACTGTTTTCCATAGTGGCTACCAATTTACACTCCCACCAGCTCTTCCCTTCTATTTTGATGTTAAAGGTTGTCTTGGGAGTATCTTGCAGTAACTGCACTAAAATCAGGCAATACTCGCTTATCATCCTCAGTGACTGAGAATGTTGGTGCTGCTAATCTAGCCAGCTGCTTGGAGGCGCATCCCCACTCTGTGAAGAAAATATCTTTAATAAATATTAACCTTAATAAAAACTCATGGTTCTGATGAAACAGAGTAAGAAACTCTTTCAGAAGTCATGAGTGCTACCCCAAAGGGGACCTTCAGTGGAAGAAACCCCAGTTCACGATATACAAGTGAACAATGAGGGAGTCATTACTTACTGTGCAGAAGTTGTTGCACTAACAATGCCCTTTAATAGGTGACTGGCTGGTGGGTGAGGAGAGAGGTCAGGCTCGGGATTTCAGAGACTGGATCTGGTGAGTTTTTCCTCTTTATTGAATGCGCTGCAAGGCATGTCCATAAATCTTGTCATTTCAGAGGCTCCTTTGGCCATACTATTAAAGGCAAACTCGTGACTTACTGGGGGCTGTGGGGAGGCTCAAACTCCCTGTGTAAGTCATGAGAAGATGGATTTTTCCCCTCTGTATATGTTTAAGCTGAAATGAGAATCCAGTCAGTGCTGACAGGGGGAAAGGTGAGAGAGAGAGAGAAACATCTCAGGCTTGTGAAGTTGCTGAAATTACACTGGGTGAGCATCTGCAGGTTTGTTTTCTAAAAAAAGAAAGGAAAAAGGCAAGAAAGAAAAAGAGGAAGAGGGAAATAGAAAGGGAGGAAGGAAGGAAGGAAGGGAGGGAGGAAGGAAGGAAGGAAGGGATTGAAGGAGGGAGGGAGAGGAAGGAAGGAAAATTGAGTGGATTTGTGACAGGATGTGAGAAAGGGAACGGCCCATTATTCCATGGCCATTTTCTTTCAGCCTAGAAACTCTATCATGTGAAAACCTCATCATAGTCCTGAAAATTAAATTCTATAAACAGAGAGATTTAGTGTACCAAATGATCCCAAATGAGAGATGGTATAGGATGCAGAGCCCACCCTGGTCCCCAAGCCTTCTGGCTGAAGGAGGCTGCTCCAGGTTGCCACCTTGCTAGCAGAGAGACGGTGTTTATTGATAGTGAGTGTCAAACGCTGGAGAGATTTGTGGATGGTTAGGCTGATACTGTCTTTTGATCTCCATCTGTAGAGGGAAGAATGAGGCTTGCCTTGTTCTCTTACATAACTTAATTCCAGAATGAGGGCCCAAAGAGCTTCGAACAATGTGACCTAGGTACTGCTGGCTGATCCCCAAATGTTCCTCATTTGTCTTTACTCTTCTGTTAATGAGAGAAAATATGCCTGTAATCTAGTGCAGGGCCAGGCAGCTCTGTTCACACAGTCTCTATCTATTCTGGAGATGAAAGGGAAAATGTTCAACAGATGGATATTTCTAAAGGCTACCATCCTTTGCTTTTTTTTGAAGCTACACATCTGTTAGATATGATTACAACAATCCCTACGGGGCTGAAACACAAGACGCTTGCCTTGGACACCAAAATCTCGACTCAACAGCCCACTCGGGAGCCATTTAGGATACGGCCTTTTTGTGATATTTCTCAAGTTTAATGGATATGGGAAAACACCAAGGTTGTTCAAACGACCTGATATCATGAATCTTTCCCAGAAATTTTAGCTTCAGGATGACATGTGGAAAAATATTCTAAGCACTAAATCCTAAAACTCATGTTCTCAGCCTCATGCCTTGAAGTTTCTTGGGAAGCCATGGAGACACCTTCAGTCTTCGCAAAGCAAGAGAACCTCCATCCCAAAGGCCATTCAGGAAAGAAATGGGAGGGCTGGAGTAGAAGGCAGGGGAGTTTCTGTGTCTTCAGTAGATCCAAACAAGGGAAGCTCAAGCATCTGATAAAAGAAGGCCAAAGTGAGAAAAGACCCAAGACAAAATCAACTTGGTTCCTACAGCGTTCTTTCCACAACCTCAGTTGCACGTACTATGACCCCCAAGTTTCTGTGGTGCACTGAAATGGGTAATTTGCAGTTGTAAAAAACAAACATCAACAGCCTCTCAAACAGGGTTTAACTCGGTTCTTCCCTTTCCTACCAGCTATGTTGGTTTCACATACACATGGCCCAAGATAGACCCTGCTAAATGCTGTGTGACTTCCAGGTTGCGGAAGAAAGTATTTTGGCACCTTCGAGGAAAACTTGAAAGTGGGTTCCCTCATTTGTTTCTCATTCTTTCCTTTTCCCGTCTCTATAGTTGGCAATATAGACTAGACCCAATCTTTCAGCAGATGGGGAAAAGAGAACTTGGGAAAAGCTCTGCTCCCGGGAAAAGACCCACAGGATAGGAGTTGGGAGGGGGTGGGTGTTTGGTAAGAGAAAAAAAATGATCAAGGAAACACCTACTGTTTACTCTCCTCAATTCTTAGCAGAGGGTCTTTGGACAAATCATGTAACCACTTGGATCTCAGTTGCCTGATTCATAGCATGTAGAGAACAATAACATTGATTCGTCCAAGGTAGGGGAGTTGAATTGGTCATCACTTGAGATCACATCCAACTCTGCGACCTAGGATCAGCAGGGTTTGTTCTGGGCCCACAGACAGCCATTGTCTCTGAACTCTGTTAATGGCTGAACTGGTTTATGATCCAGAAGAAAAAGTAAGCTATCACATCTCGGCACAGCCCACAGCTGCTGTCTGGCCCCTTTCTCTTTACTACACTGGAATCTGAGGAAAGGCAAGTCCAGGATGAGTTGGTGAGGTTTGCTTGTCTCCCCATAAGCCTCCCCAAACCTTTCCTCTAACTGTGGCCTGGTTAGAAAGAAAAGTGGCCTTTTTCCTCCTGCTGCCTCTGTCCCGAGAGGATGCAGCACAGCTGGAACTCAGCGTGGACAACCAGTACAGAAAATCTAAGCTCTCAAGATTCCTTTTGGGGCGGAGCTGGAGAGCCTGAATTCCCAGATGGACAGAGCCACCACATCAACCCTCTGTTGCTCTGAGTGAGGCAGCCTAGCCTCTTTCCTTCTCTCCCAAAGGTAGGATGCGCACCAGCAGAGGCCGGAGCAAAAGGGGACTCGGGAACAAAGGAGGCTTTCTTCAGCACAGTGACCTTCCATAAGTCACTTAACCCTTCCATGCCCCTTGCCGCCATGTGACTCAAGTCATAATTTATTGGTTACAAACGTTTCAGTTGCTCAATGAAAAGTAGTGGAAAAAGGGTGAACTTGTATAGTTACTCTACTAAGGAAACTTTGTCCATTCAAAGTCAGGTTACAGAGTGGCCTTTATTTTAATTAAAAAGCATCTGGAAATTGAAAAGCCTGTTTGGCCCAGGGCCTCCTTGGAGAGTAATTGATGCGTGTCATCTGGCCAGGCCATCCCATGGTTCCCTCCGTGAGGGCCGCGGGGGTGGGGGAGTAGAGGCTGCCTAGGCCTGGTGCACTTTCTGTGACTGGAGCAGATAAGCTCTAGCGCACATGCTCCCTCCGCAGACTTGATGGGGGCTGTTCCTGCATACCATCCTCAGCTAGCGCCCGCCCCACAGACCCAGGCTTCCATGCCTCTGGCTTTGTTAACGTCATTCGGAGGGCAAAGGATCTCTGACTTTAAGCTTGTATTTCCGGAGAGATGGTTAGAGAACCCAATGCCAGGGAGTGTTCCTGCATTCCCTGACAACCAGCACTGATAGCACAAACATTTCTAGATAACCTCTTGTGTCTGGCTTTTTCTGTGGGCAACGTGATCCCGGGCCCTCGCAGAACACAGAATGACTGGACGGAATGGCACGCTCACTAGATGGGGAGAGAGAAAATCTGTCTCATATCTGACTGGCTTTCAAGAGGTCCCTTCTCTTGTATGGGCTTCACTCTCCTCCTCAGGAAAAAGTTATCTGTGGGTCCCAAACGATAGATTCATCACAGACTCTGCTGTGCAGCATAAGATAGTGGTTAAGAGTATGAACTGCCTGTAATGTACATGATAAATATAATTAACACGACTGTACATTATAACAAAAGCTGTTAGGAAAGTAAATGCTAAGGGTTCTCATCACAAGGAAAAACATTGTTTCTCTATTGCTTTAATGTTGTATCTCTATGAGACAATGGATGTTCACTAAACTTACCGCGATCATCATTTCATGACGTACGGAAGTCACATCTTTACGCTGCACACCTTAAACTTATACAGTGCTGTATGCCAATTAGATCTCAATAAAACTGGAAGGGAAAAAAAAGAGTATGGACTGTGTGGGTTTGAATTCCAACCCTACCACATCTTACTTGAATGACTTTGGGCAAATTACTAAACCTCCCTGTGCCTCAGCTTCCTCACTGAGGAATGGCAATATTAAAATTATTACTATGAGGATTAAATGAGTCAATATTTATGAAGAACTTAGAACAGTAGAAGTAAGGGCGATGTAGTAAGTCTTTGTCACATAAGTAAACCTGTTCCAAATGCAGGGTTCTGGCCCTTGCCCTGGGATATTTTGACTTAGTGGGTCTGGAATGGGCCTTGGTAATATGGATTTTTTTTTTTTTTTTTTTTTTTTTTTTTTGCAGTACGCGGGCCTCTCACTGTTGTGGCCTCTCCCGCTGCGGAGCACAGGCTCCGGACGCGCAGGCTCAGCGGCCATGGCTCACGGGCCCAGCCGCTCCGCGGCATGTGGGATCTTCCCGGACCGGGGCACGAACCCGCGTCCCCTGCATCAGCAGGCGGACTCCCAACCACTGCGCCACCAGGGAAGCCCCGGCAATATGGATTTTTAAAAAGTCCTCTGGGTGATTCCGATGCCCAGGCACTAGATGGTCCTTAAGCTCCCATCTAGCTGTGCACCATGAGAGAGGTGCATTCACTCAACAAATATTCACTGAGGGACTACTGTGTGCTAGGCACTGTGCTTGGTACTGGGGATACAGCAGTGAACAAGTCAGGCATGAACTCTGCCTCAAGAAGCTTACCTTCTAGTGGAGAGAGACAAATATTAAAGAAGGAACTAGATAAAGCCATAATAAACTAAACAAATGCCTGATATAAAATAATTTCAGAGAGTAATAAGTGCTCTGGAGGAAACAAAAGAAAACAAGGTGACTGTCAGGGTCCTACTTTCATGAGGGTCACCAGGGAGGCCTCTTAAAGGAAGTGATAGCAGCTGACAACACTTATATTATACTATCTACGGGAACAGCTAGTGCAAAGACCCTGAGGTCTTGAGGAAGAAGCTGAAAGGATTCAAGGAACGAAAACAAGACCAGAGTGACTGGACTATGGAAAGTGACGGTGAGAATGGCAGGAAGTGGGGTTGGTGAGGTAGGTGGGAGCCAGATAATGGGGACCATGGTAGAGTAGATTCTAAGTGTACTAGAAAACCATTAAGGGTTTTAAGCCGGTGGGGGTGTGTGTGATATGTTCTGATTTATACTTTTCAGAGATTGATTTGCCTGCTGTGTGAGGCAAGGGTTGAAGCAGGGGGACCAGTTGGGAGGCCGTTATCGTGAGTGAGGCAAGAGATGACAGTGGCTTGGACAAGGATAGCAGTGGTGAAGGTGGTGAGACATGGTCAGACTCTGGATATATCTTAAATATGAAACCAACAGGACTTTTCAATGGATTAGATGTGGGCGATAGGGAAAGACAGAAATCCGGAATGAGTCCCAGGTTTTTGGTCTGAGCAGCTGGACGGATGGGGATACCAGCCCTCCCTTTTCCACCGGCTAGAACTTCTACCTGTACCCTATTCGCTTGCCTCCCTGCTGGCCCTGCATTCTTCACAGAGCAGCCAGGCTGAACTTCTCAAAATGCACATCAGGCCATATCACTGCCCCCCGGCTCCAGCCTCAGTCTAATGGTTTCCCATCCCACTTAGTATAAAACCAAAGTCCTTTCCATGACCCACAATTCCCTACGTGCTCTGGTTCCTGCTAACGCCCCCCAAATCATTTCCTGCCGCTCTTCTGGTCAGTCTCTATGCAACAGTCAGCCTGACTCCTTGTTTTTTCTCGAATGTGCGAAGGAGGAGCGAACATGCGAAGGAGGAGCCTTTCTAAAGCCTTTGCATTTGCTGTTCCCTCTGCCTCTAGCACCTTCCCCCAGACCTTCCCATATATTATATACTATATAGTTATCCACTTATTAGCCATCTCCCTACGGTCTAGTATAATTTCCATGAGGTCAGGGACTTTGCTTTGTTCTCCACTGTATCTCCAGTGTCTATAATATCCCTGGTGCATTGTAGGTGCAGTGGGTTGAATGATGGCCCCTAAAAACATATGTCCATGTCCTAACACCGAGAACCTGTGAGTGTGACCTTATTTGGAAAAGGGGTGTTTGTTGATGTTATTGCGATAAGGGTCTTGAGATGAGATCACGTGGATTATGGGGATGGGCCTTAAGTCCAACGACAAGTGTCCTCATAAGAGACACACAGAGGAGAGATAGGAGAAAGCCACGTGAAGACAGAGGCAGAGGCTAGAGCCATGCAGCCACAAGCCAAGGATTGCCTGGGGCTACCAGAAGTTGGAAGAGGCCAGGAAGGAGTCTCTCCTAGTGCCTTTGGAGAGAGCATGGTTTTCTGCTGACTCCTTGATTTGGGACTTCCGGCCTCCAGAACTGTAAGAAACAACATGTTTCTGTTGTTGGAAGCCTTACCAAGTTTGTGATAATTTGTTACAGCAGCCATATGAGTCTAATACAGTAGGTGTGCAATATTGTATAAGGTAAGAATGAATATATAAGGGCAAGAACAAGATGGGAAAAGGGCAAGGTCGAGAATCAGGAGTTCGCTGTTGGACATGTTGTCTGAGATGCCTGTCACCCGTGGAAGAGAGATGGCAGTGGATATATGAGACAGGAGTGGGCAGGAGAGGGCACAGTTAGAGACTTCCACTCGGGGAGCCATCAACCCCGGGGTTAGGTGGTATCACCACTGGCGACGGTGTGGTTGAGAGTTGAGAAAAGGGCTGAGGAGACAGCTGTGTTTACAGCGCTGTTCCTATTCAGCAGTGCTTCTCAACCTGAGGTGATTGTGCCCCTCCCTGCGCCCCCCACCGCCAGCAAAGGACATTGGCAATGTCCAGAGGTGTGTTTGGTTGCCACAGCCTGGGGGAGGGGATGCTATTGTCATCTAGTAGGTGGAGGCCAGGGACACTGCTAAACCTCCTACGACGCATGGAAGAATTTTCTGGCCCCCAAACTGTCAGTAGTGCAGAAGTTGAGAAACGTGGGTACATAGGGAGGGATTAGCTTAAGTCTCCTGGATTTGTGTTTTTTAACCTGTTTTGTGCCACGCACATTTTTCTTCCTAAACTTTTATTTAGAAACAATTCAGGAAAAAGATCAAGAGGTGGCAACCAACTCTCCATGACTGGTTTATTGTGTGATCTTGAGCAAATCACTTCCTTTTTTCCTCAGCTTCTGGGTCCTCTGGGTGGGGATGGGTGAAGGTGGAGAGGAGTCTGGTTCCATTAGCTGCTTGCCGAGCTTCCTGCCAGGACCTAGAATCTGCGTATTCTTTCCCCCTAAAGACAGTAAATTCCCACTTGGTCAAGCTATCGGGCAGAGTTTTCAGGACTAGCTGGCAAAGAGCAGAATGCAAACTACCTCCTGGGCACAGAGACTACATTTTCTAGGACAGCCCCAATTTCAAACATTCTATCACCCTGAATCCCCAGAAGGACATGGATACTTTTGTGTTCCAATATTATTTAGAAAGTGTTCTCCTAACACTGTAAGTGCCGGGCACTATTCTAAGTGCTCTATGCGCATCACTTCATTTAACCCTCACAATGACCCTGCAAGATAATACCATTATTATTCCCTTTTACAGATGAGGAAACTAGGGATCAGAGGTTAAGTAAACTTGATTAGGGTCTCACAGCCAGCAAATGACAGAGCTGAGATGAAGACCCAGGTCTGCCTGCTGCTAATTGCACCATCTTAGGACCCCATCACCTGAATTTCCACACCGCGTCCCAATGTGCCCTGGAGCTGTAAGGGAAGAGAAGAAGAGAAACAGGTCCTGCCTCAAATGTTCCTTATTTCTTTGTCTTTGGAAGGGCTTCTGTATGAACAAGCATTCTGAAAAAGGAAAACATCTTCCCCTATCCCCACGTCTCTTGTGTGTGGCCTCTCGGGAAAATTACCCAGTTCAGGGCTTGGAAAATCTGTTCTATATGCGGGACAGTGGCTGTAATTCTAGACTTTTCATTTGGCTGCCTTAATTAACGCCAATATCCAAATGTTTATGCACTGCACTTTGATTTAGAACAGGGTATATGTGGTGGTGCGGAGGGCCATTTGGGAAGATACTGGAGCGTTAGCCCTGGTTCTTTCCTCCCTTCCTGAAGTCAGGAGGAACCAAACCTAATAGAAAACTGTAAAAGATTCCAGTATCTAGAGGTCAACCCCTTCATTGTACAGGTGAGCATATGGAATTTCAAGGGCCTAAGACTTGCCCAGAATCACACAAGCAGGTTGGGGGGAAAATTGTGATCCGATTTATGTGACCAGGCCAGGAAAATTCTGCATTTCAAGGGGTTCTCATCAGAGAAGGGGCAGAAGATCATTCCTTCTTCTCTGGACCTAAAATTGTATTTGCTGCTCTTTTGTTAGGGTATCATTGTTGTTTCCACAGGCTCCCTGGGAAACTAGGAATTACTTTACCTTGGAGGAACCTACCCAAATTCATCAGTGGCCATTAACAGAGTTAAATAACCAAACTACGGTCACAGTACTATGTGGTATGAGAATCACATGAGTGGTGAACACTTTGGTTGTTGAGGAGGAGATCCTCTTGGGAAGATGTCATTGAGAAAATGAGGCTGCCTTAAAGGATAATAAGAGAGAAGTGGAGATACCGTTTCTAGCAGAGGGGATAGACTGAGGCTAAGTGCAGACATGGAGCCGTAATACACACACAGTCTCAACACACGCACACACACGTGCACAGACACATTCATTAATTCAACAACTACTTATTATGCCTTTTTTTTTCTTTTTTGGCTATGCCACTTGCTGGAGCTTAGTTCCCCGACCAGAGATCGAACCCACGCCCCCTGCACTGGAAGCACGGAGTCTTAACCACTGGACCTCCAGGGAATGCCAGCAACTACTTATTAAGCACCTACTCTGTACCAGGTCCTGGAGATATTATCGATTTAGGAGTCTCTCTGCAAAGGACCACAAATTTAAAATAAGGTGAATACAATAAAATGGCAATAATAAGGATGGGCATAAAGCAGGCAAGGATGAAAAAATATGAAGATGAATGTAAGCCCTACAAAGGCACAGAACTTTTGTTTTTATTCACTGTTGACTCCAGAGTGCCAAGCACAGTCCCTGGGACATGGCTGGAACTCAAAAAATATTTGTTGGAAAAGAAAAGAATTTGTCATCATGATCAGAAACAACATCATCATGGTTGGAACTAGATGGCGTACCAAGAGGCCACAGTGAAAAGATTCTAATCCCCTTTTTGACTCAGTTTTTTCTCCTATTTGGGTATCAGTTTCCCAATTTGTACAACAAGGTGCTTTTTTCTCAGCTTTTTATTTTAAAAATACTCCATAAATGACGTTGTGCCCTTATCATTGCATTACATCAAGAGGCACATTATGTAAGTTTGCTCCATTGTTGGTGATGTTAGGTTTGTAAATTCAAAGGTGAAAAATACTTTTACAATGGAGCAACTGAGCAGACACCACCATAAACAAGAAATTAAACTAACATAGCCTTGTGGCCTAGAGTTTCAGCATATATTGATTATCATTGCTTGAATCCACTATTAAGATGATGGTTGCAAAACGGTGATCTGCTAATTCTATGATTTCTTCTATATTTATTTGCTGGCATTCTTCTGGGGAAGGTGATTTTTAAGGCCCTTTCTGACTCAGAAATTCTGTGCTTCTATAGTTAAACTTGGTTTAGATTATCTGGTAGCAGGCACTTTAGAGAGTAGCGCCAATGACAAATGAAATTCCTCACAGGGCAGTTGGATGAGACATGGAGCCCAGGCCGTTGGGCCAGTCAGGGAGGCAAACAAGCTCATATGGGTTCTGAGAAGCTCAAGGCGGAAGGACAAACCCTTTGGCCAAATGGCTCCTCCTGTCTTGATCAGGGTTACTGATCAAGGTTACTGAAGCCTAGCCTTGCCCTAGGTGCCTCCCTACCTGCTCTTAACTAAGATGTAGGAAGATCAAATGGCCTAGGAGAAGTGTCATATAAATTCCTTTAAAGCCAAACTCAGACAGTAAATGGAGATAAAGTAAAGGAACATATGAACTCTTCAACTGGGAAACCAAGATGTCGTCTTCATCCCAGTCCAGTTTATAAGTGGTAGAGGTAAGCTGGGAAATATGTGCAGTATTATTTGTTCAGTTTCAATGTTTTCTTTTTCCCTTCCTCCATCTCCACAATTTTTCATGAAGTCCCAGTACACTAAGGAAAATCAAGGGGTACATAAGTACGAAATTTTCCTTTTTCCTGTGATCGAAGCTAAAAATTAATTTTTGGGGTATAGTTTCAACAGTGAAATGGGATACGGCTTAGTCCAGTGGGCCCTGGGACCATCCCAGAAATTCCATGGCTATTTCTCCCACCATCTGCAGGGATCTGAGAGATGTCATCTACAGCATCCTTTCTGTGTCATTGTGGGCCTACTTACCCTCCACTGTAAACAGCAAAAATGGAGACATGAATTTCACAAGCTGGTTCAGATGGGCCTACTCAGGAGTCTAGAATCTAGGTTCCTTTACTAGAAGAGACTCTGGTCAGCTTTCACCACATGATGGCACAAAGATCTGGGTGTTACAAATCTTTTCCACCACGGATTGCTGGAGGCTTGCAAACAGTGGGCTTGTATCATTTATCTTTCTCTGCTTCCCATCACAGACTAATTCAACCGAGACTGAAAACAGATGATAGGGCTGGCTTTGGATAAAGTCGGGGATAAGACTCTTCCAGAGTCCTGTCCATGACACTGAGCCCAAACATGGAGTGCCTGTGTGACTTGAAAAATATTGCAAAACCATCCACACTAGCTATTGTGGCAAGAGGTTTGGAAGGATACTTATTCTCCCATGGAAGGCCTTCTTCTGGAGCTGCCACAAAGTCAACACTGGCTTTGTGCCCAAACCCTGTTGGTGGCAACATCAGTCTGTGTGGGTACCATGTGTAAGGCCTGAATATTGAGTTGGGTGTCTGCGATCAGGTTGGCCCAGATCTTTAGGAAAGAGCTAAGTGGGCATGCCCACTGTAGGCAAGCTGGCAGAAGCCTCTTGTACACTGCATGGTTGGACTGACCTGGGTTGGAATGCCCAGACAAAAAGAGATGGGGTAATCTCCTTGTCACCTTGATGGAAAGCTGGCCACATTAACTGATGATCAATCTTAGATTGGAATTAGGCTGAGGGGTGGAGTGGGAGAAAAGGACTGAGGATGGGACTTGTACACAATGTGTAAGAGGTTGGTAGGATAACCAGTAGTCTAAACTGAGTTCCAAGGGAATGGAGCGCACCTGGTGCTAAGAATTTCCCCCCATCACCCTCAACAGGAGGATCCCTTTTTGCATAGCTCATCCTGACCCCCAACTACATGAAGGCAAATGAATGTCCCTCTAAAACTTCTGATGGAGGGACTTCCCTGGTGGTGCAGTGGTTAAGACCCTGTGCTCCCAATGCACGGGGCCCAGGTTCAATCCCTAGCCAGGGAACTAGATCCCACATGCATGCCACAACTAACAGTTCTCATGCCACAACTAAGAAGCCAGTGAGCCACAGCTAAGGAGCCCACTTGCTGCGACTAAGACCTGGCACCATCAAATAAATAAATAAATATTAAAAAAATAAATAAAACTTCTGATGGAAGCTCAGGATTTGGCATCATTCCGGAAGTAAGAGAGTTTTAGGGATTGAATCTCATTATATCCTCAATAGCCAGGATCTTATCAAATGCTCTGCCATTAAAAAAAAAAAACCCTGTAAAAAAATAAAAAATTTAAAAAAACAAAAAACCACCCATTGCAGTTCATCTCTGCTTTGATCTAGTGTTTTCTTATTTATGCTTCTGCTACCAACAAACTGAAAATCTCGTAAGTTTCCCATTTACATTCTAGGGAGACAAGTTGTGTGTCTTAGCTACTTCCCATTGCCCTCCTGAGTACATTTTTTTCTTGCTAGGCCACGTCATACAAAGGTCATCCACCATGACATAACACTATACATAGAGAATCCTAAAGACACTACCAGAAACTACTAGAGCTAATCAATGAATTTGGTAAAGTAGCAGGATACAACATTAATGCACAGAAATCTCTGGCATTCCTATACACTAATGATGAAAAATCTGAAAGAGAAATTAAAGAAACACTCCCATTTACCACTGCAACAGAAAGAATAAAATATCTAGGAATAAACCTACCTAAGGAGACAAAAACCTGTATGTAGAAAACTATAAGACACTGATGAAAGAAATTAAAGGTGATACAAACAGATGGGAGATATACCATGCGCTTGGATTGGAAGAATCAACATTGTGAAAATGACTATACTACCCAAAGCAACCTACAGATTCAATGCAGTCCCTATCAAACTACCAATGGCATTTTTCAAAGAATTAGAACAAAAAATTTCACAATTTGTATGGAAACACAAAAGACCCTGAATAGCCAAAGCAATCTTGAGAAAGAAAAACGGAGCCAGAGGAATCAGGCTCCCTGACTTCAGACTATACTACAAAGCTACAGTAATCAAGACAGTAAGGTACTGGCACACAAACAGAAATATAGATCAATGGAACATGATAGAAAGCCCAGAGATAAACCCACGCACATATGGTCATCTTATTTTTGAGAAAGGAGGCAAGAATATACAATGGAGAAAAGACAGCCTCTTCAATAAGTGGTGCTGGGAAAACTGGACAGCTACATGTAAAAGAATGAAATTAGAACACTCCCTAACACCATACACAAAAATAAACTCAAAATGGATTAAAGACCTAAATGTAAGGCCAGACACTATCAAACTCTTAGAGGAAAACATAGGCAGAACACTCTATTACATAAATCACAGCAAGATCCTTTTTGACCCACCTCCTAGAGAAATGGAAACAAAAACAAAAATAAACAAATGGGACCTAATGAAACTTAAAAGCTTTTGCACAGCAAAGGAAACCATAAACAAGATGAAAAGACAACCCTCAGAATGGGAGAAAATATTTGCAAACAAAGCAACTGACAAAGGATTAATCTCCAAAATTTACAAGCAGCTCATGCAGCTCAACGTCAAAAAAAAAAAAAAAAACCCAGTCCAAAAATGGGCAGAAGACCTAAATAGACATTTCTCCAAAGAAGATATACAGATAGCCAACAAACACATGAAAGAATGCTCAACATCATGAATCCTTAGAGAAATGCAAATCAAAACTACAATGAGGTATCACCTCACACCAGTCAGAATGGATATCATCAAAAAATCTAGAAACAATAAATGCTGGAGAGGGTGTGGAGAAAAGGGAACACTCTTGCACTGTTGGTGGGAATGTAAATTGATACAGCCACTATGGAGAACAGGATGGAGGTTCCTTAAAAAACTACAAATAGAACTACCATATGACCCAGCAATCCCACTAGTGGGCATATACCCTGAGAAAATCATAATTCAAAAAGAGTCATGTACCGCAATGTTCATTGAAGCTCTATTTACAATAACCAGGACATGGAAGCAACCTAAGTGTCCATCGACAGATGAATGGATAAAGAAGATGTGGCACATGTATACAATGGAATATTACTCATCCATAAAAAGGAATGGAATTAAGTTATTTGTAGTGAGGTGGATGGACCTAGAGTCTGTCATACAGAGTGAAGTTAAGTCAGAAAGAGAAACACAAATACTGTATGCTAACACATATATATGGAATCTAAAGAAAAATGTTCTGATGAACCTAGGGGCAGGACAGGAATAAAGACGTATATGCAGAGAATGGACTTGAGGACATGGGGAGGGGGAAGGGTAAGCTGGGACGAAGTGAGAGAGTAGCATTGACATATATACACTACCAAATGTAAAATAGATAGCTAGTGGGAAGCAGCTGCATAGCACAGGGCGATCAGCTTGGTGCTCTGTGACCACCTAGAGGGGTGGGATAGGGAGGGTGGGAGGGAGACGCAAGAGGGAGGGGATATATGTATATGTATAGCTGATTCACTTTGTTATAAAGCAGAAACTAACACACCATTGTGAAGCAATTATACTCCAATAAAGATGTTAAAAAAAAAAAGGTCATCCACCAGCTAATAGACTGACTATTCTTGGGTCAGCTGCCCATCCATGACCTAAGAAGTCACCATTCTATTTTCAAGGAATAGTCTAGGGCCATTTTCTTCAGCAAGGGACTGTGGGCTGCGTAGTTTCCCTTAGAAGGCAGTGGTGGAGATGGCAGACGCCATAACTTACGTGTCTGTTCTAAGATTTATGACAGCATAATGGCTGCAGAGGAGAGATAATTAGAGGCCTACCGGACAACCCTTACATCGGAATGTGTAGATGGTCATCTATTTCAGCTTTGCCTAAAGCTGGCCCTAGGCAAAGCCCTCAAATTCCATAGCGTATATACAGGGCCATCCCTGGCTTGGACTATGTAGGCCCGCCTTGCCCGAGCTTCTCTATTGATGGCAGAAGGGGATGGTGGAGAATAAATGGCTTTTCCCATCTTGGAAGGCTGCCTGGCCCCTCCAGAGGGCCTCAGCAGAGCAGCTGTCGGCCTCTACAGGAGTAGCTTTGGACCTGCTGAGTGGGTGGCCATGTGTCATGTGTCCTTCCTGAGGAACATGCACCGACTTGCATCCTCTGCTATATTTGAACTGTTGAAAGTAGACCCAGCAGGAACTAAGCATGTACAGCATTAAGTGGCAACACCAGATCGTTACTTTGACTGGTCTGAGGCTCAGAGTGAAACAAGAGCTGAGCCCAGTACCAGAAACATAGGCATCCCTTCTCAAATTCCTCACTCAGGTGCCACTGTCCTTTTGCTTAGGTGAGCTCCAAAAATCGTGCCCATGCTGGGCCACCGGCTGGTGGGCACAGGAAGTGAAACATGCAAATAGATGGAATACAGCAGCCTGGATTAAATGGCATCTTTTCTTTTTAGGGGTCATGAATGGGAATATATTGGATATTTCATGTGAATGGAAAAAACTGTGTGGAGTCTAGTACCTGGTGAAAGAACAGGTAAGGTCTTCTGAGAGGAGCTCAAGATTGGGCTTAAAAGCCAATTTTCCAAAAACACAGGGCTCACTGGGTTGCTTCAAGTCAGGAGACTCTGTATACATCTTCTTTGACAAGGAAAATACAACATTTTGTCTATTTGGCCCTGTTGGGGAGAGCAAGGCAGGCAACAGCAGCTCTCTTGCACTCTGAAAGGTTGTGTTCCCTTATCAGGGTGTGTAACCGATATTCTCCCCTGCCCAGTATCTAAGGAGTCATTTTGAGACAGACATCTGTTCAGCAATCTGAGAGCCCCAGACAGAAGACAGAGACATTCATTTTCCTTTACTCATAGTGCAGAGGCCAGGGAGGACTGACTTTGTGGCAGTGTTCCATCCTGGCCTGGATTGCAGTTGATCTGGGGAGAACAATCCAGGATGACACTTAGGCACTGTCCAAACGGCCTTGGATTACCAAACGAGTCCCAGAAGCCAGCTAGGAGAATGCTTTGGAACCTGAAATGGATGTAAGCCAAGGGGCCCTTAATCGGAGGTCTGCTGTTGATGAGGTTACAATGTGGTGAAGTGGAAGAGGGCTCATCTGGGAATCAGGACCTCTGGGTTACAGCCCACAACGAACTCACTGCATGACCTTGATCAAATCCATCTCCTTCTCTGAGCCTCTCTGTCTCCAATCTGTGCAACTAAGGGTGGAACTAGATGAGTTAGGAGTTCCTGTCCAGCTGTGTAATTCTATGGTTTGAAGATGGGAAAGTTGGTGGCCGAGAGTATCTCTTGCAGGGTAAAGTGCCAAACCCAGGGTATAACGAGGCGGTCAGAATTGCTGGTTTGACTTTTATGTGGGCTGGTTAGTTTTTATTGAAAAGTAAATAAAGAAAAATGCCTTTCTCTGGCTAGACCTCTCCCTTCATCCCAGCCAGCCATCTTGTTTCGCACAGGAGGACTAGGTGAGAGGGTGAAGCACTTCGTATGAGCCCTGAATACTGCTGGACAAATACTTTGAAACCCAGCCCTATTCAGGGTAGGTCAGCAGTGGTCAGCTTCCTCAAGGTAGGACAGCACTTGCATTATTATAATAATTTTGTTAAGATCCTCTTTCAACCTCCTGTGAATCATAGGCAGAAGACAATGGGTCTTAGTTTGAGCTCTGCATTGGTCAGCTATACAGACAGCAATGTGCTCAGGGCCAGTGCTGACCCTTGATGAATTCAGGAAGGAGCTTAGGTTTCTCTTGGTTGCCCACTTCCAGAGCCCCAATTGCAGCTTGGCCCTTGCCCCTTTTCTTCTTCCAACATGACCAAGAATCATGGTTCTTAGCCTTCATCTTGGAAAACAATGAGATGAACTAATCCCAATAAGGAATTAGGTGATAATTCAAGAAGGGATGATAGCCTACCCTTTCGGAGGACGTATAATTTCACAGGGAATAAGTGCAAATTATAAAGCTTTCCCAGTGCCCCTCAATCATGTGCCACTCTTAAGACTGATGTATTAGTAGAAAGAGATTAAGAAAGGGATGTTGGCAACACATGAAAAGATGCTCAACATCACTAATTATTAGAGAAGTGCAAATCAAGACCACAATGAGGTGTCACCTCACACCGGTCAGAATGGCCATCATCCAAAAATCTACAAACAGTAAATGCTGGAGAGGATGTGGAGAAAAGGGAGCCCTCCTACACTGTTGGTGGGAATGTAAATTGATACAACCACTACGGAGAACAGTATGGAGGTTCCTTAAAAAACTAAAAATAGAACTACCATGTGACCCAGAAATCCCACTTCTGGGCATATACCCAGAGAAAACCATAATTCAAAAAGAGACATGTACCACAATGTTTATTGCAGCACTATTTACAATAGTCAGGACATAGAAACAAACTAAATGTCCATCAACAGAGGAATGGATAAAGAAGATGAAGTATATACATACAATGGAATATTACTCAGCCATAAGAAGGAATGAAACCGGGTCATTTGTAGAGATGTGGATAGACCTAGAGACTGTCATACAGAGTGAAGTAAGTCAGAAAGAGAAAAACAAATATCATATATGTGGAATCTGAAAAAAATTGGTATAGACGATCTTATTTACAAAGCAGAAATAGAGACACAGACATAGAGAACAAATGTATGGATACCAAGGGGGAAGGGGGGTGGGGTGAATTGGGAGATTGGGATTGACATATATACACTATTGATACTATATATAAAATAGATAACTAATGAGAACCTACTGTATGGCACAGGGAACTCTACTTAATGCTCTGCGGTGACCTAAATGGGAAGGAAATCTAAAAAAGAGGGGACATATGTATACGTGTGGCTGGTTCACTTTGCTGTACTGTAGAAACTAACACAACATTGTAAAGCAACTACACTCCAATAAATATTTTTTAAAAACACTGAAAATACAACTACCATATGACTCAGCAATCCCACTCTTGGGCATATACCTGGAGAAAACCATAATTCAAAAAGATACATGCACTCCAATGTTCATTGCAGCACTATTTACAATAGCCAGGACATGGAAGCAACCTAAATGTTCGTCAGCAGAGGAACGGATAAAGAAGATGTGGCACATATATGCAATGGAATATTACTCAGCCATAAAAAGAAACGAAATAGTGCCATTTGCAGAGACGTGGATAGACCTAGAGACTGTCATACGAAGTGAGGTAAGTCAGAAAGAGAAAAACAAATATCACATAATATCCCTTATAGGTGGAATCTAGAAAAATGGTACAGGTGAACTTATTCGCAAAGCAGAAATAGAGACACAGATGTAGAGAACAAACTTATGGATGCCAAGGGTGGAAAGGGGGGGTGGGATGAATTGGGAGATTGGGATTGACATGTATACGCTACTATGTATAAAATAGATAACTAATGAGAACCTACTGTATAGCACAGGGAACTCTACTCAGTGCTCTGTGGTGACCTAAATGGGAAGGAAATCCAAAAAATAGGGAATATATGTGTACGTATAGCTGATTCACTTTGCTGTACAGCAGAAACTAACACAACATTTGAAAGCAACTATACTCCAATAAAAATTAAAAAAACAAAAAGAAAGGGATGTTGGCACTAAGGCTCTGTCACAGATCAGCCATGGGAGGGGCTAGATAGAAAGTGCAAATTCAAAATCCTTTGAAAAGCCCAAAGAAAATATGTACTATAGTTTTCTCATCTGAAAGCATCTAAAGAGTGACTGTAAACTTTTTGCCGGACTGAAACTCTCCCCTTACCCATGTCAAGTGTATAAAACGTCTTTCTAGTTCCTGTAGATTGTAAGTGGAATCTGTCTTAGGGGTTAGATTTAAGGGCTTCTGGGAAGTTCATTGCTCAAAAATATGATGAGAGGGTCTCCTAGTTGCTGGCGTTGAACTGGCTGCTTAGGCTGGCTAGGTTCTACTCTCTTTCCTATCACTCTGTGACAAAGAGTGATGGGGTGGAAAGAGTGCCGGATTTGGGTTTGTGCTTTAGTGAAATCTACTTGACCTCTTTAAGCTTCACTTTCCTTAATCTGTGCAATGAAGGGAATAACAGTACTTACCTCATAAGTTTGTTTGAGGACGAAATGAGATAATGCATATATAAAGCACCTAGCACAATGTCTGGCATACTGTCAATTGTCAATACACAGTAGTTATTATTAGTGGTAGTGAGGCCTTGCAGCAGGGGCTGGGGGCTGTGTGATAGCACTGGGCATTGGGAGGTAAGACTATTGAAACTAGCTGTGTGGAGAGAAACGAAAGACAGGAAGAGAGGTGAAAGGGCTAAAGAGAAACTTCACGTTCCCCCGATGACCAGCCCTGAGCCCAGGAAACAGGTTTAGAAGAAAAGGCTCCCATAGTCCTCTCTGTAAATGTGTCCAGAGCAAACCATCTTCCCTCTCGCTCTCAGAGCACACCGGAACATCTGCCAAACCTGCTGTTTTCCCCAACTCAGCCATTTTCCATTAGTTTGACTCATAGAAATCAGAGCTGACATTTTGGGGGGTTAGCAAGTCCAAGAGCTTTGTCAGTCATGCTTCAGGGGGTATAGCCTTTCATACACTGAGCAAGTATGTAACAGACAACACCGCAAATATCGTCAATCCCTCCTTTCTCATTTTGTCACATTACATGGTGTTATGTGATGCCCTGATGTGAATCATTCAGGCAGCTGCTATACTGCATTAATTGCAGAGGAGCTGGATTCCATACAAGGTGTTCCCAAAGGTTCATTGCTAAATACTCATCCAGCAGTTCTTTGAAAGGTTGCATTGGGTGACAAGGACACTAAATCCTTCTATGCGTTAGAGCTCCAAGAAAGGACAACTGGAAATTACACCATGGTTTTTCTCTCTTTTCTTTCCAGAAGAGAAAATTTATAATTACTCACATGGGCCATTCCCACCCTTTCCTTGATGTTTTCTGGCTTTGAAGACACTTAAATGCTTGCTCCCTTGTGTTCAAAGTCTTACACCACAATTTCTTTATGAAAACAATATGTCTTTTAAATTAATGCTAAATAAAAATGAATATGTCACTGGAAGACCATCCTTGTGCAAAGTATCCAGAATTAAAATGAGTTCAATGACCTCTAACCTCTAATCCAAGCTCCAATCTCATATTTCAACCTGCTTGGAGACCATCTCTACCTGGATGTTCCACCATCATCTCAAACGCCCTATGTCCAAAACCAAATGTTTCACCTCTGCTTCCAACCACAACCCCATCATCCAGGCCTAGAAACCTTGGAGTCATCCTAGATTCCTTTCTTTCCTTCATCTGCCCTTTCATAGATGACTAAGTTCTGACTGTTTTGCCTTTGAATTAGCCTTTGATTTGCTCTGCCTCTGTATTCCCAATGCCACCATCTCATTTCTGGTTTTTATCACATCATGGCTGGATTCCTAGAAGAACCACTCAGTGGTCTGATTTCATTCTATCCATCCTGTTGGCTACTGCCAGATGAATCTTCCTATAAGCCTGCTTTCAGCATGTCACACCTCTGCTCAAAATTCTACAAGAGTTGCCTTTTGCTTATTGTATCAAGTCTAAATTAACCTATCGTTCAAGAGCCTTCTATTATTTCAGAGTATAAACCCACTGCTCCAGCCAGGGTTCCGGCTTCACTGTGTCAGTATAAACCACAAACCACCCACATTCTTGCTTCTGGGTCTTTGTTTGTGTTCATGCCCCCTTCCATCTCCTCTGATTTACAAATCCTTCCAATTTTAGGCCCTATGTCAAGTTCCACTTCCTCTATCAAGCTCTTCCTGACTTCTCTGGCAGACATGGTGTACCTTCCGTGTCTGTTGCCTACACCATGATATTTTAGCAACTAGTCAGATGATACGAATGAGAAAATACTGACAGAGTCGGGAGACCTGGGTGCTAGTCCTGGCCTTGTGACATTGGGCAAGTCCCTCTCCTTCTCTGGGCCTTCCTTTCCTCCTAAGTAAGATTAGAAAGTGAAATGACAACAATGTTTCTTAAACACCAATCATTTGCACAGCACCTTCATGTTTGCTGTATTTGCAAATTGTCTCTACTTTCACTTACTTAAAAATTTTCTATCTTGTTTTTTAACCTAAACACATTTTTTTTACTGTGGCAAAACACACATAACATAAAATTTGCCATTTTAAACATTTTAAAGTGTACAGTTCAATGACATTAAGTACATTCACAATGTTGTGCAATCATCACCATCAGTCACTTCCAGAATGCTTTACTTGTTGCAAAACTGGAAGCCCACATCTCTCAAACACTAACTCCCGAGTTCCCCCTCTTCCCAGTCCCTGGCAACCACCCACCCTTCTACTTTCTGTCTCTCTGAATTTATTCTAGGTACCTCATTTAAATGGAGTCATATAGTATTTGTTCTTTTGTGTCTGGCTTATTTCACTTAGCATAATGTCTTCAAGGTTCCTCTATGCCACAGCACGTGCCAGAATTAAATACATTTTTAATAAAATGAAATTATCATATCTGTGAAATAATAGTTTTATGGAACAGCTATATTTTTTCTAATATACATTGAGATAAATATATAACAGTTAAAAATAAAGTTTGTGTGCCTCAGTCCCATCTGTGGTATGCCCCTTACTCTTCAGGAAACATTTGACTTGATCATCTCCATAGGCCCATCGAGTCCTAAAAATATATGGATTGCTGGAGCAGTGGTTTTCAAACATGGCTGATTGCCAGAATTCCTCAAGTGGCTTTGAGGAAAGACCTGGACCCTATCACAGACCTACTGAATTAGAATCTCTGGAGACGGCTTGTTAAGTTCCTGAAGTGTTCATGATGATCAACCAGGTTTGGAGCCACTCCTCCATGACTAACTTGAGGGCAGGGCTCCAGATCTAGGCCTCCTTTACATTTCCGATAGCACAGTGTTGGTCATGGAGGTCAAAGTCAAAAGTAACATATTGACTGAATAATTGAGAATTCCATAAATAGAAGGGAGAAGAGATTTTATTTTATTATTTATTTATTAACATCTTAATTGGAGTATAATTGCTTTACAATGGTGTGTTAGTTTCTGCTTTATAACAAAGTGAATCAGTTATACATATACATATGTTCCCATATCTCTTCCCTCTTGTGTCTCCCTCCCTCCCACCCTCCTTATCCCACCCCTCTAGGTGGTCACAAAGCACGGAGCTGATCTCCCTGTGCTATGCGGCTGCTTCCCACTAGCTATCTATTTTACGTTTGGTAGTGTATCTATGTCCATGTCACTCTCACTTCCTATGAGCCCAGCATCATGCCAAGAGCTGTGGAAGATAGACAAGAAGTTTAAAACATTATTCCTTCTCTCACAGAGCTCAGGATCTACTCAAGGAAACCAGATGGAACAAGTGAGGAGCAATGACTTCCAAGAAATTCAAGCCAGGTGCACTCTGGGCAGGCTTCATGGGTAAGACTCGAGCTGAGCCCTGAAGGAAAAATAGGACTTAGTGAGAGAGAGACAGGAGAGGTCAGAACATTCCAAGTGAAGGGAACGGCATCAGACGTGGCTAAGGCGGTTACCCATGTGGTATATTTGAGTTGGCCCAATATGGCTTGTCTCATCACACAACGCGCCAAAATAACTCTGGAAATTTGACTGTTTAGAATTCTGTTCCTTAGAATGGCCCTTCTGGAAATGCAAACACACCTGGGCTAGTTTCTGTATGATCTCACTTACACCTTAGTGTACATTAGTTAAATCAGAATGCTTTCTCCCCGACATCTGGATGAGATGGGTAGGCTGATGGATGGAATTCTGATTGGTGGAGGCCCAAGAAAGGGTCAGTTTGGGGTCCCAGAAACAGTTTCAGCTGGGAATCCAGAAAGCAGTGTGGGGACCCGGGGAGGGCGGCAGGTATCAGGGCTCTGAACTGTCAGCGATGATATCATCTTGAACATGAGGAAGAGGACAAGCTCCAACCAGAATCTGTTTCAGATGGCTTCTTCTCTTGATGTGCTTGGAGGCTTTTGCAAACCGGGATAACTTGCAGTTTATATTAGAAAAGCACTGAACTTCCACATTGGGCAAGTGAAGATTTGTCACAGATGGGTTATTTCATTTGATGAGTATTTGGGAAGATGGACAGTGACAGGCATGGAGATGTGGTTCTTTGGAACCAGGGGTGTAACAGGCTCTCTTCTTTCACTTCATATCCAGGTTCTCCCTTCCAGTCCCTTTACAGTTTGACTCCTGGGCTTGACCTCAGGTTAGACAAAAGTTTCCTTTGCAAAGGCAATTTTTTTTTCCCCAGAGTCTGCTGCTCTCAGCAGAGCTCGTTTTTTGAAGAGCCATGATTAAAGATAGAGGTTGTTTCTCTTCCTCCTCTGGGCTCTGAGGAAGCTGGTCTGGGCCACACTTGGGGCATCTCTTCCTGGCCAGCCCCCCATTCCCTGCAGCCATTATACCAGTTGGCCGAGCCAGCCAGCTAGCCTTTGTTTGGCTTGGCAGGTCCCCAGCTCACTTAGGCAAAGATATTTAGGAAAATGTTCAAAAAAACTTGACTCTAGACCTTCAGGAATGAGCCTATGACAGGGAAGCCTGTCCACTTTTATTTTACTGCTTTCCTCACAGAGCCAGCACTCACCCTGTCTATGGGACAATTTGTTTTTCCTGCTCTAATTAGGCATGTCCATAATCAATCACTGAGTTAATTCACAGATTATTCCTTCAGAACCCACATTGTGCTAAGTTTTGTATGGCAGACAAGAAGTAGAATGTGGGATTGTATCTTTGGAGAAAAGATCTCTCTCCACCCACCCCCCATAACCCCACACACAAAGAGAGAACATTGAGTTCCCAAGATGAGGTGGTAGAAGCTTAAGGTCAAAATTACTGTGGGGGAGGAGCAATTAGTATCAGCACAATTTGGAAAAGGAAGAGTGAGATCCAGGAGTGGGAAATGGTCCAGCAAGGCTTCCAGTAGAAAGTGGCTCTGAGCTGGACTATGACAGAAGAGCTGCATTTGGAAAGTACATTTAGATAAATTTCATCATCCTATCACCCTTGAGTGAAAAATCTCAAACAGTTCCTTCAGAATCATAGCCTGGCATTTAAGGTCTTCAATCATACGGCTCCACCTTTCCCCTGCAACAGTAATTCCTAAAGTTCTGTCACATAGGCTTCCTCACCCACCCCCATTTACTTCTGGTCTCTTGAGCATCCCTTCTCATCCATGCCTTGGCTTTCTTTATGCTCCTCCTTCCCTCCTTTCTACCCCTCCAATTCTCCACTGTTATCCATTCCTCACCAAGTTCAAGATCACTTCACCCTTGACCCCTCCCCACATCCAGTTATTTCTCCTTCCTCTGCACTTCTTCAACAGATAAGGCATGTCTCTCTCATTTGATACACCACATATAAATCACTTGCTACAATAGTTAGTTAGCGATGGGATGTTACAGAATGCAACAAAAGCAGTTCTAACAGGGAAGGTCATGACAATAAATGCCTAAATTAAGAAAAAAGAAAAAGCTCAAATAAACAACTAACTTTACACCTCACCTCAAGGAACTAGGAAAAGAACAAACTAAGTGCAAAGTTAGTAGAAGAAAGGAAATAACAAAGAGCAGAAATAAATAAAATGGAGACTAAAAAGACAATAGGAAGGATCTATGAAACTAAAAGTTGGTTTTTTGAAAACATAAACAAAGCAACAAAACCTTTAGCTACACTTACCAAGACTGAATCATGAAGAAATAGAAAATCTGAACAGACCAATTACTAGTAAGGACATTGAATCAATAATCAAAAACCTCCCAATAAAGTCTGGAACCAGATGGTATCACGGGTGAATTCTACCAAACATTTAAAAAAGAATTAATACCAATTCTTCTCAAACTCTTCCAAAAAACAGAAGAGAAGGGAACACTTCTAAACTCATTTTATGAGGCCAGCATTACTTTGATACCAAAACCAAAGACACTACAAGAGAAGAAAAACATAGGTCAACATCCCTAATGAACATAGATGCAAAAATTCTCAACAAGATATTACCAAACTGAATTCAACAACATTAAAAGGATCATACACTATGATCAAGTGAGGTTTATCCCAGGGATGCAAGGCTAGTTCAACTTCTGCAAGTCAATCAATGTGATACACCACATTAACAAAATGAAGGATAAAAATTACATGATCATCTCAATAGATGCAGAAAAAGTATTTGACAAAATTCAACATCCTTTCATGATAAAAACTTTCAAATCACTGGGTGTAGAGGGAATGTACTACAACATAATAAAGGCCATATATGACAAGCCCACAGCTAACATCATACTCAATGGTGAAAAGCTGAAAGCTTTTCCTTTAAGATCAGGAACACCATAAGGATGTCCACTTTCACCACTTTTTTTTTTTTTTTTTGGCTCTGCCATGTGGCTTGCAGAATCTTAGTTCCCCGACCAGGGATCGAACCTGCACCCCTGGCAATGAAAGTGTGGAGTCCACTTTTATTCAACATAATACTGGAAGTCCTAGTCAGAGTAATTAAGCAAGAAAAAGAAATAAAAGGCAACCACAACAGGAAAGAGGAAGTAAAATTGTCTATTTGCAGATGACATGATATTATACATAGAAAACCTCATAGACTCCATCAAGAAATTGTTAGAATAAACAAATTCAGTAAATTTGTAGGATACGAAATCAATATACAAAAATCAGTTGCATGTCTATACACTAATAATGAACTACAAGAAAGAGAAATTGAGAAAAAAATCCAATTTACAATTGCATAAAAAAGAAAAAAATACCTAGGAATAAATTTAATCAAAGAGGTGAGGGCTTCCCTAGTGGCGCAGTGGTTGAGAGTCCGCCTGCCGATGCAGGGGACACGGGTTCGTGCCCCGGTCCGGGAAGATCCCACATGCCGCGGAGCGGCTGGGCCCATGAGCCATGGCCGCTGAGCCTGCACGTCCGGAGCCTGTGCTCCACAACGGGGGAGGCCACAACAGTGAGAG
>NW_020838022.1:6714411-6847979 GCF_003676395.1 Aethalodelphis obliquidens | reverse complement strand
AAAAAAAAAAAAAAAAAAAAAAAAAAAAAAAAAAAGAGGTGTAAAATCTGGAAAGATATCCCATGCTCATAGATTGGAAGAACTAATACTGCTAGAATTCCATACTACCTAAAGCAATCCACAGATTCAATGCAATCGCTATCAAAATTCTAATGGCATATTTCACAAAAATAGAAAAGACAATCCTAAAATTTGTGTGAAGCCACAAAAGACCCTAAATAGCCAAAGCAAGATTGAGAAAAGAAGAATAAAGCTGGAGGCATCATACTAAACTAAACTATACTAAACTAAACTATACTATACTAAACTAAACTAAACTACACTAAAGTTATAGTAATAAAAACAGTATGGTATTAGCCTAAAAACAGACACATAGATCAATGAAACAGAATAGAGAACTCAGAAGTAAACCCATGCATACACGGTCCATTAATTCATGACAAAGGAGCCAAGAACACACAATAAGGAATGGATAGTCTCTTCAATAAGTGGTGTTTTTCAAACTGGATGGCCACATGCAAAAGAATGAAGCTGGACCCCTATCTTACACCATACACAAAAATCAACTCAAAACGGATTAAAGACTTGAATGTAAGACTTGAAACCCTAAAACTCCTAGAAGAAAACATAGAAAAAGTTCCTTGACACTTGTCTTGGCAATAATGTTTTGGATATGACACCAAAAGCACAGGCAAGAAAAGCAAAAACAATCAAGCGGGCCTGCATCAAACTAAAAAGCTTCTGCACAGCAAAGGAAACCATCAACAAAATAAAAGGCAACCTACGGAATGGTAAAAGTATTTGCAAATCATATATCTCATAAAGGGTTAATAGCCAAAATATTTAAACTCCTACAACTCTATAGCAAAAAACAAAAAACTGATTTAAAAAATGGGCAGAGGAACTGAATAGACATTTTTCCAAAGAAGACATACAGGTGGCCAACAGGTATATGAAAAAGTGCTCGACATCACCAAGCATCATGGAAATGCAAATCAAAACCAACGTGAGGTATCACCTCACACCTCTTAGAAAAGCTGTCATCAAGAAGACAAGAGACAACAAGTACTGGAGAGGATGTGGAGAAAAGGAAACCCTTGTGCACTGAGGCTGGGAATGTAAATTGGTGCAGCCACTATGAAAAACAGTATGGAGCTTCCTCAAAAAAGTATAAATAGAACTACCATATGATCCAGCAATTCCACTTCTGGGTATACATCCAAAAGAAATGAAAACAGGATATCAAAGAGATATATGCACACCCATGTTCACTGCAGTATTATTCACAATAGCCAAGACATGGAAATAACCTAATTGTCCATTGATGGATGAGTGGATAAAGAAACTGTGGCATATATACACAATGGAATACTATTCAGTCATGAGAAAGAAGGAAATCCTGCCATTGTGACAACATGGATGGACCTTGAGGCCATTATGCCAAGCGAAATAAGCCAGTAGAGAAAGACAAATACTGCATGGTATCACTTACATGTGGGATCCAAAAAAAAGGTCAGACTCTTAGAGACAGAGAGTAGAAAAGTGGTTGCCTGAGGCTGAGAAGCGGAGGAAATAGAGAGAGGTTGGTAAAACGGTACCAACGTTCAACTATAAGATAAATAAAGTCTGAGAATCTAAGGTAAAACACAGTGACTTTGGTTGATAACACTGCATTATATAATTGAAATTTGCTAAGAGAGTAGAACTTAAATGTTCTACCCCCAGAAAAAAAGATAAATATCTGAGGTGATGAATATGTTAATTAACTAGATGCTGGGAATCCTTTCACAATGTATACATATATCAAATCCCCATGATGTATACTTTAAATCTCTTACAATTTTACATCTCTCTCTCTCTCTCTCTCTCTCTCTCTCTCTCTCTCTCTCTCTCTATATATATATATATCTATATATATATATATATATTTAGAATAGTTCACCATTATTGAGGCTTTTAAGTTACTAAGCACTAGGCTAAGCATTTTTGTAAGCATCATTGCATTTGATCTGCAGAACAATCCTGTCAGGAAGGTGCAATTATTATCCTCGTTTTACAGATGATGGAATGGACGCTCGGTGGGGTTCACTTGGCCAAGGCCATACAGTCAGTAAGTAATGAAGCTTGCCTTCTCGTGGCCTCACCCATCTTGGTACATGGGTATGGAGAGGTACATCATAAGCAAACATACGAATTTGTCAATGTACAAAAAGAGAAATAGAGAGAGAGTGAGAGAGAGAATAATTTACATCAAGTGGGCCATTCTATTCACCATCCCGCTCAATAAGCTTTGCCCTGGAGTCAATGTGAACTGGAAAATGTGAATCCCTCAGATGGTGTTGGTTCCTGTGGGCCTCTCACTGTGTGATTCTCATGTTTAAATGTATATGCTTTATAAATTTAACATGGCCCCTAAATGCAAGCTAATTAGCTTAGTTCTTGACTAAAGAAAGAGTGATCTGGTACAAAGTTAGAGGGAAAAATGAAAACAAGCCCGTGTTTGACTTACTGGAAAATAGTATGTCTGTCTCCAATATAGCACCTTTCAGAGAAACTTCTGAGGGGTATTTTGTCTATAAATTATTATTATTATTGCTCACCAGGATCCTAACCCCTCATAAGATAGGACTTCTCCACACTTGTGTTGTTTCTTCAACTGGTGTGAAAACTCTGTGTGAGTAGAGCCTGTATCATAAACTTCTTCTTGGTATTCCCCCAAAGTGCCTAGCAAAGTGACTTGAAAATAATAGGAGCTGAACTAGTCAATGTCGAAGGTTATTCATTAGACACATTTTCACATTTTAAAGTTTAAGGTTCATGAGACACCTCCAAGCTCCCCAGAAAATGGAAGGGAAGATTCACGTTATCACATATATCCCACAACTTGTTGGCATCCTCTGTGCTATTTCTAGAAATGGAATCTGTCTGTTCCCATCCTTAGCTGGATCAACTGAGCACCTGGCAGTTTCCTATTGATGCCTGTTCAGCTGTCACCTTCAAACTCCTGGTTCTGTTTGCTCAATGCGTCTCCTAGAGCAGGCCTGACTATTTTGGGTCTAAGCTACAGCTGTCGGCGTTTCAGGCGTACCTCACGTATTTCTAGAATTAGTTGGAAATATTTGAAGCCTGAAAAAGTAACTATAATGTTCTGAGTATGAAGGAAATATTTAGGCAAGTATCAACTGGCAGCCCATAAAGCTAACTAAGAAGACTCGAGTCCCCGGTGATAAAACGAGATGAGAACAACACAGCCAGGCCATCTTGGGTTACTTGCATTTTAGTAGCATGGGGTGAGTTACCAAACTATTTATGTTATTTTTATTAGCGTGTGATTAAGGAATTGACCAAATGTGAGACCGTTTGCTATAAATGTGAAATGACAGACTGACTGAACATATTTGCTTTGCTCTAATAGACAGCAATCATAGTCCCTCAATTTAAAAAGTCATTCTGGTTATACACATGTCCTAGGGATACTTTGAAAGTCAAGTTGTACCTCTTGACCTCATTCTTTTTAATTTTTGATAATAACTTCTGCTATCCAATCTGATAAGGTACAGTATTGACCTGGAGCAATTATACTGTGGCTCTGAACCAAATTATTAAGATATGATTAGTTCTCTTGGAGGAAGAGTAGAGAGTGAAAGGAAAAGTAGAGAGTAAATTTTATGGAATGGCTAGGCACCAAGGCAAGATGAAGGTGATGGAGACTTCTTCAGCTTCCAAGATCAAATTAAATTTAGTGATTTAATATTGGCCAGATCAATCATCTATTCTCTTACATTTAACAGTTATTTCGGATTCTTGTATTTGGGTGTGTTGGGGGAAGTGTCAAATTCCTCTTCAATTTTGCCTTTTAACAATGTTATCAATACCTTTTAACAGTTTTGTTTTTGTAATGTGTAATGGCAAAAACAAAACCTAAAAATAACCAACAAACCCTCTGTCATCGAGATCCTTTGGATAAAAGCTATTAGTGGAACTAAAGGCTCTGGAGATGAAGGAGGAAGTGACTGTGGTGCCGGTGAGACAAAGACCATGGGCCCAATCCTTGAAAGGATCTATTATCTTCACTGTCTGTGTTTGTTACAGACTGCTTTCCAGATGATTCTGATGCAGGTAGTCCAGGGACCCCACTTTGAGAAATACTATTTCAGAGACTAAACATAGTCATGCTCATAGTCTAAATAAAATTAAAACCTTAAGAGTCATTGCCTTTAGATTCTTTTTAAATTTTACTTTTCATGGGGATATGTGCCTTTGTGATAATTCTAATCCTGCTTCCTTCTAGTCAATATATTATTGATAAAGAGACCACTGACTTAGATCATGTGTTGGAGAACTTCAAAACTTACATTTCCAACCCTAGTACTGATTTGCAGTCTAATCTTGACTTAATCAGTTAGTTATGTTCCCCTTTTGTAAATTGAAAGTCCATCTAAGAAACATCTGGTAAGTTTTGGATGAAAAACACTGAGAAAATTCTTGTGTCACAAGATGGCTTTTTTTCTCTACCTAGGGTTTCCAGATTTAGAGGGAAAAAAAAAAAGATGCCTAGTTAAATTTGAATTTCAGATAAACAATGACTTTTTTGGCATAAGTATGTCTCATGCAATATTTGGGATATACTTATACTAAAAAGTCATTGGTTATCTGAAATTCAGATATAACTGGGCATCCTGTATTTTATCTGGCAACCCCATCTCTACCACCACCCTTTTCCTGGAGCCTGTGCTTTCCACAACTTGGGCAACAGAAGAGAGTATCTTGTAAGTCAAGGCCAGGAAGAAAATGAGCACTCATTTAGCATAATACAGTACAGGAGGAACGCGAGCAGGAGATTAACCTTCCACATTGGAGCAACGTAGGTACCTTCTGGTGAGGGGAGTAGGAGGCTAACGTGGGAGAGTGGAGGGGAGGCCAGAGAGTGATTGGCAAACACATATATGAAATCCCAAAGAGTGTTCAATCAGTTATTCAAAGATCATAATCCGACTTGCTTTTTACATAGCCACTGGAAAACAAAAAAAAAAGAGAGCCAAGGACTTCTTCAAACAGAGGCTTCCGTCATTTTCTACTGCCACCACCAAAGGGAATGAGGCATTTCTGTACCAAAGAGCACAATCTTTGGAACCACAGCTTGACTCTTCTATTAACTCCTCTATCCATCCACAGTCGTGAGTCAAGAATTTAGATTGCAGAAATCACTGTGCTCTCTGGATTCCACAGGCTCCTCTCCCTGCAGGTCAGGTTTTGCAAGGGGCTCTCAGCTTATGCTATGCTGCCCTGTTTCGAAAAACCCAGCTCAACTCCTTTCTTTCCCCAAAGGCATGGGTCCTTCTTCCTTGCAGCTCCTATCAGTCTTTACCTCCTAGTTCATTTTTCCTGCCTGCAGCTCTCCAAGAGCCAACATATCTCTTTGCTATCATTCTGATCTTCCTGCCCAAATATGGATTTAGAATGGCAAAGCAACTGCTTTGCTCAGAATTCAGCCAAACAGGGGTACTTGGAGGTCATAGGTAACTGATATGGTGATGGTGGTTTCAAATATTAAAAGAATTTTCTTCCTGATAAAAAGAAGATATGCTCATTGTTTATAAATTCAAAACATATATAAAAGAAAGGAAAATTAATACTTAATCACAAGACCCAGAGATAACCACTCTGAACCTTTCGGTGAGCGTTTTTCAACATTCATTCATTCCTTCAGAAAAATTTATTAGTGCCTACTAAGTGCTAAACACTGTTTTAGATTCAAGGGATACATCAATAAACAAAGTAGAAAAACAAAACTCTTACCTTCATGACAGCATTTACATACATACACATAAATACATATAATTTTACATTAAATTTACATATAATTTTACATCATACTGTATATGCAATTTTGTAACCTGCTCTTTCATGTAAGAATGTGTTGTGGCCCTCTTTATATGTCAATAAATGTTGATTTATGCCATCCTTTTAATGTCTGCCTGGCATATTCTATAGTATATACGCACCATGACTTATTTAATCATCTCCCTAAAGAAATTTATTTCCAATTTCTGCTATTATAAAAATTCTGTGATGAGCATACTTGTACATGTATATCTCTGCGTGTTTGTCCAATCATCTTATTAGGATTAATTCCTGGTTTTACTCCTGCTTACTTGCTGTTTCTTCTCAGTCTTTTCTGCTGTCTTTCCCATCCGTTTCACCTCTAAATGTTAAAGTATCCCAAGGCTAAAGCCTTAGCCCTCTTTTCTAGTTTCAGTATGGCCTAGATTATCTCATACATTCCCATGACTTTAAACAGTATCTATATGCTGATGACTTCCAAATTTATCTCTACAATCTTGCCATCTCCTCTTGAGCTCTAGACTCATATATCCATCTACTTTCTTGTAATATCCAGTTTATCTGTCACAGAATCTTAAATGTAATGTGACCAAAAGAGAACTCTTAATTTTACCCCAAAATATACTCCTACCTTGGCCTTCCATACTTTAGAAAATGGCGTCACCATCCACATAGTTAACTCCAGCCTCAAACAAGGCATCATCCTAATTTCTCCTTTTCTCTTTACCCTCAGCCCCCATATAATGAATCTTTCAAGTCTTTTCAAGTCTCTCTCCAAAACAGAGTTCAAATCTGCCCCTTTCTGATGTTAAAAAAAAGAACAGACATGCATGCTTTATCATATATTGAATGAATACCATTATGAGTTTCAAAAGCTTTTAAAATTTTTCCACATGATGATAGATAATAGGTTGCTCATGTTTCTACAGTGTTTTAGGTTTACAAAGTGTTTTCATGTTCATTATCTCTGTGAATTCTCTTGACAGCCCTGCTTGCAATGTAGATGATGTTTCTTTCCTTTTAGAGATGATGGGCTTGAAATTCCATAAATTTGGGATGTGTATAAGTTACTCAGCTTGATGATGACAGAGGCAGGATTCAAACCTTGTCTTCAACCTTCAGAGTGCATGGTAATCCCCTGCAGGTCTTGTTAAAGCTGTCTTCTGGGTCAGAGTTTCTGATTCAGTAAATTTAGGTGGAGGTCTAATAATGTATTTCCAACAGGTTCTCAAGTGATACTGATATTGCTAATCCAAAGACCCACCCACTGGTGTAGTCAGTCCTAGACCCAGTCTATCTGTATTCTTGTCTGGTCTCTCTTAAAGAATAGGGATATTCCACAAGCAAGTGGTTTCCCTAATCCCTTTTCTCCATAAATCCTCTTTATATTTAGCAAATTGTTAAAGTACTATCTTGTGTTTTCAGTTTGTCCACATCAATGATGCTTTTAAATACAAAAAAAAAAAATCAACACATATGTATCAACTCTATTGAATGAAGTGTATATCATTTTGTTATGTTAAAAAAAATCTGCCCCTATTTACTGCTACATTCACTTGCTACCATCTTAATCCAAGCCACTATAGCCTGTCATCCAGGCTACTGCATTAGCCTCCTAACTGGTCTTTCTGTTTCCCGTGTTGCCCCTCTACCATCCTTTCTTTACACAGTAGCCAAAGTTATCTTTTAAATATAAAAATGAGATCTTGTTGCCTCCATGCTCAAAACCCTCTAATGGTTTCAAATCAAACTCAAGATCAAATAAAAACTCATCCCCAAAAGGATAAACCCAAAGAAATCCAGGCAGAGATACATAGTCAAACCTCTGAAAGCTAAATAAAAAGAAAAAATCTTGAAAGCAGCCAGAGAGAAATGATACCTTAAGTAGAAGGAAAAAACAATTCCAATGTTAGTGGATTTCTCTTCAGAACCTATGGAGGTCACAAGGAGGTGGCACAATGTTTTTCAAGTGCTGAAAGAAAAGAACTGCTAACACGGAATTCTACATCCAGCAAAAGTATCCTTCAGGAATGAAGGGGAAATCAAGACATTCTCAGATGAAGGAAAATTAAAAGAATTTGTCACTAGTAAGCCAACCCTTAAAGAATGGCTAACAGAAGTTCTTCAAACAGAAAGAAATAATAAAAGAAGGAATCATAGAACATCAGGAAGGAAGGAAGAGCAAAGAATGAACAAAAAAATGGGTACATACAATAGGCTTTCCTTCTCTTGAGTTTTCTAAATTATGTTTGATGATTGAAGCAAAAAGTAAAACACTGTCTGTTTCTCAATGTATGTAAAGGAAATACTTAAGACAATTACATTATAAACTGTGTGTGTGGCGGGAGGTAAAGGGACATAAAGAGAAGCAAAAATTTTATACTTTGCTCTAATAGGTAAATGACACCAGTGGACTGTGATAAGTTATGTATATAGCTATATGAAGAGATACACCAAAACATCTGTAGATAAACCAAAATGAAATTCTAAAAAATGTTTAAGTAACCCACAGGAAAACAAGAAAATGAAGACAAAAGGCAGAACAAACAGAAAACGCCCAAAACAGAGACAACTAAAATGTCCCTCAATAGGTGAATGGTTCAACAAAGTGTAGTACATCCATACCATGGACTATTACTCAGCAATAAAAAGGAGAAAACCATTGATACACACAACAACTTGGATGAATATCTAAGGAATTATGCTGAATAAAAAAGACAATCTCAAAAGGTCGCATAGTGTATGATTCCATTTATATAACATTCTTGAAATGACAAAACTGTAGAGATGAACAGATTAGTGGTTTCTGAGAGTCAGAAATGGGGTGGATGTAACTATAAAAGGGTAGCATGAGGGCTATCTTTGTGGTGATGGAATAGTTCTGTATCTTGGTTGCAGTGGAGGTTATACAAATCTACACAGGGTAAAATGGCTTAGAAGTATACACGAACATTGAACCAATGTTGAATCCCTGGGTTTGGAACTGTACTCTAGTTATGTAAAATGTAATCACTGACATAAAGTTTCAGTTATGTAAGATGAATAAGTTCTAGAGATCTGCTGTACAACATTGTGCTTAGAGTCAACAATTCAGCATTGTACACTTAAAAACTTGTTAAGAGGGTAGATCTCATGTTAAGTTTCTAATGACAAAAGAAGAACAACAACAACCAAAAAAAGGGGCAGGAGGAAACTTTTAGAGGTGTTGTATAGCTTATTACCTGATTGTGGTGATGGTTTCATGGCTATATGCATATCTTCAAACTCATCAAATTATCCAATTAAATTATACACATTAAATATGTCCAGGGTTTTTTATATCAGTTGTACCTCAGTAAAGCTGTTTGAAAAACCAAGATGTAACCACTGTGAGAAAATGGGTGAACAGTACAGGAGACGTCTCTATACTACATTTCCATCATCCTATGAATCCATAATTATATCAAAATTAAAAGTTTAGGCTCTTCCCTGGTGGCACAGTGGTTAAGAATCTGCCTGCCAATGCAGGGGACATGGGTTCGAGCCCTGGTCCAGGAAGATCCCACATGCCACGGAGCAACTAAGCCTGCGAGCCACAACTACTGAGCCTGCGTGCCACAACTACTGAAGCCTGCGTGCCTAGAGCCCATGCTCCGCAACAAGCCCACCGTGGGCTTCCCTGGTGTTGTAGTGGTTGAAAGTCCGCCTGCCGATGCAGGGGACACGGGTTCGTGACTCAGTCCGGGAAGATCCCACATGCCGCGGAGCGGCTGGGCCCGTGAGCCATGGCCGCTGAGCCTGCGCGTCCGGAGCCTGTGCTCTGCAACAGGAGAGGCCACAACAGTGAGAGGCCCGTGTACTGCAAAAAAAAGAAAGAAAGAAAAAGAGAAGCCACCGCAATGAGAAGCCTGTGCACTGCAACGAAGAGTAGCCCCAGCTCGACGCAACTAGAGAAAGCCCCACGTGCAGCAATGAAGACCCAACGCGGCCAAAAATAAATAAATAAATAACCACAGTAAATATTCCAAAATCTGTAATAAATTATGAAAAAATCTAATTAGGCAAATATCTTAAAAAATTAAGTTTAGAAAAGGGTAACCTCAAAAAGAGAGATATACCATGATGATGTATGAGAAGACTCAACATCAAATGGCAATTCTCTTCAAATTGATCTATAAACTTAATTCAAGTTCAATCAAAATCACAACAGGATTTTTAATGGATCCTGACAAGCTGATCCTAAAATTTATATAGAAGAGTCATGCACCAAGAATAGACAACACAATTTTGAAGAAGATCAATGGGGGGCAGATTCTCAACACTTATTATGTTATAGCAATTAAAAGAGTGCTGTGGGATTGGCAGATGGATAAACAAATAGACCAGTGGGATCTAAAAGAGCCTAAAAACAACTCATATAAATCTATGAGAACTGGATATATGACAGAGGCTGATTATAAATCATGGAGGATATGATACAGACTATTCAATAAATGGTATTAAAATGATCCATGTGAGAAAAGATAAAAATTAGATTAACTTTCTTCAAATCCTACCTGAGAATCAGTTCAAAATGAGTTAAAGATCTAAATGTTAAAAGCAGAATTTCATAACATTTTGATGCAAATATAGAATATCTTTATGGTCTAAGAGTAAGGAAGAATCATTAATCACACCCAAAAACCTCAAAAAGTTTAAAAGAAAAGATGGATAAGTGAGGCTGCGTTAAATATGAAAATGTCTATAGAAAAAAACAACACTATAAAGTGAAAACAAGCCATATAGCGGGAGGAGATATTTGGCATGCAAAAATTGAAAAAGAAACAGCACCTAAAAGACATAAAACAAATCAATTTTTAAAAGGCAACCAGCCCAAAAGAAAAACGGGCAAAGATTACAAACAGGCAATAGACCCAAGAAACTAGAGTGATCTATAAATATATGAAAAGATGCTCAACCTCACTAGTATTCATGGAAATTAAGAAAAAGGAGACATGATTTTTACTTGTCGGATTGGCAAAAATTAAAACTCAAGAATTGTCAATGGTATGGTGTCGTGGGACCACATAGACTGGTGTCTGTTATTTGGTACAGACACTTTGGAAAGTAATCTGCCAAGACCCAGAAAAACTAAAAGTGTGTGTACTCTTTAACTCGGCAATCTCACTCTACTATCTAAAAGGTACATACTCTGGAGAATTTGCCACCTAGTGTACAAAGACACATGGACACCTGTGTTCACTGCAAGTTGTTTTTAATAGTAAAAAAAAAAAAAAAAAAGGAAACAACATAAATATCCATCAATTGGGGAATGAATAAATGAAATGTGTCAGGGTTGTACTATAGGTTACGATTCAGCAGTGAAAACAAACTAGATCATTATGCACCCACGTGGATTGATCTCAAGAACATAATGCTGAATTTTCAAAGTACATACAAAACCATATAGTGTATTATTTACATCCTGGAAGAAAATGTATCAAATTAAGGAAAATGGATGGACTAGAAGTGGGAGATTAAGGGAACTTCAACTTCGCCTGTAGTTTATTTTAAAAAATAAGCTATTTTAAAAATCTGTTCTATTAAACTATTCTATTTTTTTTAATGGAAGACAAAGTAAATATAGTACTGTATTTCCACTCTGCGTGGCAAGTACACAAGTGTTTGCTATATTCCTCTCTATACTGTCCTGCATTTTTAAAGTTCTCAAGATAAATGAAAGATGTGGTGTCAGATGGTTCTGATAAATAGTTTGAGGAACCACCCTATTAAGGACCCAGTAACTTTATACGTTAACCTTCCCAGGGACATTTTCACTTTTAAAGAAGGCTGCAGTGTTTAATCCAAAGGCAGAGGCACTGTGGTGTTTGCTGTCACTTCTGAATTGTGGGTTACTAAGTTTTGCAGGCAAAACTTCAAAGGGTATGATTTTCCTCCTATGTGCTAGTCCTGCAATTTGGACGAGTTGCCACCACTTTGACAGAATGATAGGTTTCCCTTAAGTTGGACAGCTCAGAGAGAGGGAACAGAGCACATTTCCCCACTTAATTATGCTTTCACTCTTTATCAATAAACCTTCATTTAAAACAACTCCACAGAAAATAAAATTTAGAGTAGGATTTATTGAAACACAGACACCTAGGTGCAAATAAATCCCGTCAACTTTTATTAAGCATTTGTTCTGTCTTGTTCACCAACCTTGAGTAGATTGAACACAATTTAAAGATTTCTTGGCTTGTCTGCAGAGTATCAAGACCTGTCCGTGGCTCTGAGACGCCTACTCCCTTCACCCCAATCAACTCAACCAGTTGTTTAAACTGCTCGAATCTTTCTTCAGCCACAGTTTTGAAGTGAGAGTCTTTTTATTGCTTTGGGCATGTTCCTTCTCCTCGCCAGTGCTCAGAATTTTAACTATGTAACTATTCAATTTCTCTCTGTGTCCTTACATGGGGGAGAAACGGGGATTTCTGTTCCACACAGCTTGGCAAAGGCTAGCAGGGAGTGAGAGATTACAGCCAGATGTACATCTGCATGTCAGCAGCAAGAAGGTCTGGGATGGTGCTTTTTCAATCAGAAGGGAGTCATTTTCCCCCTCAAAGGAGAGGGCCTCCTCCCTCTTATCAGATATTTGGCTGCTAGCTGCTCACTGATTAATTACTGAGGTTGCATCTCCACACAACTGGTCTTCTTAACAATTCTAGCAGGCTTCCAGTTCATTCCTGAATGTGCTTCTTATTTTTTTAAAGTATCCTCCTTTCCTAAAGCATACATTTGAAAAAAAAGAAAAGAAAAAGAAAAACAGTTAAAAGAACAAAGCATAGATTTTAAACAAATAAAGTAATTCTACCACAATTTCTAATATTAGAAAATCAAGCACCAGTGGGAGAGTAGTTTCAGGGGCAGGGAAACATTTTGGGTACCCTTCAAATCAGAACACCAAGCCAATCACTTATTCTATTTGCATGTGAGGTATTATTCCATCTATCTTTTGGTTAATTCCAGAAATCCAGTTTATATTGGAAAGGTAAGGCAACACAGGCATCCCTTTTCTGTACCCCCCGCAGCCTGCCACACGCCCAGTAGAGATAGCATATCAAGTTCATTATTAGTAAGTTCCTTTTCTAGTTTGACTCTTTACTGAGAATTTCCATCTGTTTTCCAAGACAGATATATGAGGTGCACAATACAATCACTCCATGAAACCTAGCCTGGAAACTGCCTCTTGGGTCACATTCTCATTTCTAAGGCGCTCAACATGCGATGCAGCCAGTATTAGGAGCAGTTGATTGTGAGAACAGGCTAAAGTCACAAGTATGGGCTGACAGTCCCTACGTTAACTAAGATCCCATCTCTGTATCTGGGGAAAGACTGGAGCTTGATAAATGAGCAGTAGCTCTGTGATGTCAACGACAATTAGCTCTGCAAACTTTGGGAGCAATCCAGTCGAAAATGTGTTTATTCAAGCTCTGAAAAGCTGCACCTACCCATCGGACCTCCCCAGGTTCATCTCTCTCTACTCCCCCACGTAACACACACCTTGTGGGCCACTCCAACAATTCTAAACTGTGATACAACTGCCAGATGATGTTCATAAGCGTGACACACTCCCGTGGGTGAACTCGGGGAATATATGATTCTCGGCATGCTGGCTGGTAATTAGACCCTTTTCTCTACCTCTCATTTTAAAACATACTGAAATGCAAGCGAGAGTGACGCTGCTATTATAAGGAAAACCTTGAATCCATTCCAACTTATAACTAAAGTAAATTTTGGTACATTCACTATTATCAGTAACAAATTATTGATGTCACACTTTACAGCCAATCATGACACATCAACTGTGGTTGACAGTGGCTATCCTTATCATATCGGTGACTGCCATGCTCTCTCATGTCTCTGCAGATGCTTTTCCCTCTGCTGTAAAAGGTCCTAAACCCCACATGGTAAATCCACAAAACAAGTTTGTTGATTGACTGAAGGAATGAATGAATGAAGTGCTTGCAACCTCAGATAAGCCTCCCACTGCGTTTATAATGTTCACACATTGGGCCGCAGCCATGCATCAATGAAAAATAATATTCTGTTACAAATAGGAAAGTCAACTGTGATTATGGGCAATTTTCTTAACCAGAAAGCATTGAGTAGTAAGATGCTTTGCAGCTGTACATTTTTATTAAGCGCTGTTTAAATAAACATAAAACATGTTTGCCAGGAGAGGGTAAAAAGACAGATGCAAATTTCAGTCAGAAAATAGTTACATTCATTATTTCTTGCATTTGCCTTAAAATGTGCCCCTAAAACAGCAAGTATCCTTGGATGTCATTTTTGAACAGCGACAGGGACCAGAAAGAGTGACTTAATTTGGGCAGGAGTTTGCTGGGACATAATATGGCTACTGTGCCTGGAGTCTTCCTTGGTCATAAAAGCAGTAAGGAAGTATGACATAACGGTGTGATGGTGAATCACAGCCCAAGCCATTTTGGTTGGCAGAATTTGAAAGACAAACATTACTTCAGGAGCAGAGAAGACGTGCCTAATTCCCTCCGTGCCTGGGCTGGGATCTCTTCAGCTTGTGCCGGTCCTGGACTTAGGTGTGTCCACATGGACAGGGGCCATGGGCGCAGGGGCCGGTATGGTCCAGCCAGGAGGTAGGTCTGCTAGGGATGTGAGGACTGGAAGGCCTGCCTCCAGATCCTCCCCTCCAGGGAAACCAGGCAGCCCAACTGAAGGAGAAGGGCATCCTTACGGTGCCCTGTGGAGCTGGAGGGAGCGGGATTGCAGGAAGAGGAGAGGCTGGTCCCAGCCACTCTGCCTTGGAAATGATGGGCAGTTGAGCTGATTGCATTTGTGAATCTCTGCCATTTTTACCTCAGGCCAGCCCAAGGCACCTCCTCCTTTCCTTCTAAGGTCTCCCCTTATGGCTGCAGCTGTGGTCCAAAGGGGCTTTGGTGCTCACCATAGATGACCATAGCCTTGGGATGGAGCCTTCTTTCCTAGCTTGCTGCATTTTCAGAGCTCAGAAACCTCTATTCTCTTGTATCTTTTGTTTTACACTGACAGCCCCAGGCCATCGTCCTCTCCTACTTCTGTTTTCTCTGTCTCTGCCCCTTTATGGAAATCAGCCGCCCTCTCATAGTAGGGTACAACATAGTAGAATCCCAGCAAGGCTTTCACTGGAGCACTCATCTATTTACCAGGGCTCTTCCCCGCTCTCATTCCTCACGCATACACCCATAACCCCATCAATTCTCAAACTTTAATTTCAAAACAAATTGTGGTAACAGAACCCTAACATAAAGTTTACCATTTTAACCATTTTAAGTGTACAGTTCAGTGGCATCATGTACATTCACATTGTTGTGCAACCATCCATCTCCAGAACTCTTTTCATCTTCCAGACCGAAACTCTTTACACATTAAACAACTTCCCTTCTCCCCCTACCTCAAGTCCCTAGCAACTACCATCCTACTTTCTGTTTCAGTGAATTTGATTACTGCAGGTCCCTCCTGTAAGTGGAATCATACAGTATTTGTCTTTTTGTGACTGGCTCATTTCACTTAGCATAATGTTTTCAAGGTCCATCCATGTTCTGGCGTGTGTCAGAATTTCCTTCCTTTTTAAGGCTAAGTAGTGTTCTATTGTATGTGTATACTATTGATACATTTTGTTTATCCACTCATCCGTCAATGAACACTTGGGTTGTTTCCACCCTTCCAAACATTCCTCTGAACTGTGGAAACACTAGGAATGAACATCAAAAGTGCTGAAGCTTTCAGATGTCCCATCCTCTGTTCTCCGGAATCCTCATCTTGATCATCACAGCCCTCTCCTATTGATCATGCAGATGGGTTGCTAAGTGCCTGACAGACTTTATCATGTTCAATATCCACAACGACGAAGTGAGTTGCTCCCATTTTAGAGGGTGATTCTGAGACTAAGAGAAGCTAAGCTAAGCTAAGCTAGCAACTTGGCTCAGGTCAAAGAGTTAATAAGTAGCAGAGCTAGGATCTGAAAGCCCCACTCAGAACCGCCCCCTCTGGTGCTTACTCAAGGCCCAGGGGCCCTCTGCCACCAGTTGCTACTCCCTTCTGTTTGGTTTGGGGTCGTGTTGGTTTGTTGTTTTTTTTTTTCCCCCAGAGAGTTTTTCTTTCTTTTTTTTTTAATTGAAGTATAGTTGATTTACAATGTTTTGTTAGTTTCTGGTGTACAGCAGTGTTATACACATATATGTGTGTGTGTGTACGTATATTTTCTTTCTCATATTCTTTTCCATCACGGTCTATTAAAGGATTATTGAATATAGTTCCCTGCGCTATCCAGTAGGACCTTGTTGTTTGCCTGTTTTATATATGGTAGTTTGTATCTGCTAATCCCAAACTCCTAATTTATTGTGTTGATTTTTGAGAGAAGTAGAGCTGATTCTACGCACTAACAGACCATTGACCACATGTACCTGGAAGGGCCTTTTGAGTCCTCAAATCCTGACCACCACCGCTACCACCCTATCTGTCTCTCTCTCTGTCTCGGCACGTGCACACACACAGTTCTGAAATCATTCTGATGTGGGGCTGCCAAGACTTCTCTGTTGCTGTTTAAACCAGTCAGCGAGCTTTATGGAGATGCCAGGATTTAGAAGACTGGCCTGGAAGACTCGGGACTCGATTCATGTTCTTGGACCTACAACTCTTCCACAAGCTATTTGTTTCATTTCTTCTCCTGAGGCGCTCTGTCCTTATCTACCTTGAATGGATTAAGTAAAGAGGTGCCCAGCATTTTTAAATGCTAGAAGAATTAGTCTTGAGGCTGTTGGCAGATGCTTACCTGTTAGTGTAGGTATGTCTTAGATACCTGAGTGACACCAGGCTCCTCTAAGGAGAAAAAGGCCCCAGGGATTTTGTGGCTGAGACTGGGATACGTGTGTGGGGAGGGGGTACCCCATGGGGGTGAGAAAAGGCCCAGTGGGGTAGGAGTGTTGAAACCATCAAACACGAACTCCACTGCCTCACTTTTGCCAGCAGCTGACACAGTCCACGCTCTCTCTGACACTACTACAAGGACTGGCCAGAGTGGCTGTGCACATGCCGGGACCCTGGGCAGCAGCAGGCCCAGCTGGGTAAACAGAAGTGCAGGAGCAAAACAAGTCAATAAATCATGGCCTGGCTGTAGCCTACCCTAGTCCCCTCCTCCCCCTTCCTTTTCAGCTCACCCGGGTCTCCATATGAAGCACATGGGCCCTGGTGTCCTTTGATCTATCTCCTTTCCCTTTACAAGGGAGAAATGTATCTATAGGAGGGGTGAGCTCAGCCCCACCTGTGACCCGCTGCCAGAGTTCCTTGCAAGGAGCCACAAGCATCACACATTCAGCTGCTAAGAGCAAAAAAGGGTGAGCAGACATGGAAACATAAGGTTGGCCTACGGTTAGGGGGCCCTGGGTGGTTGACCTTCACAGAGTTATGGAGACTAATGGGGCATGTTCTCCACTTCAAGCACTGGCACGTGGGCCACAGCCTGCCTACACTAAGCCCATAGGATGCTGCTAAGGACCCGAGCTGAGCTCAAACTCTACCTTCCTTTGCCTCACAGCTTGAGGCTTTTATACGCTGCCCGTGCTCGAGTTTGGAGCGCTCACCTTTTTGAGATCCCTCATCCTGCTAGCAAATAGATATACCCTCCATTGTATGTCACTGATCCCCAGAAGACTTCTTCCTTCTGGAGGCCCACAGTGTCATGATCCGCTGGATGACCTTCTGACTGCTGTATCTCTAGTGCCTAAAATAGTGCTAACACATAATTGGTGCTGATTAAATACTTGTTGAGTGAATGAATGAATTGACATAGTGTAATGGTTAAGAGGTAGTCTCTGGAGTCAGACAGACCAGAATTCCAGCCCAGCTTCTCCAGTATGACCTTGGGAAAGATAACATACCCTCCCTTGGCCTTGGTTTCCTTGTCTGTAAGATAGTAACAGTATTGTAACAAGACTATTCACTACTATTATTATTTTGTATACCAACTGCAGGCAACTGGTCCAGATTACCAGGGGTGCTGAATTGAAGGTTCTATGGTCTCATCCTGATTCGATAGAAGAGAGTGCTCTAAAGCCTGCTATGGTGAAGATGAGGGAAGTGAGAGCTTACTTGCAGGAAATTTGCCTTCTCTGGTTTGGCTGGCCAAGCCCCAGCTATCTGGAGTAGTCTTCAGGGAGAAGTATATTACATACATACAACAGGTAGCTTTTATCAACCGTGCAGGAAAAACATTTATGCCTTCAGTGGGGGCTCTCCCCCAGAGTGAGGGCAAGGGATGAGGGTAGGTCTGCCTACTAAAATTCTGAAATCATTCAAATAGCTCATTACTTGCCCAAGAGCTGGAAATAGCATTCAGACTCTTCATCAAAGAGCTCCGTATTCGGAGTCCGCCATCAACAGAGAAGCAGACCCTCAATGGGAAGTCATTTCCCTATTCCTGAGTGGACTCTTTGGCTCTATAAGCAGAATGGCTGCCTTACCATGTGCTTGAGTTTGTCAAATGTCACACACTATATTTCAAACATGTGAGTTGACATCATGTGAGCAATATTGCACTCATTTCCAACCCTATTTGAACTTCAAAGGAGATGTCAGCCTCATTGGCCCCACCTAAATGTGTGGTACTTTTGATCAAATGGTACCTGATGGCCAAGAAGACTTAGAGGCCCACGTGTAATTAGAAAGGGAATTTTTGACTAAAGGTAAATGAACCCAAGTCTTGGAAAGTTTGAGTTCAGCTGGAAACACAAAGCACATGAGGTCAGAGTAAGTCTTAAATTCTCTATCTGAAAACACTCAAATGACATCAACTTGAGTCTGGGAGTATCCTTGGGGTCTGGAGAAGTGTAAGCCAGGAAGCCTCCCTGGAGAAAAAAATCTTCCCCACCTCCAAGTCTCTCCAGGGACTTTTAGCTCTCAACAAAGCTGTAGGGTGGGCTGGGCTATGAGGGGCACTGTAAGGGTGGGAGTAAACTTTTACTCCCACTCCCTGAGCCTGCTTCACCAAATGATGAACTTGCCTGTGTGCATTACTTGAAAATTACATAAACAGCACCGTGATCTCCAGAAATACCTCCTTGTTGGCCTCCAGCAAGTCCCCTTTTTTACAACTTTGGGGCTTGACATTCCTCATGCTCAGGGAATTTGGACAGACTTTAGGGAGACCTTAGCAAACAAGAACATGTGGTTCAAGCAAATGGATGCCATCTGGCCAGTTAGCAAGGGTTATAGGCAAGGGACACCCAAAAGGGAAGCAGTTTTGAGAGTAGTCTGAGGGCGAAGGCCCCAGCTGAGGAGAAGAGACCTCAGAGATATTGTCCTGGGATCTGGTTACTTGAGGCAACTTGGGGCTGAGCACAGCAACAGAAAGGGGAGACTAGAGGGCAAGGAAGATAAATGGAAAGGCTTTCTTCCAAAGTCCTCCTTCTCCATCAGACAGAAGAGAGACAAAGCTGAAAAAATGCTCTCTTCCTTTCCTCTGCCCACCTCCCTCTCTTGCCAAATGAAGGGGGTACAAAGGGGCCTGTGAATAATTGTGTTTTACAGAAAGGCTAGGCCCCCTTTTTTACTGATAAAGAATTTGAATTAGTCATTCTCTAAATAGAAAGGATTTCACCCAAGTTATTTGCACTTCACACCTGGGCAAAAACTGCAGACAATATTCCTTACGAATATAGATAAAAAAAAAAACCCTCAACAAAATTCAGAACAGGTAGATCCATAGAGACAGAAATTACATAAGTGGTTGACAAGGGCTAGGGAGAGGGGAGAATGAGGAGTGACTGCTTAATGTGTATGGGGTTTCCTTTTGAGGTGATGAAAATGCTCTGAAACTAAATAGTGATGATGACTGCACAATACTGTGAATGTACTAAACGCCAGTGAGTTGGACACTTTGAAATGGTTGAAATGGTGAATTTTATGTAAAGGTGTGTTTTACCACAATAATGAAAAATCCTTAACAAAATACCAGCAATTATTGGTATATGAATTACACGAATTCAACAACATATAAAAAGGATTACATACAATGACCATGTGGGATTTTTCCCATGAATTCAAGGTTGGTTCAAAATATGAAAATCAATCAATGTAATACACCATATTAATAGAACAAAGGACAAAACCCACATATTCATCTCAGTAGATGCAGGACAAGCATTTCACACAATCCAATGTCCTTTCATGATAAAAACATTCATAAAACTAGAAATAGAAAGTAATTTCCTCAATCTGACAAAGAACATCTATGAAAAACCCACAGCTAACATCAGAGTTAATGGTGTAAAACTGAAAGTCTTCTCCCTAAGATCAGGAACAAGACAAGGATATCTACTCTTACCACTTCTATTCAACATTGTACTAGAGATTCTAGTCAGGCCAGTTAGGCAAGAGAAAGAAATAAACGGAATACATATTGGAAAGGAAGAAGTAAAAATATCCCTATTCACAGATAATATAATTTTGTACACAGAAAATCCTAAAGAATCTACCAAAAAAACCATATTAGAGCTAGTAACATGTTCAACAAGGTTGCAGGATACAAGATCAATATACAAAAATCAATTGTACTACTATACACTAACAATAGACAAATTGAAAATCAAACAACAATTCCATTTGCAATAAAAAAATAATTAGGAATAAATTTAACAAAGGAAGTGTAAGAGTTGTGTACTGAAAACTATAAAACATCACTGAATGAAATAAAAGAAGCAATAAATAAATGAAAAGACATTCCTTGTTCATGGATTAGAAGACATAATATTGTTACAATGGCAATACCCCCAAAAACAATCTACAGATTCAGTGAAATCCCTAAAAAGAGTCCCAGCTGGCTTTTCTTGCAGAAATTGACATGATGATCCTAAAATTCATATGGAAATGGCAAGAGACCCAGAGCTAAAACTATAAAAACTAAAACTCTTAGAAGAAAACATAGTTATAAATCTTCATGACCTTGAATTAGGTAATGGATCTCTAAATAGGACACCAAAAGCACAAGTGACAAAAGAAAAAAAAAAGAGATACACAAAATTTTCGTGGACTACACGAAAATTTAAAACTTTTGTACTGCAAATTATACCATTCAGAAAGTGAAAAGACAACATGCAGAATGGGAGAAAATATTTGCAAATCATATATTTGATAAGGGACTTGTATCTAGAATATATATAGACCTCTTACAACTTAATAATAAAAGGACATATAATCCAATTAAAAGTGGGCAAAGATCTGAATAGACATATTTCTCTAAAGAGGATATACAAATGGCCAATAAGTCCATGAAAAATGCTCAAAATCATTTAGCCATCAAGGAAATCCAAATCAAAACCATGAAGAGATACCACTTTACACCCACTAGGATGACTATAATCAAAAAGACAGATTTTGCCAACAAGTATTGGCAAGGATGTGGAGAAATTGGAACACTCATACGCTCCTGGTGGGAATGGAAAATGGTGCAGCCACTTTGGAAAACAGTCTGGCACTTCCTTAAAAGGTTAAACATAGAGTTATCATAAGACCCCAAAATTCCACTCCTAGGTATATATACCCAAGAGAAATGAAAACATATGTCCACCCAAAAACTTGCATACAAATGTTCATAACAGCACTATTCACAATGACCAAAAGTGGAAACAACTCAAATGTTCATCAACTGATGAATGGATAAAGAAAATGAGGTACATCCATACTATGGAATAGTATTCAGCCATAAAAACAATGAACCTTGAAAACACTGAGAAAAAGCGAAAAAAAAAGACCCCCCAAAAGACCACATATTACACTATTGCATTTATATGAAATGCCCAGAATAGGAAAATCCATAGAAACAGAAAGATTAGTGGTTGCCAAGGGCTGGGGGGAAGGGAAAATGGGAAGTGACTGCTGATGTGTAAGGAATTTCTTTTTGGTGTGATGAAACTCTTCTGGAATTGGATAGTGGTAATAGTTGCGCCATGTTTAAAATATACTAAAACCACTGAATTTTATAGTTTAAAAGGGTGCATTTTATGTACGTGAATTATATTGCAATAAAAAATGGAAAAAAGTTGTTTTTGCTGGGAGATCACTCTGATATTTGGTATGGAACTCAAAGGAACTCATAGAATTATACAACAGTGTTATAATAAAATTTTTCAAGTCTCATCTTATTTATATGAACAAGATTTCTCAGTCCTTATGTATATAAAGAAAATTAGAAATAGAATTGATGCTGAATAACTGTCTCTTTCTAGCAATATAGTAATATTTGTCCATGGATACCTGAAAAAAAGTCCCATCCATTTCACTGAGATGCATTTAAATAAAAATATGCTTTTTGGGCTTCCCTGCTGGCGCAGTGGTTAAGAATCCACCTGCCAATGCAGAGGACACGGGTTCAAGCCCTGGTCTGGGAGGATCCCACATGTCACGGAGCAACTAAGCCCGTGCGCTACAACTACTGAGCCTGCACTCTAGAGCCCATGAGCCACAACTACTGAGCCCACGAGCCTAGAGCCTGTGCTCCGCAGCAAGAGAAGCCACCACAATGAGAAGCCTGTACACTGCAACAAAGAGTAGCCCCCGCTTGCCGTAACTAGAGAAAGCCCGCGCACAGCAACAAAGACTCAGTGCATCCAAAAATAAAAATTAAAAAAAAAATGCTTTTTGTAACTGTAATTATTTTCAAAACCTTTTAATATATTTATTTTGTTTTGATCATTTATGTACAGTAGTTATAATAATTTTAGTAGTGTTTTATGGATACAGGAAGTAAAAATTAATTTCACTTTATAAGTATATTTTTGTTACAGAGAAGTCTGATGTGGAAGCATTATATTTCACATATAAAAATGTATTACCTTAAGATAAAATTCTCTGAGGGAATTGAACTAAAAATACAGATTCAAGGAATAAAATGTTAAATGTTTAAAATATTTATATGTTTTAAAATAAAATGATGGTGGGTAAAAATCACTTCAGTATTTGGTATTTAGAATACATTTAAAAGAGTGAAGTAACAGTATTATTTAAAATGCTGATATTTATAATAGATTGGAAATAACATGTTTGCAATTATTTACACTTATGATTTTAAAATTGTGTGATAAAAATGTGCAAGGGGACACTGTTATTAAAGGCCAGGAAACACTGAGAATGGCACAAATCATTTATGTGGTATTCTTGTCGAAAATATATAACCTCGATCTAATCATGAGGAAAAAATCAGACAACCCCAAATCGAGGGGCGTTCTACAAAGTAGCTGGCCAGTATCTTAAAAAGCATCAAAGTCATGAAAGACAGAACTGTTACAGATTGGAGGAGACTAAGGAGACATGACTTCTGAATGCTATGTGGGATACTGAAACAGAAAAAAAATCAGTGGAAAGACTGGGGAAATCAGAACAAACTCTGATGTTTAGTGTAATGGACTGAATGTCTGTGTCCCCCCTCCCCCAAATTCATATGTTGAAATCCTAATCCTCAATATGATGGTATTTGGAGGTGGGGCCTTTGGGAGGTGATTAGGTCATGGGGGTGGAGCCCTCATGAATGGGATTAGTGCCCTTATAAAAGAGTTCCCAGAGAGCTCCCTTGCCCCTTCCACCATGGGAGGACACAGAGAGAAGATGGCAGTTTGCAACCCAGAGGAGGACTCACCAGAACCCAACCATGCGGGCACCCATTTATCAGGTCTCCAGCCTCCAGAACTGTGAAAAATAAATTTCTGTTGTTTATAAGCCACCCAGTCTACAGTACTTTATTACAGCAACCTGAGTGGACTAAAACAGTTAGTATTATTGTACCAAAGTTAATTTCCTGGTTTTGATCACTGTATTATGGTTAAGTCAGTTGACATTAAGGAAAACTGGATGAAGGGTACATGGGAACTCTCTGTACTATTTTTTTTGTCAACTTTCATGTAAATCTAAAATTACTTCGAAATAAAAATTTAAAAATCTCAGGGGATTCTCAGGCAAAAGCGTTTGAAGATTATTGAGTTACATGAGTCACAGTGTCCATAAGATAAAAGCAAACCAGTGTAGCTTTTCCTGGTTCTGAGACCTGAGAGAAACTTCTCCCCCAGTGCCCTCACCACGCACTGATATGATAAGGTCCTCAGCATCCTCTTGCAGGAAACTGTGACAAGTCAGCCTCATTTTTCTTTCTGTAGGACTGCATTGTGTACTGAAAGGATACGTACATCCTTCTCAAGTGCATGTGCTCAATTTATTTTCTTTTCAAAAAAGTGTTTTTCCTGATTACAAAAGCAATATAAACTTCTAATAGAAATTTTAGAAAGCAAAGATAACTACAAAGAAGAAAATTAAAATGCCTACAATTGCACACCATGATGAGTATGTTGGGCTATTTCCTCCTTGTCTTTTTCCATGCATGTATACACAATTTGTTGTTTTCTTAAAAAAATTAAAATACTGATCATCCTGTTGTTATTGTAAACTACTTTTGTTTATGATTACAATATAAGACCATCTCTCCAAATCATGATATATTTTTTCTAACATTATTTATTTATGTGTGTATGTATGTATGTATTAAAGGTTATACACCACTTAGAGTTATCATGAAATATTTGCTATATTTCCCATGTTGTACAATATATCCTTGTAGCTTATTTTATACATAATAGTGTGTACCTCTTAATCCTCTACCCCTATATTGCTCTGTCTCCCTTCGCTCTCCCCACTGGTAACCACTAGTTTGTTCTCTATATCTATGAGTCTGTTTCTGTTTTGTTATATACATTCCTTTGTTTTATATTTTAGAGTCCATATATAAGTTATATCATACAGTATTTGTCTTTCTCTGTCTGACATTTCACTTAGCATCATGCCCTCCAAGATCATCCACGTTGCTGCAAATGGCATTATTTCATTCTTTTTCATGGCTGAGTAGTATTCCATTGTATGTATATGTGTGTATATATATATATATATACCACATCTTCTTTATCCAGTCATCTGTTGATGGACACTTAGGTTGCTTCCATATCTTGGCAATTGTAAATAATGCTGCTATGAACACTCAGATGCGTGAATCTCTTCCAAGTAGTAGTGTTTTTGTTTTTTTCAGATATATACCCAGGAGTTGAATTGCTGGGTCATATGGTAGTTCTATTTTCAGTATTTGAGAAAACTCCATACTATTTTCCACAGTGGCTGCACCAATTTACATTCCCACCAACAATATATGGGGGTTCCAGTTTCTCCACATCCTCGCCAACATTTGTTATTTGTGGTCTTTTTGATGACAGCCATTCTGACAGGTGTGAGGTGATATCTCATTGTGTTTTTAATTTGCATTTCCCTGATGATTAGCGATGTTGAGCATCTTTTTATGTGCCTGTTGGCCATCTGCATTTCCTGGAAAAATGTAAATGTCTATTCAGTTCTTCTGCCCATTTTTTAATTGGGTTATTTTTTTGATGTTGAGTTGTATCAACTGTTTATATATGTTGTCTCCAACATCATTTAAAATCATGAGATAAAATTCTGTTGTGTGGATAGTCCAAAATTGATGTTACTGGCCCCCCATTACTGGACCATGTGCTTGTCAACCATACAAAGGTAGGGACTCTGTCCCTGACAGAGTCTCTGCACTCGGGGTAGACACTTAGACCAGGACAGGTAGACCAACACATGATTTATGGCTATTAAATGCAAAAGAAGATGGGGTTTCTGCTTTACCAAAACATAAGCAGGCCTCAGAATATTGCTGTTTCTAGTGGATAGTGGTGGGCTGTGTATTATCTCCTTGCACTTCTGTTTAGAAAAAAGTTTTCAAGTATATCTCCAAATACCATGTATAATATGTGTAAAATATGTATAATTTTAATATATTTAGTTATATATTTTATCAATGCATTTATATATAATATAATGCATTTATATATATTTATCAATGCATTATATATTTTATCAATGCATTTATACTTTGTAAATATATTTCTAGCTTACAAATTATATTAATGTACTATAAACTAATATAATAATTAAGGACATCCTATAACCTATACAAAAATAGAAAATTATTTATAAATTATGGGTATATTAATAATTTGTAAATTATAAACTAAGCTTAGTGTGTATGTTCTACATCATAAAGCATACATAGAAAATAGAAATTTAGAGAATTTCCTGGTGGTCCAGTGGTTAAACTTCACGCTTCCAACGCAGCGGGTGTGAGTTCGATCCCTGGTTGGGGAACTAAGGTCCCACATGCTGCACTAAGACCCCACAGGCTGGTGCGGCCGAAAAAAAAAAAAAAAAATAGAAATTTAAAAGTGATTAAAAAACAGACAATGGAATTAGAAGTTCTAACATTTTCTTCACACATCTCAATGTGCATACCCTACTCTGGAGATCAGTGAACGGGGAGATCTTCAACTTAATCCATTTCTTTGGAAAGAGAGGCAGCAAGTCACTTTTCATAACACCTTCAAATAGCTTCTGACAGAGTCTGCAGTCAGGAAGTCCATCTCAAACCCTCTTGGACACCTCCAGGCATTTCAGATTGACTCCTGCAGAGGTCTGCTGATCTTGGTGCCACATGGCTCTTGGTTACATGGCTGGTGTGTTGTCTATTGACTTTAGATTGTTGGAGCTGGTAGGCAAGAGGCGGGTCATTAATCAGTCCAGCACTTAGCATGCTGTTAGCTTTCATTGTTACAGGCCACTGTGATTTGTAGACCAAACACCGGCCCTGGAGTCAGAACACATGGGTTTTAGTCCTTCTTCTGCTCCTTGCTTAGTTGTGTGACCTTGGCCAAGCCAATTTATCTCTCTGAAGGAAGTCACAGTGAGCCACAGGAGGCAGTGTCACCATGTAGAAGAGACAAGTCCTAGAATCAGGCAGACCTGGCTCAAATCTCAGCTCTGCCCCTTGGGTTCCATGCAGTTTGGGGCCAGCTGATCTTCTGTTGGCCTCCATGTTCTCATTTTTAATTGGGGGGGGATAATAATAATACGTATCTCACAGGCTTGTGAAATTTTGTGAAAGTTACTAGGATAGTACTCAGTAAATGTGTGCTAAATCTGACTCATTTAAAGGTAAGCAAAGGGGCTTCCCTGGTGGCACAGTGGTTAAGAATCTGCCTGCCAATGCAGGGGACACGGGTTCGAGCCCTGGTCCGGGAAGATCCCACATGCTGCAGAGCAACTAAGCCCGTGCGCCACAACTACTGAGCCTGCGCTCTAGAGCCTGTGAGCGACGACTACTGAGCCCATGTGCCACAACTACTGAAGCCCACGCGCCTAGAGCCCGTGCTCCACAACAAGAGAAGCCACCACAGTGAGAAGCCCACGCACACCGCAACGAAGAGTAGCCCCCGCTCACCACAACTAGAGAAAGCCCTCGCGCAGCAATGAAAACCCAACGCAGCCAAAAATAAAATAAATACAAAATAAATAAATTTTAAAAAATAAATAAAGGTAAGCAAAATTACCTTTTTGTCAGAGTCCTCCAAAATCATCTGTTCCAACCCCCTCGCCCCACAAATGAGCATACTGAGGACAAGATCTGAGGAAGGGGGCATGTCCAAGGCCACCCCTGAGTTCCATCTCTTCTATACAGTTAGCAGACCTGGATTATCATTAGGGTGCTACCACTATCTCCAAATGAATTCCCCTTAAACACCACTTTGCTTGTGATGGACATTTGATAGATATTTTTCTACATATGAGGAAAGGGAAGGGCAGAGCAGGGCAGGGAAGGGAAGGGAAAAGCCATGACGCTAACTAAGGCCCCCAGGTCGGATAAAAATGTTCAGCCATCCAGAAGGAATTTGGGTGACAATAACATTCTTAATAATGGCTCACATACTATATGGACAGGGTATTACTCTAAGTGCTTTTTATATATTAACGTAGTTCATCCTCACAACAACTTTATAATCCACATTTTATAGCTGAGGAAACTGGGGCTCCGAAAGATTTCAAACTTGCCCAAAGTTACACAGGGGGAGAGCTGGGATTCCAACCTAGGTGATCTGCCTAGGGCAGTGGTTCTCCAACTTAAGCATGCATCAGAATCACCTGAGAGCTTGTGAAAACACAGATGACTGGCCCCACCTCCAGAGTTTCTGATTCAGTAGGTCTGGGATTGAGCCCAAGAATTTGCATCTGTGGAACTTCCCTGGTGGCACAGTGGTTAAGAATCCGCCTGCCAGTGCAGGGGACACAGGTTCGATCCCTTGTCCGGGAAGATCCCACATGGTGCGGAGCAACTAAGCCCACGCACCACACTACTGAGCCTGTGCTCTAGAGCCCACGAGCCACAACTACTGAGCCCACACGCCACAACTACTGAAGCCCATGTGCCTAGAGCCCATGCTCTGCAACAAGAGAAGCCAGCAAAATGAGAAGCCTGCGCATCGCAACAAAGAGTAGCCCCCGCTCGCCGCAACTAGAGAAAGCCCACGTGCAGCAACAAAGACCCAACGCAGCCAAAAATAAACAAACAAACAAATAAATTTAACCAAAAAAAAAAAACCCAAAGAATTTGCATTTGTAACAAGTTCCCAGGTGATGCTGATGCTGCTGGTAGAGGGACCACACTCTGAACATCAATAGTGTACAGATCTTACACTCTGAACCATCTTACTACACCACCCAGGTCACTCTCCTGTGAAAGCCTTCACTGACTGCCCCACAACCTTTAAGATAAAGCACACGTGCCTCCTTGAAACACGCAGGGCACTTCATGGTCTGGCCTTGTTTAGCTTTCTAATCTCACCTCCTTCTGGTACCCTTCATAAACCCCATGTCCACCCTCCAAAGCTATTTTTTCATTCCAAATGTGCCACAAGCTCTCTCTGGCTTCTGTCTGCATTTGCCGTTCCTTCTCTCTAGGATGCCTGCATCCCCACACACTCCTCCCACCAACACTTGACAAACTTCTTGTGCGTCAAGATTAGAGACTCAGCTCAAGCACGACCTACTTATAGAGGACTTACAGATTCCTACGTCCTACCCCCCACTCCAAGCTGGAGTGAGAGGCTTCCTTGCGGCTTCCAGGTCTCTGGCCTTCCCTCAGTTATAGCCCTTCTTTCATTATGCCATTATATTCCATACATTGTTTTCTCCTATAACCATGAGAGACCTGTTTTATTCATATCCTTATGCCCAGTGCCTGACACCTGGTAAATGTTTGTTGAATGAAGGTGTAAGGTGGATGGTTGACGAACATCTCAAGAACCCAAATAACTATTAAAAACTGCTTGGTGAAAATATGGAATCAGAAAAAGCAAACTGCACCACATCTTCTTTATCCATTCCTCTGTCGATGGACACTGAGGTTGCTTCCATGTCCTGGCTATTGTAAATAGTGCTGCAATGAACATTGGGGTGCATGTATCTTTTTGAATTATGCAATATTACTCAGCCATAAAAAGGAATGAAATTGTGCCATGTGCAGAGGTGTGGATGGACCTAGAGACTGTCATACAAAGTGAAGTAAGTCAGAAAGAGAAAAACGATTATTGTATAATATCACTTATACGTGGAATCTAGAAAAATGATACAGATGAACTTATTTGCAAAGCAGAAATAGAGACACAGATGCAGAGAACAAACTTAAGGATACGAAGAGGGGAAGGTGGGTGGGATGAATAGGGGGATTGGGATTGACATATATATATAGTACTACGTATAAAATAGATAACTAATGAGAATCTACTGTAGAGCACAGGGAACTCTACTCGGTGCTCTGTGGTGACCTAAATGGGAAGGAAATCTAAAAAAGAGGGGATATATGTATACGAGTGGCTGATTCACTTTGCTGTACAGCAGAAACTAACACAACATATTTTTTTAAATCCTATGTACAGCCTAGTTAGCTTTTTTTTGTATATATAAATTTATTTATTTACTTATTTATTTATTTTTGGCTGTGTTGGGTCTTCATTTTTGTGCAAGGGCTTTCTCCAGTTGCAGCGAGCAGGGGCCACTCTTCATCGTGGTGCATGGGCCTCTCACTGTCGCAGCCTCTCCCGTTGCAGAGCACAGGCTCCAGACACGCAGGCTCAGTAGTTGTGGCTCATGGGCTTAGTTGCTCTGCGGCATGTAGGATCTTCCCAGACCAGGGCTCGAACCCATGTCCCCTGCATCAGCAGGCAGATTCCCAACCACTGCGCCACCAGGGAAGCCCAACACAACATTTTAAAGCAACTATACTGTGGGCTTCCCGGTGGCGCAGTGGTTGGGAGTCCGCCTGCCGATGCAGGGGACACGGGTTCGTGCCCCGGTCCAGGAGGATCCCACATGCCGCGGAGCGGCTGAGCCGGTGAGCCATGGCCGTTGGGCCTGCGTGTCCGGAGCCTGTGCTCCGCAACAGGAGAGGCCATAGCAGTGAGAGGCCTGCGTACCACAAATAAGTAAGTAAATAAATAAATAAATAAAGCAACTATACTGCAATAAAAATTACTTAAAAAAAAAAAAGGAAAAAGCAAACTGCCTCTTGCTCTAAGCCTGCCCCAATGGCACAGAATTTATCGACTGTTCTTTCTGCCATTGCCTGTCTCCCTTTCCCCTTTCCTTCCCTCGCCCACTCCCAATCCACTGCTGGAGACACTCTACCTGTGCTCCTCAGGCTTTCTTTCCAGTCCTTCTGCCCCAGTCTCTGATTGACTCTAGTTCACCATTAAAGCTGCCCCTTTTTCTGTAGGGAGAACCTCACATAGGCACCCCTGTCTCTGGCAACACTGCAGGATTCAGCCAACTCCAGTTTGCAAGGGTGTACTTCCCTCCCCTCAAAAGTAGGGAAGATGGGGAATGGAAGGAAAGGGCTAGGAGCATCTATCCTGGATGACATGGATTTCAACTCTCTTTCTGGAGTGTGGCTTATTCTCTTTAGGGGAGTCTTTTCAGGCCTCTTAGAAGAGTGGAATGGGCTCTTCTCTCATGCCATATAAATCTCTCATTATTTTTTTTCTCTTTCTCACATGAAGGCAGATGATGAAGGCTGACTGGCCTTCTGACTTACAAGGTTCCTTGAATAGAAGTTGCTCAGCAGAGATCTAAGAAGCATAAGACAAGTTTAATATTTATAACTAGCTTCTCCCAATGACTAGCCTCAAATATCATCAAAAGAGCTGCGGGGCCACCAAAGGAAACAGTAGGGGGAGTTATACCTTGTAAACTGTAACTATGAGATAGGACCAACCAGCTCTCGTGGAAGTTCAGATAGAAAAAGTCACTTAACAAACAACAACAACTACAACAAGCAGCAACAAAAAACCCTGGGGAGGAGGAAGGATCTGATTTCCAGATTTAACACGTTATAATATTCAAAATGTCCAATTTTCAACAAAAAATTATGAGACCTGCAGAGAAGTAGCCCATACCCATGAAAAAACAAAACAACCAATAAAAACTGTCCCTGAGGAAGCCCAGATATTGGACTTTTTAGATAAAGATTTAAATCAGCTATTTTAAATACGTTCAAAGAGCTAAAAGAAACCATGTCTAAAGAACTAAAGTATGAGAATGATGTCTTAATAAATAGCAGATATCCATAAAGAAATAGAAATTATTTTTAAAAGAAACAAATAGAAATTCTGAAGTTGAAAAGTACAATAACTGATATGAAAAATTCACTAGGGAGGTTCAACAGCAGATTTGAACAGGCAGAAGAAAAAATAAGCAAACTTGAAAATATTGATATTCAATGTGAGAAATAGAAAACAGAATGAAGAAAAATGACCTGAGCTTCAGAGACCTGTGAGACACCTTCAGGTATACCAACATGCACATAATGGGACTCTCAGAAGGACAGGAGACAGAGGAAGAAGCAGAAAGAGTATCTGAAGAAATAATAGCTGAAAACTTTCCAAATTTGATGAAAAACATTAATCCACACATCTGAAAAGATCAACCAACTCCAAGCAGGATAAATTCAAAAAAATCTGCACCTAGACACATCATAAGCAAACTGTCCAAAGGCAAGGAAAAAATCCTAAAAGCAGCAAGAGAGAAGTGACTCATCACATACAAAAGGTCCTCAATAAGATTAACAGTTGAGGGCTTCCCTGGTGGTGCAGTGGTTAAGAATCCGCCTGCCAATGCAGGGGACATGGGTTTGAGCCCTGGTCTGGGAAGATCCCACATGCCGCGGAGCACCTAAGCCCGTGCGCCACAACTACTGAGCCTGCGCGCTAGAGCCCGTGAGCCACAACTACTGAAGCCCACGCACCTAGGGCCTGTGGTCTGTGACAAGAGAAGCTGCCGCAATGAAAGCCCGCGCACAGCAACAAAGACCCAATGCAGCCATAAATAAATAAATAAATAAATAAATAAAAATTGTTTAAAAAAAGATTAACAGTTGATTTCTCATCAGAAACCAAGGAGATAGGAAGGCAGTGGGATGACATATTCAAAGTGCTGAATGGCAAAAGCTGTCAACCAGGAATTCTATATCCAGCAAAACTACCCTTAAGAATGAAGGAGAATATTATTCAGCCATAAAAAAAGAATGAAATTTTGCCATTTGAGATAACATGGATGGACCTTGAGGGCATTATGCTAAGAAATAAGTCAAACAGAGAAAGACAAATACCATATGATCCGACTTATATGTGGAATGTTAAAAAACAAACAAACAAACACAAGCTCATAGATACAGAGAACAAATTGGTGGTAGCCAGAAGTAGGGGGTGGGAGTTGGGCAAAATGGGTGAAGTGGGTCAAAAGATACAAACTTCTAGTTATAAAATAAATAAGTCATGGGGAGGTAATGTACAGCATGGTGACTAGGTAATAATACTGTACTGTATATTTAAAAGTTGCTAAGACAGTAGATCTTAAAAGTTCTCACCACAAGAAAAAAAAATTTTGTAACTATGTCTTTTGATGGATGTTAACTACTGTGGTGATAATTTCATAATGTATACAAATATTGAATCATTATGTTGTACACCTGAAACTAATACAATGTTATATGTCAATTATACCTCAACTTTTAAAAAGAAGGTAAAAAAAAGAAATGACAAAGGGAGTCCTTCAGGCTGAAATGGAAGGACACTAGACAGTAACTCAAATCCACACAAATAAGTAAAGAACACCAGTAAATGTATTATTTATCTAAAAACATTAAACATACTAATATATTTTTGTAACTCCATTTTTTCCATCTGATTGAAAAGAGAACTGCATAAAGCAATAATTACGAATCTATGTTGATGGGTACAGCATGGGTAAGGATGAAATTATGACACACATTTTACAGATGAAGCGCTGAGGCATGGGGAGGTAGTGTGCCTTGCCAAGGTCACACCACGGTCAAGAGGCAGAGGCAAGAAGTGAACACACGCCTGCCTGATTGCGGAGCCCGTGAATTTAAATCCCTTGCTATTCTGTATAAGGAAGGGCCCTGGGCCTCTTCACCTAGCTGTCAGATGGGGCTCTTTGGAAGAAGCTCAAAACATTACACCAAAGCAGATCCCTGAGATTAGCTCCTCCTTTGTAGATTTCTATTGTCTTCCTCACAGTGTCCCAAGCACGGGGCTGGGCACACAGCAGATACTCAATAATTCCAGCTGAATTGAGTTCCCCTAAAGTGACCTACATAGTTCAAGGACCTAAGGAAAAGCCAGCTTTAATGAGGAAATGCCAAGACTAGATAGCATTCATTAACTGCTTCCCCCTGTGCCAGGCACCATGCTAGGTGTTTATAGATATTCAAGTTATCTAGTTTCACCCATATAAGAACCCTGTGAATTAGGTTCTATTACTATCCTGTTTTATAGAAAAAGGAAACTGATGCAGCAAGTGTTTAAGCAACTTATGCGAGGTACCCCAGCTGGGAAGTGGCAGAGCTGGAATGTGACCTTACACAGTCTGGCTCCAGAGCCCATGCCCTTTCCGCTCAACCATGTCAGGAGTGTCTGAGATTTTTCCAGCTATAGATATTAGTTCCCATATAAGGAGCTGACATTCAGAGCCACTAGTATGATTTCAGAAGTACAAGAAAGGTGCCTTTTCTCAATATCCCTTTATTAACCCTCCCACTTGCTGGCTGATATCTGAAATTTCACATTTAGAGATTTATTCCTTTGGCTTAAGTTTCTGTCCCCTGAAACAAAGATCTAGGAAACAGTATTATGATACTCTTTCCAGAGAGATGTCTTTATTGTGCACATGCAGACAAGTCAAGGCCAGATGCTATCATATTTGGAGAAAGGAGAAAACACAAGAGCATGACGGCCTGAGGGCTCCATGGAAGAGAAAGCAACATGGTGAAGAGTGTCAAGAGACAAAAGCCACCGTTTTGGAGAGCCTTTGTCAAAGGGCAGTCATTGCTCTGGAAACATCCTCACAGACAGAAGCACTGAGTTCCTGAGAAGGACAGTCTTTCATGTGGGAGCCTTGGAGGATGGGTCTTCAGGGGCAGTGGTGGTAAAAACCCCAGAGTCATCTGTTTATCCTGGAATTCCCTCCATTAGGTCTGAAATATTACTCAGCACAAATGTTTCTGATTGTCAGTACTGTTACTGCCATCTGGGAAACAACTCCTGTCTGTTAAAGCAAGAGGAAGGGGGCTGAGGAACAGGATGGGGGGAGGGGGGAGCAGCCTCCCGGTGTGGAGGTTGCAGCTGGAGAGCTGCGTTTTCCACCCAGCTGACAGGAGCAGCGATGGGGGAAGTGCTCTCGCCTGTGCTGGGCTCTGCCCTTGATGGCTGTATAACCTTGAACAAATCATTCCGGCTGGTGCTCTCCTGTCCACCGGACTTCACTTGCCTTCTATATGCTGATGGCTCCCACACCTATATCCTTATACTGAACCTCCCCACTGAGCTAGAGCTGTTGTCCTAGGAGGGTCGAGGTCCAGAGAACACTCACAAAAAGAAACATCACTTAATTTTACACATCTGTCTATAAGACAAAGAATGTTCCTTACAGCCTGATTTTAGAACCTGTGCTCTCTGCTACACCGTGTTTTGGTTTGTTTTTTTTTTTTTAACATCTTTATTGGAGTATAATTGCTTTACAATGGTGTGTTAGTTGCTGCTTTATAACAAAGTGAATCAGCTATACGTATACATATATCCCCATATCTCCTCCCTCTTGTGTCTCCCTCCCACCCTCCCTATCCCACCCCTCTAGGTGGTCACAAAGCACCCCTCTAGGTGGTCACAAAGCACCCTGTGCTATGGGGCTGCTTCCCACTAGCTATCTATTTTACATTTGGTAGTGTATATGTGGAACAGTATGGAGGCTACCGTGTTTTAATTCCAGTGCCACCACTTCAGAGCTGTGTGACCTCGATGAATGTGCCTGAGCCTCAGTTTCCTGGTGTATAAAATGGGGATGTAGTCGTACTTGCCTGTCACATATGAAGCACTGTGCCTGGAACATATTAAGTGTTCAACATGTGCTTTTATTTTTTTAAATAGTACTTTATTTGTTATATGGAATTAGGTTTAATAGTGGTTTCTCAATATCCAGGGCAGGTATCTTTTCCTTTGTAGGATAATGGAAATTACTCTCAGAGGCAAGATGCACCTGTATGTTACTTATCTCACCCAATGAAGCAAATATTTAAATATGTGCTTTTAAAAGTGAAGAAATGAGCAATGGTTGGATTTGATTCCCAAATTCATGTTTTGTGTGTCAATAGAAGATTGAGTCCTTTCTCTGTTTTGAGACATTTGAATCAAATGAAAGCCAATTCAAGTTTGAGAAACATTGGATAAAGCCTTCAGCCTTCTTGTCTAGACTATAAGCTACCCTGGGGGCCTGCCCTAAACTCACAAAGGCACGTGTGCCACCTGATACTTCATAAACGCTCTCCACCACACTGCCAGGGTGGGGCAGAGAGATTGGCACCGTCTGACCGGAGATGGTGTGGTCTATTTGGTGGGATTTCTGGGGCACTGGGAAGCAACTCCCTCCACCCCATTTTCCCAATCATTCCGTCCTGATACCTGAAATGCCCACAACATCTTCTAAGGAACTCGATCCAGAAATATCTACCCTATTAGCTCCCATCCCAGCACTATGGCCTCCATCCATGGAGACTTTTAGCCTCCTTGGGACTCCTGTTAATATGCAAGTATGCCTGTTATGCCCCGGGCTCTTACCAACTAACTCCCAACTTGCAGTTAATTCCTTAGCAGGGCTTGACAGAGTCGGGCACAGAATGAGGATGTGAACTAGAGGGCTGCCTCACAGCAGGAAGCCAATTGGTGCTGAAGGAGGTGGGGGGCTGGGGGCCAGAGCCTCTGACCTGACCTCACTGCACAGGGCCCTTGCATCCCTCCCTCCAGTCTACCTAAAACTCCAGACAGAAATTAAATCCAGCATCTGAGCAGCCCAAGACTGGGCCATCAAGTCACACCAATTTGGGCTAGTGGGTGCAGAGGAGGCTGGTCCAAATTATGGACCATTTTTCAAAGGGATACAGTTTTATGACTGCCCAGCCAGTACAGTAGCATGGAACTAATAGCTCACCGAGGGCTGCCAAGTCCCAGGCCTGCCAGATCTGCTTTAATGACAAGATAAGAACCATTTATAATTAGCACATTTGGTCTGTAAATGGGCCCCGCTACACTCCTAGCCAAGGGTTTGTTCCCAGGGTTGTGATGAGCGTGTACCCACAATGCCTACTCCATTTTTACCAGGATCTCAAAGAAAACCCAAGTTTTATGAAGCCCAGCCCCCACAGATGCTCTCAAATGCTGAGGTCGGGCCATCCAAAGCAGTGACTCAAGTTAGGCTGCTGCCAGATCGCCAAAAAGCACTACTGTAGGGACTTCCCTGGTGGTGCAGTGGTTAAGAATCCACCTGCTAATGCAGGGGACACGGGTTCGAGCCCTGGTCCGGGAAGACCCCACGTGCCGCGGGGCAACTAAGCCCGTGAACCACAACTACTGAGTCCACGTGCCACAACTACTGAAGCCCGCGTGCCTAGAGGTCGTGCTCCACAACAAGAGAAGCCACCGCAGTGAGAAGCCCGCGCACCACAATGAAGAGTAGCCTCCGCTCGCTGCAACTAGAGAAAGCCCGCACACAGCAACGAAGACCCAACGCAGCCAAAAAATAAATAAATAAATAAATTTAATTTCCAAAAAAGATAACATTAAAAACAAAAGTGCTACTGTAGGGGTGGAGAAACCCTGATGTCTGTTAGAAGGCAACGCCAGCACCAGACAGGAGTGGCCCCAGCCTCCCTTATCTGCTGAGAATACGTACAGAGAATACGTACAACTCAACATTCACTGAACACGATTTTTTGGTGGGCATCGAGTGGGGAGTGGGACATAGTCAGAAGCCAGAGATGCAACTTTTTGGTTTCATCCAACCAAACTGTGAGTGAAAGACATCCCTAGCAAGCTGGAAGGGGGGATGGTGGAGGCCTCCACCGCTGTTCCCTAATACCGCTGGGAATAGACACCCACTTCTGTTTCCTCCCAAGAAAAGTGAATGGACAACAAGGATCCTGTGTGCATTCTCCTGCCATGGTACACACACACACACACACACTCGATACACAAGTCCTTTGTTGAGCTCCAAGGCAGGAAATGGGAAATTCAAATAGAAGAGCCTGAGAAGCCATTTCATTTCATTTTCAGGGGGCTTCTCACCATCCTGCAAAGGAGCCAGCCCCGAGTGACACAGACCAGGGCCCTTCTCATGGAGTCTTATCTCTCATCCTGGATAGAAAGCAGAGAACTCCCAGGGCTCAGGGCAGGAGAGGCTTCGCCTGACGGGGGAAACCGCCGTAGGCTCTGAAATTTTGTAACCCAGGGTTGGCCTCATGGGCGTGGTGGATTTGTGTTTCGGTGAAGTGAACGCATAAAAGAGGTGAATATATGCAAAAAAAAAAATTGCAGGAAAAGCTCCAGAAACCCACTTGAGCTGGGTCTGAAGGGGCGGCCAAATAGAGAGAGGCTCACTTTCCTTTTCTCGACTTCTTTGCCCTCTGGACTGGTGGGCAAACAGGGAGTTCAGCTTGTACATGCAGGCAGTATGTGCCCCAAAGCCCTGGGCCAGGCAATAATGGGGGGACTAAGGGTGCCTGGGGCTGTTTCCTCAGAGAACTGGCGATGTGGAAGGATAAGGAGGCTTTGAATCATCAAAGGGCAAGAGGGCTCCGGGTGAAGCAAAAGTGTAAAGGCAAAAATGAGCATGGTAGAGTGGCAGGGGTGCTAGAGGCCTGGAGTGAGGCCTGGCTTTCAGAGAAAGCCCCAGACCGGGAGCATTGAGAGGTAAGGAAATGAAAAAACAAAAAAACAAAAAAAACCACCAGATTATACTTGTCACATACTACAGGTTATTGGCATAAGAGTGCTCACTGCCCTTCCCTCAGGGGAAAAATGTTTGCAGACCAATGTGAGTTTGCGCACTACAAGCTCCAGCCGGATTGATGTCTGCCTAGCGGCCTCACCTTTGAGGAATAAATCTGCTGTCTTCAAAGATCTGTATGGGTCCTAGGAAACCTGGTTGAGGTTCTTTCTCGGATGAAATACAGGAAGCCAGGACAGCTGTGCCTGACATTTCATGAGTAAAGCAAGGAGGGCCGTGCCTGACTCTGCCTTGTCTGGGAGGGAAAACACTCCGCAGGGAGCCCTGACCCCCAGCCCCGACTCAACCTCCCTGCTTCCACTCTGCTCCCTCCCTCGGCCCCAGAGTTGGGAGCCCTCTCAAATGTGTTGTGCTGAAGAATAAATCCTGGATATTGTTTCTTTCCAAACTCCATCCAGGGCGGCCTTCCCACACTTAGCCTATTGTCTCCGGCTCATTGGCCATGACCTAGGCCTGACCCCAAAGGCAACGGCTGGCTGGTTTCTGGAGAAATGTTAGCACCGGGCAAGCATGGGAGTCGGGAGCCTCCGCAGAGCCCAGCAGGTCCAGCGACGGGGCCCGCAGGAGTTAAAATGCAGGCTTAGTCCCCTACTGCACACCTGCAGAGGGACGGCAGGCTTGCTCTGCCCCAATGGCTGGCAGACAGGGGCCTCATTCACAATTCACTGCGTTCCAAGGGGCACTGCGTATCCCAGGCTGCTCTTCCACGGGCCTCCTGCTAACGAGTTGCTGCTGCCCACACGCAGGCCGCTCTAATCTTGCAGATAGCCCTGAACCTCCCTCCTTCAGCACATTTTTTAGGAAGGGTGTTTTTTTTGCCTCTCTCTCTCTCTTTTTTATCATCATCAAAATATATTCACAAAACACCCACATCTCTGTCCACACTATAAATCAGCGTGGGGAGCCTCTGGCCCACAGCCCAGATCTGGCCCTCGGCTTGATTCATCTGGCATGTGGAGGTTACTGTACTGGCTGCCACAGCTGCAACCCAGAGAATAATGCCTGCTCCCTCCCCACCTCCCACCCCCTGGACACTGGGGCCGGCCCATTCCAAAGGGAGCCTCGAAAATAGCCAGACTCAGATGCGGGGTGGCTCCTGTGACTCCCACGGTTGCTATTAAACAGGAAACAGGACTCCAGAGCCCAGGAGGTGATTTTCATAATGAGAAAAGCCACTATTAGCGGCCACTTTGCTAATTTCCAGGACTGACCTAACAAAGCACCTCACCTACATTTTCTTATTTCACCTTCCCAACCCATTTGTGCTAAGAACTCTCGTTTTCATCTGTGCGTAGGAAGCAGGGGCTCAGGAACTTGCCTCGCCCCACGGCTGGGAAGGAGCCCAGCCGGGAATCAGAGCCGGCCAGCGGCCGTCGGTGTGTCCGTGAGCGTCCTACACTGTGCTCCACTGCGCCGCGCCTGCGCTCACGATGCTTCTCCTTGTCTCTGAAGCATATGCAGAAGCCACGTGGTGGTTCTGGGGTGACTGTACATTCGACTCCAGCTACTTAAGTGTGACAACCTCTGCTCTATAGATTTATACAACAAACAAACAAACAAAACTGCAGGGCGGAGATTGTGTTTAACGGGCCACTGAGAATTTGAAAAGGCAGTGAAACTCTTCTCAAGTCCAGAGCCCAAAGAAATATAATGCTAGGGGAGTTTCTCATAAAGATTCCCCTCTCCTATTTGCCTAGACAGGTCTGCGTGGCCGGATAAGGCGGGGGCGGGGTGGGGGGAGGAGCAGTGGGTCTGAGCAAGGTCTTACTCTCCAAGAGACCTCTTTAAACCCTCCCATGGCATTTCAGTGCCCCAGTGAATCACTGGCACAAGTCTCCATCTCCTAAAAGACTGCATTGGGATGGCACCTCCGGGCAGGTGAGCTAAAGCCCAGACTTCATGCCCCAATAAAAAACAGTACGTCTCTGAGCACCAAGAAAGATGTCATGAATCCACAAATACCCAGCAGTTGAAAGGTTAAAAACAAAAAGAGAGCAGGGGGCTAAGTTCAGAGCCTGTAGTGTCAGACCATCTGTCTACCTTAAAAAAAAAAAAAAAGAAAGAAACATAAGCTTTTGCCTGATGTGAAATCTGTAAATACCAACGGACCCACAAATACCCTCTGCTGACGCTGCAAGGCAGTAGACAACTGCTTGGGTTTAGGAAAAATCAGGGGAACTCTAGACTGATCCAGGAAAGAGAAGGCAGCTGCTCGGTGACAGAGCCCCAGAGCTCCCCCTGACTCCTGCTTCTTAAGGCCCAAGTGACCAGAGGGTTGGCTGGGCCTCTAACCCCAACAACAGGGTGGTCCCAGAATCCAACAGCTGGTACTAACGGCTCTGGCAGTGCAGTACTCCAAATGAGTACAGCTCGTTCTCTCAAGATCCTTGGAAATGGAAGCTTTGCTATGCTCATTACTGAGAAGGGTCTGGCGCCCTCCAACCCATTTGTATCTCTTCATCCTCTCTCTAAACATTTATTGTCTGGCAGGCACAGCTGCAGGCTCCTGAAAGCCATGGCCTCAGACCTCCGGGAGACCCCACCGAAAGGGGGCAAGGTGAGGAGTATCAACCTGAAGGGCATCGGGCCTGATTCTTAGAAGCAAGTGGACCCCGCAGGCCTGACCACGGAAAACCCCTGCCTCTTTTCAGAAGCTGCTCGAATCTTTCCCCGTGTGGCACTCCAGAAGCCAAATAACTCGGAGGAGTTTCATTCTACCCAGAGAGAAGTGTATAAAAAGTGCAAGAGTCTAAGGAAGTAAATCAAAATAACAGTGCATCTAGCAGCCTGGTGACCTATTTCCTGAATTGGATGTTGGAATCGCCTTCCCACAGAACAGCCAATTGTGATGTGTTAGTAATTTCATGCAGTGCAGCCCTCTGGCATGGAGGCGCTGCCCCATTCCTTCCCAAGGAAATTCCACTGCAGGCAATGTTATGATTAGTGGACTAATAACACTTGTCGTTGGAACACTCCAGACAAAGCTGCAGTGTGGACTGATCTCCAAGTCCTTTAATCACCTATTTCATCATCTCGACACTGGAGCCCCGGCAGTAGGGATGGGCTTGTGGATCCCAATAATTAACCAAAGGGACAGCTGCTTGCTTGCACGGGGATCTCCCTTCCCTCCATTCATAATCCCACGCCAATCCGGGGTGTTAACTGGTGTGGTTACCATGTCCGATACTGGATGGCAGCTAGAAAAAGAGGTGCTGCAGGCTAATTCCAAAGCAAGCCACCTGCCCGTTCACTTCTGAAGTTCATGCACAGACAGCTTCCTTGTGATTAGCTTGCTGGGGTTCTGGGCAGGCGCCAGGGGAGAGTCCGGGAAGTGCGTGTGTGCTGACATGCCCGCCACCTGACTGGGGGCACTGCCCAGTCCCAGCGTGGTAACGGTGAACTCCTCTGCCCTTCCCCTGATGTTGCGCGGGGCCCTGCGCACAGGAGACACAGAATCCCTAACCGCACCAAGGCCTGTGAAGGAACCAATCGGGTCTATGGGAAATTAGGTGGAGATGCTGAAGGACTGTCTACTCCTTCATTTTGGTCCCTTTTGATTGGGCTTCGAACCAAATCAGAGTTAATTAGCTGAAGGCAGATGCTCACAGTCTTTGAATCAACTGATTTAGAAGTGAGCATTTATAAAAAGAGACTATGGGGCTTCCCTGGTGGCACAGCGGTTAAGAATCCACCTGCCAACGCAGGGGACACGGGTTCGATCCCTGGTCTGGGAAGATCCCACAGGCCCCAGAGCAACTAAGCCCATGAGCCACAACTACTGAGCCTGCGCTCTAGAGCCCGCAAGCCTCAACTACTGAGCCTGCGAGCCACAACTACTGAAGCCCACGCGCCTAGAGCCCGTGCTCCACAACAAGAGAAGCCACTACAATGAGAAGCCCGCGCACCGCACCGAAGAGCAGCCCCTGCTCGCCACAACTAGAGAAAGCTCGCGTGCAGCAACAAAGACCCAATGCAGCCAAAAATAAAATAAATAAATTTTTAAAAGAGAGAGAGAGAGAGACTATGATAACATAGGCCAGTAGGGGAGAGGGAGGCTGATACGATCATAGAGGTAGGAAAAGAATCTCCTGGGACTTACTGATCACTCAGAACCACTGACTAGCACAGACCGGTGGATTTAACCTCCTTTCTAACCCTGAGAGCCATCAGGGCTTCTTGGCCACATCTTTGAGGAAAGAAATAAACATATAAAAAGAAAACTAAGTTGGGGGTAGGGGCAAGTAGTGAGAGCAAGACACAGACGGTGAGAAAAAAATCAAAAAGGAGAAAGGTCAATTATTGTTGGAAGGTAGAGTGCTAAGAGCAACGTCTGCAGGCGTGGAGCAGAAGCATTGGAGCTCTGGGGTGCCTGGAACAGGCTTCAGGGAGAAGCGCTTTCCCACTGCACACTATTTGATTATTTGAAACACATCAGCGGCTCTCTAGATAACAAGACACAAAGCAGACAATCCTTGGCAATTTTCTTCCCACAGATGCTGTGCTCATCCTCCAAGTTTCCTGACGTAACTACACTGTTCCTGGGGTTCCCAGGGTGAGATGGCTGCCTCCAAGCAAAGTGGGCAAGTCCCCGTGTCCAGCCCCCCTGGCCCCAGGTACCAAGAGAGGATGGCTTTTGTCCTCTCCTCCACACCCCCTGAGAAGTACAAACTGTGCAGGTGACCAGACAGCTCAGAGAGCAAAGGCTCAAACATTCTCTGGGAAAGTCCCACCCCAATCCCTTTCCCACTGACCTTTCCAAAATTCATTTGGCTTTGTTTGGGGCTCCACAAGTTATGAAAGTTAGCTTCCAGGAGAGCCAGAGATGAGGCATTCCCAATGTGGGATTTCGAACTCTGTTAATTTCCACCGAAGTGCCAGAGTATAGTTTGGGGGCCGTTTCTCCCTCATATTTAGACAATGATGTAAAACCTGTTGATTTGTTTAGACACAATTGTCCCTCAGCAGGACAGATGGTATTCAACAGAATGGAATAATTAGGGGATTTAAAAGAAATAATTATGTGGGAAAATAGAGTCGGAGTCAAAAATGCCTGGTAATCTAGATGAAGAATTCATGTTTTAAATGTGCATAAAAATTGTCATTGTAAATTTTGTTGCCTTGTTCTCTTGAGGTAAAACAACTCTTTATCAACAAGAGATGTTTCATATCATGCTGTTAAAGACAAACATGATTTTTTAAGAATCGTGGGAACAGTGACATGAAACATTCAGTTTATTTTCATCTCTTCCTGGGGAAACTGAAGTTCCTGGTGAAACAACTTTATGAGGCAATGGCTTAATTACACTAAATGGTTTTTAAAAAATAACACAGCAGGGTGGGAGTGGGGGTAGTATCTATCTTGCTAAATTGTTTGTTTGACTTTGAGCTGCCTTTGGCCTTCCTCAGCTCAGGGTCCAAAAGATGGGACTCTTTTCTGAAACATATACTTCTTTCAGTGAAAGCTTCATGGGCAATGCTCTTTACAAAGCACACATCACTCCTCTACCTACACAAGTCAGGATGAAACAGCCTGCCTGAGACACTTGATCCTGAGCCGGCTGAGTCCTGGAGCAAACAGGAGGCTTAAATGCAGGGAGGAAGCCAGTTAACTCCAGCTAACACCCTTGGTCACATGGTTTGCTTGTTGCCTCCCCCCATGGCCAGTGCAATCAAGCTCCCTTTCACTTGTGTGATCTGACAAAGGCAATGTGGTGTGATTTTGGCCCAGCACCTTGACGGGGTACTAAGCCAGAATGAAAACGTACAATAAAATCTGCCCAATTCAAAAGGTCTCGGGGGGAAAAAAAAAAAAAGGTCATGAAGAACCGAGGGGCAAGATGGGAATAAAGACGCAGACCTACTAGAGAATGGACTTGAGGATACGGGGAGGGGGAAGGGTAAGCTGTGACGAAGCGAGAGAGTGGCATGGACATATCTACACTACCAAACGTAAAATAGATAGCTAGTGGGAAGCAGCCGCATAGCACAGGGAGATCAGCTCGGTGCTTTATGACCACCTAGAGGGGTGGGGTAGGGAGGGTGGGAGGGAGGGAGACGCAAGAGGGAAGAGATATGGGAACATATGTATATGTATAACTGACTCACTTTGTTATAAAGCAGAAACTAACACACCATCGTAAGGCAATTATACTCCAATAAAGATGTTAAAAAAAAAAAAAAGGTCTCGGGGCAGGAGAAAGAGTAGACTTTGAATTCAGCGGATTTGGGATTACTTGAGTTTTATTTAAGTGAGGCATCTGGTCTTGATCTCAAAAATTCATTCTAACTTTCATACTCTTATCATTCTTCGACATTATGTACCAAAGCTGAACATGCAAATAATCTGGGACTCAGTAATTCTATTCCTAGGGGTACTCAACAGTAATGCATGCACACGTGCTCTAAGACACATGTACAGAAGTACTCATAACAGAACTATTTATAATAGCTAACACTGACGGCAATTCCAAGGTCCGTCAAGAGTGAAATGGGTAAATTGTGACAAAGTCCTTCAATGGAGTACTATCCAGCAATGAGAATGACTGGTCTACAGCTTTAAGCAAACATGTACATAAACATCACAAGTGTGATGTTGAGCGAAAGAAGCCAGACACAGAAAAGCACATCCTGTATGATTCCATTTATATAAAGTTCGAATGCAGGCAAAGCTAATCTATGCTGTTAGAGGTCAGGACAGTGGTTAGCTATGACAGGGGAGTGGCTGGAAGAGGAAATGAGGGGTGTGGTAGGTTGAATGGTGGCCTCACAAAAGATATATCCACGCTCCAGAACCTGTGAACGTGACCTTATTTGGAAAAAGGGTCTTTGCAGATGTTATTCAGTCAAGGATCTCAAAATGAGATCATCTGGATTATTTGGCCTTAAATCCAATGACAAGGTGTCCTTATAAGAGACGGAAGAGGAGAAGACACAGAAGAGGGAGAAGAAGGAGAAGGGCCTTGTGAAGAAGGGGGCAGAGATTTACAGCAATGCGTACACAAGCCAAGGAACGCCTGGAGCCCCCAGAGCAGGAGGAAACAAGGAAGTCTCCTCCCCTAGAGCCCCGAGAGGGAGACGGCCCTGCTGACATCTTGATTTCAGACTTCTGGCCTCCAGAACTATGAAAGAATACATTTCTGTTGTAAGCCACTAAATCTGTGGCAATTTACAGAAACCCTAGGAAACTCATGCAGGGAAGGTGCTCTGTTTCTTGATCTGGGTACTGCTTACATGGGTATGTTCATTTTGTAAAAACTGATCAAGTTGTACACTAATAGTTTGTGTATTTTTTACATGTATATTATACTTCAATAAAAATTTATTTTAAAAATCTACGATTCTATATTCTAGTTTCCAAATACCCACCATTTGGAGTAAACAGAGCCTGGCTTTATGAGGTCTCATTGTTTATGTTTAAGCTGTGCTTTACAACAACAAGGAAAGCCTTTCACCAAGTCAAAAAACTATGCCCCTAACAAATGTATACTCATAGTCTTTCCCTCCACTGCAGTACGGTGAGGGGAACTTTGGAAGACAAAATATCAGAAGCAAGTAGCCAACATCCATTTTTCATATATTTCTTTTTGTTGAAGTAGGCAGCAGGGTGGGTAAGGGATAACAAATCTCCAGGACAGGAACTGTCTGGAAGTTTGGGGTAATGATAGAATGACCAACACCTTGCTTTTGCTCAAAGTGGATCAGTTGGGAATTCTTTGTGATCAACAAGAAGAAGAAGCCAGGGCTTCCTTGGTGGCGCAGTGGTTGAGAGTCTGCCTGCCGATGCAGGGGACACGGGTTCGTGCCCTGGTCCGGGAAGGTCCCACATGCCACGGAGCGGCTGGGCCCGTGAGCCATGGCCGCTGAGCCTGCGCGTCCGGAGCCTGTGCTCCGCAACGGGAGAGGCCACGACAGTGAGAGGCCCGCATACCACACACACAAAAAAGAAGCCAAACCCTAACTCCACCTTATCTGGCAATTTTGCAGTGGGTGGGAGAAGCATTACATATTGTTTGTGTGTTGTTAAGAATGAGATTCAAAGATGGTTTCCTCTGTCTTGGAAAAAAAAAAAAGGACACATTTGGCAGCCTACAAACAATAAACCAGTAGAGGCTTCAGATTTTTTCCAAAAGAATGAGATGACTCCAAAATGAGCATGTTTTCCATTTTCCACTCTCTCCAACCCCAGGCAGATGATTTTGAACGTGCACTCTCCTCACACTGGCTTTGAAGAAGTCAAGACTTGCCAGAACTGTGGACTCAAGACTAAAGCCAAGCACAGATGGAAGTGGCTGTGGAGAGCAGGCCCAAATTCCCTCAGCAGGGATTACTGAGGAACAAAGCTGGCAGGGTGGGGATTGCAAACAGTCACAGGTGCAGAGAGGCACAGGGCAAGGGATGGGGCGCCGGGGAAGGGTCTTTTTCCACCTTCATATACGTCAGCTCTCATACATATTTGCTTAAAGGGGGCCACTGCTGCCTAAATCCAGTTACTGAACTTGTCGGTTCAAGGAGACCCCATCACTGGAGGTGGCAGACAGGCCTGCTGTTTCCTCCTTGACGGAGCAGACTGTCCCCCGTTAGCCCTGCCCAGGCACCAAGAATACAGGACTGTGGCCACATTGTCAGGAGCATGGAAGACAAAGTAAAGAAGATCACAGTGGTCTTGCAACTCCGAGAGGGGTTTTGAAGTTTTCAGTAAGAATAAGCAAAGTTTTGGCAGTGATTTGGGTGCCGACTTCCTTAAGGGGCCAAATTAGGTTAAAATTGATGGATGACTCTCCTGTAAGTTTCCTCCTGCATTGGAATCCTCAAATGTGTGTGCTTTGTTTTGAGTGAATGCTCTGTCTTGCCCCTTTGAAAGTGCAAGTTACAAGGACAGCAAGGGCTGGGTCCTTCATTTCTGTTGTCACCTTCGAGCTGCTGTCATCTACACATAGCTGTTAATGTAAAAAAAAAAAAAAAGAAAAGAAAAAGAAAGAAAAGCGAAGACAGAAGTGAAATGACACATGTTCCAAATTAGGCCACTCAGGGATGGTCACAACAGTGACTTCTTCAGCAAGAAGAGAAACCTCACTCAAGGATTTGTTTGAGAGGGAGAAATGTGAAATTAGGGGGCAAAGATAAGAAAATACCCTCCTAGGAGATATGAAAAAATAGGCAATGTTTGTGAGACCAGATAATAACTAACTGATTTGAAAAGAAGTCAAAACATTAGGTAATGTGAAATTCTGAGTCTTGACTGTAACATATATTGCATGTTTTTTTTTCCTAATTCAGTTTGGTCTGTATGGCATTCCAGCCAAATGTTCTAACCAAAAGCCCTTGAGGAAAGACTGAACATGAGACAATAGTTCATAATTCAATTCCATCAGCATTCACTGAATGCTTACTACGTGCTCAACATTCTGTTTGGTGCTGTGGGGAATGTGTAGGAAGTAGAAAACACAGTCAATGCCTGCAAGAAGTTTGCCATTTAGTTGGGAGAGAGACGATTTCTAAACATAGAACAATTAAAACAATTAAGTTAGAAAATAAAGACATAGTAAAGAACCAAAAGAAACAGACTTTAGTGCCAAGATGTATGGTTCAGGTAAGAATGGACAATTCAACACCACAAAAAAGCTGAAGTTAGTAAGGAGAGGGCTACGGGATACAAATAAGGAAGACTCCCAGGCTGTAGGAAGAAGGCAAGCCCACGTCACATTCTGAATCTGACATTAACAAGAAAAACTCTAACCATTGGTGCTATTAAGATGAGGGTATTGTCTCAAAATCAACAAGGGACTGTGAGAACAGCTTCTAAAATCTCAACTGTAAGGAAGCGGTTTAAAAGGCTAACGTACCAAATCAGTTATCTAATGTGTTTGTGACAAAAGTTTTTGGAGTGTGACTATAGGCACACCTCAGAGATACTGCTGGTTTGCCTCGAGACCACCGCAATAAAGCAAATATTGCACGCAATAAAGCAAGTCACACAAATTTTGTTTTTGGCTTCCCAGTGTGTATAAAAGTCGTGTTTACACTATACTGTCTATTAAGTGTACAATAGCGCATTTATGTCTAAAAAAGCAATGTGCATACCTTAGTTAAAAATACTTTATTGCTAAAAAATGCTAACCATCATCTGAGCCTTCAGCGATTGGTAATTTTTTTGCAACGGTAACGTCAAAGATCACTGATCACATAACAAATATAATAACAATGAAAAAGTTTGAAATGTGAGAATTACCAAAATGTGACACACAGACACAAAGAGAGCAAACGCTGGTGGAAACTGGAGCCAATACACCTGCTCAAAACTTCAATTTGTTAAAAAAAAAGAAAAAAGAAAAATCTGAAAAACACAATAAAACAAGGTCTACCTGTGCTGAATAAGGAGACCTGGATCGTAAGAAGTTGTCAGTTAGTGTGCAGCACTGTTTACAAAAGTGAACCTAAGTTCTTTGGGCCATTAGAAAGGTATATTTTGGATCAGAACAGAGGACACTACCCAGGTGCTATCCTTCTCTCCCTCCCTTGGTTATGAGTGCCTAAAACACAGTGGTTCCTTTAGAGTCATGCTGGGTGACCCTACCACTTATCACCCCATGTGGACTTGGGGACTTATTTCATCTCTCCAAGCCTCAGTTTCCTAAAATGGGAAGAATAATAATAATACCTACCCTCACTGGATTATGATGAGGATTCAATTAGGTAATACATGTGGAGTGCTTAGCACAGGGCCTGCCGTAAGGCAGGAGCTCAGTAAAAGGTTGCTATTGTTTTCATTAGTCATAAAAACATCCTGATTGCCACTAAAGGCTAGATAAATTAGTAGTTAAGAGTTTGGGCTTTGGACTCAGATAGAATAGAGTCTAAATCTATTTACTAGCTATGTAACTTTGGGCAAATTAGGCTGTTTGTTATTATTATTTGCTGTTGTGGCTACTGTTACTACCAACTTGGTCTCCCAGCTATCTTGATACTGGGAAAGAAAATTAGAGGACATAAGTCTTCCAGGCATTGGAAAGGAATACATTCCATCGTTAATGAATAAACTGACCTCCTGAATTATAATCTCCTCTGAGTCTAATTAGTGTGTATCAGACCCTCAGAGTCCCCACTGGGAGTTCCGGTCTCAGTGAACAGCCAGCCTCTCTTGGTCACCATCTACCCCCCCAAACAAGACAGTTTTTGGCTCACCAAACTGGAAGTCCAGAGGCAGGTGGCTTCAGGGCTAACATAATACTGTAACCCCAGTTCCTTTTGCCTGCTCTTCTCTGTGTCCTGATCTCCTCCCTGAGTTGAGTTGATCCTCAAGCTCGAGTGAGATGTCTGCGGCAGTTTCAGACCTCACGTTCGTACACGACAACATATCAGAGGGAAAGAGACCTCTTTCTTAACAATGAGGAAACCTTCCTCACAGCAAACTTTCCTTCATCTCTCATTACTGTGAACTGGGTCACAGGCCCATTTCCAAACGAATCCTTGTAGCCAGGTATATCTGAAATATCCAGGGGCAACAGCATTACCAAGATTGCTTTAGACAGATTAGTCTCCACCCACTGAAGCTGGAAGCAATCCTCTAAACTACACTTGTGCTAAACAATGTGACGGTAGGATATCAAACTGCAATGGTCACCTCCTCAACTGTAGGATATCCGCACTCCTTAATGCTAGAGATAATGAAAAATAACCTTACCCCCGAGCAACTGGCCACTCCCTAAAAGCCAGCTGAAGTTAAGGTCTACCCCAGTGACCTCTTTGGAACTATAGTCATATCCGGAGTAACAGGAATGTCACTGCCTGGAAAAACAGGGTCCTTTTCTAAAATGGGCTTTCCCTTCTGGCCAAACTCCTTGGTCCATAACTGCAGTTGATAGGATCTTTGGGAGAGGTTTCCTTGGCCTTTTGTTTGAATGTTGTGCCCCCTTTATGATTCTATATGTGAAGAGGAAACCAGCCCTTTCCAGCTATGTCAAGACCCTGATTAATGCCTCACTAGCAAACACGACCCAAACCCCAGCAAGCCCGGTTCCTTCCTTTCCCAGAAGGAAGCTAACATGGCTCTCCCTTTGTTTGAAGGTGCTGGGTGAAAAAATGCTAGCTGCAGCTTTGGAGGGAGGTAAGGAGGCCCGAAAATCTGTGCCCCTCCTCAGCCCTCTACAGTTTGTCTTGAATTTAAAATGAATCAACCTGAGAAACCAAGATTCATTCAAGCTGCGATTGAGGACTCCAGACACTGATACAGGCGAGGGTGAACTTGCAGAGCTCAGGGTGACATCCAGTTCTGGACGGTGGACAACCACAGGCCTGTGCCTCAGGGTCCAGTTCCCACCCCTGGCTTCCTCCTTGACCTGTTTTTAATTTTTCAAAACTCCCACCCCTCTTGCAGAACGGTTTCGGTTCTTTGCCTGACCTCTGCTTGGTCTCCCTGGGCAGGTTGCCCTCCTTGTTCTCCCTCAGCTGGCCAGGCTGGCTGGCTGCCTAATTGTCCCAAGAGACAGGAAGGCACCCTTTACATCTCTCCGGTTTGGGTCCGTTTTTACTGCTTCTCTGGAGTTAACATCAAGGACTTTAAAAACATCTCGGTAAATGCAGATGTGGAGGCTAGATAGGATTGTGGTCACCTTGGCCCTCATTTTTCTTGCTGCTCACAGAGTAGGAAAATTCAGTGCTGTTTTTGGACTTGACCCAATACCTTTTCTGTCCAGAAAGCCAATAACTCACTCTCGGAGTGACTTGTTTGGCTCTGCTTGCTATATCACGTATCATATATTATAGATGATATATCACAGTCATTGGCAAAGCTAACTAATGCCCAAACTCCACTCCCAGATCCCAGCACCGACTGCCAGAGGTAACCAGACATTCACATTAATGAGACGTGGTGGGCTGTTAAACCAATCTGCATTATTTGAGGTGAAAGGGTGGAAGCAAACAGACTTCCAAGTTTCTTGGATTAGTATCAGTATAATTTCTTTTGGACTGTAAGTACTGAGAAAGATTGTATTTTCTACATTACTAGGAATTTGTTTTTCAAATCAAGTGAATATTATGTACAGAACATTGTGCTCAATCTTAAACGGGCTACAAGGATTTTAGTAAGGGATACATGCCATATGCTTTGGAAAAATTATAAACAATCCAAGGTAGTATATGCTAGGTCAGAAGGAATGGTATAGAGCAAGGCTGTAAGGACAGAAGCACAGGGGACTTTGTCCTTAGTTGATGTATAACAGCTTAAACTCATTTCTAAGCATTGCCCTTGGGCCTTTTCATTCAGGACAATGACAGACTCTGGGAGAGGTGGGGTGGAACACCACTGACCACCTAGAGTTAAATGAAACCTCTCATTAACCCATTGCCAACCTGCACCAAGAGTGCCCTGTTCAGTTGCTTGCTTCCTGTGGCTAAATTTGGCCTATCCGGAGGCCCGAGGAACGTCTGCCCAGTGGTTTATACGGCAGCTTGCATTCTGATGGGGAAAGGAAGATATATGCTTAAGGATGTGGAGATGGTGGTGACCTGACCTCCCCGGGAAACGCCCTCCTATATTTCGAGTTGCCTGGTCACTCAGCTTAATGATTTTAAAAGAAGACATTATTTTGTTCAGTGGCCTGTAGTGAAGTTTGCACTCTGCCAGGGAAGAGAAAATAAATGTCTGTGGGAGTGAGGAAATAGTAGGGACCTCCTTGGGAAACTCTCTGCTGGTCAGTCAGCTTATTAATTTTTAAGAGACGTTAAGGGGTCATAAAGAGAACCCTGGCCTGGAAGTCAGGAAGTGTGCTGTGCAGTGGGCCCATCGGCAGCGGGAGGGAGAACGTCAGCCACCGGGAGCCCACAAGGAGCATTTATAATGATGAGGATGACACAAATGTCACATTTTATACCGCTTTACAGTTTTTAAAGCACTTTTGCATCTACTACCACAAAATCCTAGAATCTTACGAGTGGGAAAGGACTTTAGGAATTACCCAGCATGGCCCCCCAACCCAGGCAAGACTCTCACCTCCACTATCCCTCTCGTTTGATATTCCAAGAAGCCCTTTGCAGAAGCCAGCTTAGCAAGTAGCATCATCTTCATTTTATAGGAAGACCAACTAAGGAGTTAGTTTCAGGCCAAGATGATGCAGTCAATCATGACAAAACTGGCCTTAAACACGCTAGTCCGGGGTTCTTTCCATGCTATCACATATCTCTTTTATATTTAAGAGGATAGGTTCTACTCACCCTTCTGGCCCTTACTAAGTAATTTAGCACCTAACCATTCTCAAATTGCTTTAGAAGCTTCAGATCTGATACGTCAGTTAGAGTACAAGATCTTTTCAGGCCAGACCTCATACTGCCTTGAATCTCCATCCTCTCCCCACGTCACCACCAGTGTTACGGGTTCTTGGAAGATACTTAACAAATGCCTGAATGAACGAATTGAAATTCTAAAATTTCTGAGTTACTCCTTATACCTTAGAGGCGTGCCAGGTTCTACTTTCCATGATTTTGTCCTCATCTTTGGAAACTTCATTTGCTTGGAGCTACTGGGGTTACTTGGGCAGGCTGAAATACTCTGGTATCAGGGGTTATATGCGGGAATGTCTTGATATCTTACAGCAGATCCCCTTTCTCGAAGGATAAAACAACCGGCAAGTTAATGACCTAGGTCTGATATTGGCAAGTTGAGGATTCTATATGTATTTTATTTCTCTTTAAAGTCTTGGCTGGAATTCTATAGAATGGAGAAGTCACGTTGCCCCTTTCTGGCCATTGGAATGTATTAAATGAGACACACTGTGCTCATTTTAAATCTTAGGGTTAGAGGAAGAGTTCTGACCAGGGTTATTCGTCATTGGCTTTTGACATAAACTAGCCTTTCCCAAGAAGGTTAAGGTGCAATGAAAAGAAGAATCAAAGACTTACATGGAAATAGCCACAGGATTGACTAGTTAGCCAAAGTGCACACTTTTTTCTGAAGTTAAAAATTTATGCTTGGTGATTTCCATTTAAAAATCAAGGTTTTAAACTGCTGTCTATACTGGTCTATGCCTGGACTTAAAAAAAACTTTTTGGTTCATAGTTCTTTTGATGCTGTTAACATACAGAAGAACGCTAGCTTCCAAAATAGGATATATGTTGCAATAAGCATCTCCTGCTCCTGCCCCCCAAGGACATCTGGAAAGGGTGTTAAATAGCCATGGATTTGCACAGTGCTATAATTTTTATAGATATAAAGAAGCCTCCCTCCGCCTTCACCCCTACACCAGCGATGGGTGAGCTACCCCCAAACTCTTTCACAAGGACAACAAGCAACGGAATCTGGCAGATCACCCTAACCAAATACCACCCAGGCAGAAGGAGCCCAACCTGTCTAGTGAAATTCTTTCAAATATATTTTATACTATCAACGCTTAAACTCACCAGGAAAAAAAAAAAAAACAATGAAATTTACCAGGAAACGTTTCAGGTAGAGTAATAGAGCTGCTGAGATACACTTAAACATAACTTCCTAAACTTAAAGCGCATAATAATCTTTTCCAGATCCTTTTAGCTAGTTTCTTATTCCGAAATGAACCTTGTATGGAATTGCACACACTTGGCCCAGTACAAATTTCACCATATTGAGCCCCTTAGACTTGGCCCACCACTAATTCATACTGTCAACTACAGCTTGGTTCTCACCACTGCCCAATTGTTCCTTATATACCTTATACCGTGAATATTCCAGTCTTTATCTTCAGGTTCCCAAGTCCTATTTATTCCAACACCCCCATTCTTAGTAGATGAGCTTGACAAAGTTTGCTGAAAAAAATCGAAGCTATGGAGATGTGAGAATATCTCTCACGTCAGATGGTTTTTTTTTCTGAGTACTCTCTAAGTTATCCCCTCTGTCTCTGCTGTAGAATTCACCCTTTCATACTTTTCTACTCCCACACTTATCCTCTCCCTCCAGACTTGCACTGTCCTGTATGGTAGCCACTAGCCACATATGGCTATTTAAATGTAAATGAATTAGAATCAAATAAAATTAAACATTCAGTTCCACAATCACACTAGCCGCATTTCAAGCGCTCAATAGCCACACGGGATTACCTGAAGGGACAGTGCAGATACGGAACATTTCCATCATTGTGGAAAATCCTACTGGATAGCAGTGCTCAGTAGGGTCCTCTGATTTCTTACCTATCCCGTGGGCTATTCAATCTCATCATCAACAACAGTAACAACTACCCTACAAGTGACCGTCATACCCTTGTTGCTACCAGTATCTAAATGCTGCCAAACTTTTAGAATAGATACTTGCCTTCATGCTTGCATTCCTTTCTTGGTCCTCTGCAATCTGACTTCTGTACCTGCTAAGAAGCCACCAAAGACATTTGGGGCATCCTCCACCATTTTTTCCTAGTCATCACCCTCTAAAATTTCTCCTCTCTAACCTGTTTCTCACACCTCTTGTCCCTGGCACAACCCATTGCTGAAGAAATGTTGCGTAGATGAGACAACGAGCTTCCCTCCTTGATCATTCGCTCCCCCCTGTCCTGAAAGTCCAGTCCTCTGCTTTTCTTCTGCCAGCCCTTCTCTGATGAACTCATCTTCCCTTATTTGCCTTCCACTATCTGCTCTATGAAAACGGGTCTCAATCTCATGGCTCGAGATGCTAATTCCTCACCTACCTGCCTGGCATTACAGGAGAGTGCCAAGAATGAGTGTTGGTATTATCAATGAAGGCAGAGAAAGCTATCTCCTATCCCAATTAATTTCCATGTCCCTTGAAACCCTGTGGGCAAGTGAAGAGTCAGGGATGGAAGGGGGCAGAAACAAAGACTACAAAAGGAAGACATGGGAACGCTCTGGCCAAAAGAACTTTGTCTATATAATAATTTTGCCATAGTCTTTTCTTATAACCAGTGTCAAAACCTCAGGATAATATAGAAGTTCTTTTTCCTTTTGACTCCTTCCTCTTTCTTTTCTTTTTTTCTTTTGGAGGGAGGAGTGGGTTAGTAACCTCCACCTTGCCTTTTCATAGCAAACTCCACAACAGTTGTAGATCAAAATGGAAAACCAGTCACTTGCACCAAGGCACTAGCCTGCAGTAAGCCCACAGCAAATTACAGCCTGGTGTTTTGTGAAGGAAGTTGACAGGACAACACCTTCTTCCCTTCTCAAAATGAATGCATAAAAATACGCTCTAGCCTTTAACAGCATCCGATGTCTATAACTAACATGAAGAGAACATCAGAACTTTTTTTTCCCTTTGGCTTTTTTTTTTCTTTCAGCAGACACATTGCTCTGCTGATTAGAAAGCTAAGAAAGTGGATAGGTAGAAATATATAGCTTATTCAGCCAAAGGAAAGTTAAAGTAATGCAGACAACACATTGCATAGTGCCTGATTTGGTTACACTTAATTTAAAGACCACCAGGTCCTGACCAATGCTCTTTCCTCCCCAGCTTTATTGAAATATAGTTGACAAATAAAATTGTAATATATTTAAAGTGTACAACATGATGATTTGATATATGTATACGCAGGGAAATGATTACCACAATCAAGTTAAGGAACAATAAACATAATTCTTTTTTTTTTTTTTTTTTTTGCGGTACGCGGGCCTCTCACTGTTGTGGCCTCTCCCGTTGCGGAGCACAGGCTCCGGACGTGCAGGCTCAGGGCCATGGCTCACGGGCCCAGCCGCTCCGCGGCATGTGGGATCTTCCCGGACCGGAGCATGAACCCGTGTCCCCTGCATCAGCAGGCGGACTCTCAACCACTGCACCACCAGGGAAGCCCTGCAATTCCTTTTTTTGTGTGAGAATGCTTACCATCTACTCTCTTGGCAAATTTTAAGTCCACAACACAGTATCATTAACTATAGTCACCATGCGGTACATTAGATCCTCAGAACTTACTCATCTTTTAACTGGAAGTTTGTCCCCTTTGACCAACATCTCGCCATTTCCTCCACCCTCAGCCCCTCACAACCACCATTCTCTGTTTCTATGAGTTTGACTTTTTTTTTAGATTCCACATATAAGGGATGCCATACAATGATTCTCTGTCTCCTGACCAGTGCTCTTGAAATGTAAATTCACTATCCAAAACCCACAAGTGAATCCAAAACACTGGGAAACAGGAGAAATTTACGCTGGACAGATGTGGGCAGTCCCCAAACTCAGTGATCTTTGACAGCTACAAGGTCAAGGCAGTTTTTCAAAGTGATTTGTACAAAGTTTGCTTGTAAAAGAAAAAACATTTTTTAAGAGGGCATTCAGTTATATCCGAGGTAATCAAAGTAGCAAAAATAATCTCCAAAGTCAGCATTTACTAGGCAATTTGGGTTAAAATGTTATAAAAGGCAGACTGTTTGGGCTAGTACATCTGCCTCTCTTGCACTTGAAGAAAATTTGTAGATGAAGAAACTGCCTTAAAAAAAAAAAAAAGAAAGAAAAGCCTCCTTTCCCACAGCCTTCTGCCAAACAGATTCTGTTGCTAGGTAAACAGAAGCTACCAACAATTTATGTACCAATATATATAGCAAATTATAGCTGAGAGGAAGCTTGCTAGCTTATGAAACAGATGGTGATTTGTTGTGGCTCGGGAGAGAACAGGGTTTTGCCATGATGAGCCCCTGCTAGTCTCTCTGACAATTTCCTAGCCTAATAAACACTCTGACTTTGTATGTTATAAAGTTGGATGAGAGTGGAATCATGTAGAAAAGAAAGGAAAAGTTGGAAGGAATGGCAAAGACAATGCTCTTTGAGAGAAGGAATTATGGGTTTTAAACTTTGTGTTTAAATATGAGATATCAGTAGAAAGTAAACCAACACAGCTTGTAATATAACCCCCAGACTTGCCATCTGGGTTGAAGTCAAATTGAATAAGCCCAAGAACATCAACTCCGCTTCTCTAGCACTATGAAAAATTTCAGAAAGTCTGGTCAAGCAATCAGAAGCAAGAACAAGAGGGTGTAATCTTCTGTGAACATCTGTAACTAGAGAATATACCACGCTTATTAAGATTGTGTCAAAAGAAATTTCATCGAGTTAAGGCCCTTGCAGCTCACATTTCTCATCCAAACTAAACTAGTGTTTGTTCAATAAGCAACTGGTTCACAACTGGACTTAAACTGTCTCCCCACATCCTGGAACAAACTGTTGAACCACACTCAGATCCACACTGACATCTGCAGGTAATCAAAACAGGACTTCTATGAATTGATTTCTAGACGCAGATTCTCAAACCATTCACCACAGTAGTGTGCGAACCCATAAAACCTAAATACCCTGGATGACTATTTCTTTAAAAAATACTCTCTATCTTTAAGTGCTTTCATAGACTAAAATATTGTATATAGAGTATGAACTCCATTATCTAGAAAAAACCCCACAAACATATAGTTATTTCCACCTGGTGTAATTATGGTGATTTTAATTTTCACTTTAAACTTTGCCTTCAATTTTCCATTACTTTTCAGATATTCTCCAATGAGTGTATAGTCCTTTTACAATTAGTTATTGAAAGGCTGCTACCTCGATTTTATTTTTTTAATTGTCAATATCAGCATTTTAATGAGTTATTAAAAATAAAATCATGCATAATATCCTCAACAGGCAAAGGTTACAATTATATGTAACATAAATATATAAAGGAAGCTGTAAGATGAAGGCATTTTTTTTAAAGATACGGATAAATAGTCAAGACAATAAATTGTTTTTTAAATATGCGTTTGAAAGAAAATCTAGGGAAAATAAGGTACAAAAAGCGATGGTCTCATTTAAAAAAGGATTTTCATATGTCCTAGCTAATAAGCACTAAATATGTTATATATATGAGTGAAGAGGAAGATTTTTAAAGGATAAGTAAAGTTAATGAGGTAAAGAAAAACACAAAGGATACATTATGGCAATTGAAAAATAGTGTACTAAGGAAAAACATGCCAAACGAGTTGAATCAGGAGGACACACTATAAAAAACAAAGCAACAAACACCCAAACAAAAAATCATTTGAAAATAGTTTACACACATTCTTCCAAAATTGATGCATGTTAGTGTTTGTACTAACATGACAATGTCTATGGGATTTTTAATGTTCATGTTTATTCTTCTCCTAAAATATGGTTCCTATTGCAGAAATTAATATTAATCTAAATTTTCTTCTTCCCATACGTCAGTGAATGAAGAAAAATAACAATTGTCACACAATCGTCAAAAAATATTCTGTTACCAAAAAAATTCTCTAACCAAAGGAATAAATGATAGATATGGCATATCTCCAGTACAACTTTGTTGATAATTCATTTTCCACACACCTCTGGATACTACTGTATCTTTTTTTTTAATTAATTTATTTATTTTTGCTGTGTTGGGTCTTTGTTTCTGTGCAAGGGCTTTGTCTAGTTGTGGCAAGCAGGGACCACTCTTCATCGCGGTGTGCGGGCCTCTCACTATTGTGGCCTCTTTTGTTGCATAGCACAGGCTCCAGACACGCAGGCTCAGTAGTTGTGGTTCACGGGCCTAGTTGCTCCATGGCATGTGGGATCCTCCCAGACCAGGGCTCGAACCCATGCCCCCTGCATTAGCAGGCAGATTCTCAACCACTGCGCCACCAGGGAAGCCCCTACTATTTCTTTTAATAGCCTCTCTAGTGCGACCGCTACCTCAATTTTAACCTCAAACCCCTAGTTGTCCCAGGTCAATTTGTATTCACATTCATCAAAGCCTTTAAAAAAAATCCTGCAAAATGTTTTTCTGTGGTAAACTGCTACTAAGCAGCATGCTTATTTATATAGGCCATCAAAACTCCTAAAGACACACAAAGATAAGGAGAAAGCAGATTTGTAGAGTCTAACATACGTGATTTTTCTATAGTGCCTTTCAACTGAGTGAAATTTCAAAGTAACGTTTATTGGATCAATCTATAATTACTGTATTAGAGAAAACAGGATCTATTACCAAGAGGCTCCTTTTACAATGACTATCTGGGGGAAAGCCTGTTTTTCTGGGCTTGTGAAATCAAGTGACTCATTAAATTTCTGAGGTAAAAAATCAACATTTGAAGAAAGCCTTATTCTACATGTTAAAAATTAAGTGTAATAGAAAAATACACCTAGGGTTTCTGGTGGTAGGGAGAAAAAAGACAACTGCTTAAGGGTTTATTAACAAATTCAATCGATAGGCACTCATAAACCTGCAGGCCCTCAGCTTACAAGTGTGCTACATTTCAAACGTTTATTGGTATATTTATTTTTTGGTGCCTGCAAAGCGTTTTCTTGAGGAAACAAAGTCATGGTAGTTAGAGTCCCAAGTTAATTCACAAAAGTAAAGCTAAAGTACTGAAGGTTTGCAACGAAATTCTAAGAAGTAGTTTTAGTAATAAGGTCAAACAAATGCTGGAATGATTTCAACAATAAATTATTTTTCAGTTTTCCTGTTTTGGTACATGAGAGAATAATTATAGAAAGATAAGAAAGGCGGACCTTTTCAAGCACTTTAGATATTAACATTTAAGTTCCCTTTAAAACTTGCAACTTTTTAAAATTTATGCTTATTGGCCATACTTGAAGTTTTACTTTAGTTAACAAATGGACACAAGATGGAAATTAGGGAGAAAAATTAGGAGAGGGATTTTGATATGGAAACTGGGCAAGAACTGAAGCAGAAGGGGGGAGAGGGAACTAAAGAAAACATAGGGGTTGCCTCCACTTCATTCATTCATTCATTCGTTTGACTGTTAAGTGGCAGGCCCCATTGGTAAGTATAAGGACCGAGTAGTTCATCATTCATTCAACCATTCGCCCTCCTCCCCAAGTGACCCAGATAGTCAAGTTGACTGCATATTTTGAAAAAACATATTTGCATCTTTCATACTGTGTGTGAAGTTGAGTAGCTTTTCATATATTTAAGGCTCATTTCTTCTGTGAACTGTGTTTTCATATTTTTGCCCATTTTCCTCTTGTGAGTTTTAGCCTACCCCCCGCTCTGAAATTTGAGTTCTTTATATATGTATTTGGGATATTAGCCATTTAGATAAGTATTTCTCCCAGTTTTGTTGTGTTTCTTTCGACTGTGCTTATGTGGTGTTTTTGTCTGTCTGTTTGTTTTTGTTGGGGGTCTTTTGCCACGCAACAGGTTTCTATTTTTATGTAGCCTTTACTTTTATGTAGTTGAAATTATCCATCTTTTTCATTGTATCTGGATTTGGAGTCATACTTCGAAAGGCTTTCCCTATACCCAGGTTATAAAGGATTTCATCCATGTTTTCTTATATTACTTACATGGTTTCATTTTTTAACATTTAGATCCACTTGGAGTTTATTCCAGTGTACAGTGTGAGGTATGGAACCAAATTATCTATTTTTACAGCAATCCATTATCCCAACAGCATTTATTAAAAAGTCCAGGGCTTCCCTGGTGGCGCAGGGGTTGAGACTCCGCCTGCCGATGCAGGGGACACGGGTTCGTGCCCCGGTCCAGGAAGATCCTACATGCCGCGGAGCGGCTGGTCCCATGAGCCATGGCCGCTGAGCCTGTGCATCCAGAGCCTGTGCTCCGCAACGGGAGAGGCCGCTACAGTGAGAGGCCCGCGTACCGCAAAAAAAAAAAAAAAAAAAAAAGTCCATTTTTGCCCCAGTGATCTGGGTATACCACCTTTACTATATGTTAAATTTTACACTTGGTCTATGTCTGGACTTTCCGCTTTGCTCCAATGATCTGTCTGTTCACGCACCAGTATAATATAATAAAGGTAACAGGTTATAACACGTTGGTATGCAAAAAGGGGGGCAGCTTTCTTTACAGAAGAATGCTACCTAATAAATGTGGAAGGAATGACAGAATTAGTAAAATATTTTGCAGCCACCATCTTAAAAACTGACCCAGGGAGGCATCACTAATGGATGCTAAAACTATTGGGTGAAAGTTGTTGGGGAACAGGACATTTACATGGTCACATTTAATACTTTTAAAATACTAATTTAATATTAACTACAAAGGGGGAAAAGTACCTTTACAGTGGAGAAATCTGGAGAACACTACCTTGACTAAGTGACTGAACTTGGCATCACCAGTGGAACAACTGATATCATGTACCTCCTGATATGATGCAATGGGAATCACCTATGTGGTATTCTTGCCAAAAAGATTTAACTAATCTAATGTTTAATTGAATCTAATCATGAGGAAACAATTCAACAAATCCGAACAACAGGACCTCATACAAGACAATTGGCCCAGACTCTTCAAAATGAGTATTTCATGAAAGATGAAAGAAAGTGAGGGGACTATTCTACATTAAAGAAAACTAAAGAAACATGAAAACTAAATGAATTTGCATGACCTTTGAGCCTAAATTTTGAATCCTCAATTGAAAAAAATTGATAAAATAATATTATTTAATTCACAGTCCATATTCAGATTTCCCAAATTGTCCCAATAATCTCTTTTAGATCAGGACCACCCAGCTCAACCACAGACTCATGAGAAAAAATGAACTGTTTAGTTTTAAGTCACTAAGGTTTCAGGGGGAAGGAGAGGGAGATTACACAGTAATAGCTTATATAAATATGCTACCATCTGTGTGAAATTTGGGAAAAAAGAATATATTAATGAATTTGTTTACATATATGCAAACTTTCTCTGTAAGGATACACAGGAACATAAAACCACAATTGCTGTGGGGAAGAGGAGCTATGGTGGCTGGGGGATGAAGACAGGAGGGAGACACTTCATTTTCTGCCCTATTGTACCTGTAGAATTTTAAACACATGAATGTATTTCCAATGAATGAATGAGTGAATGAATGAAATCTGTTTCTTTTACTCATGTCTTTCCAGGACCCTTGAATCATCTCTAGTGGTAATGGGAACTCTCATACCCTACTGATGAGAGTATAAATTGGTACAATCTTGGTGGGGTGGAGGTGTGGCTTTAAGAAATGCCTATAACGTAAGGTCAGACACTATAAAACTCTTCAAGGAAAACATAGGCAGAACGCTCTATGACATAAATCACAGCAAGATCCTTTCTGACCCACCTCCTAGAGAAATGGAAATAAAAACAAAAATAAACAAATGGGGCCTAATGAAACTTAAAAGCTTTTGCACAGCAAAGGAAACCGTAAACAAGACGAAAAGACAACCCTCAGAATGGGAGAAAATATTTGCAAATGAAGCAACTGACAAAGGATTAATCTCCAAAACATACAAGCAACTCATGCAGCTCAATATCAAAAAAACAAACAACCCAATCCAAAAATGGGCAGAAGACCTAAATAGACATTTCTCCAAAGAAGATATACAGATGGCCAAGAGGCATATGAAAGGATGCTCAACATCACTAATCATCAGAGAAATGCAAATCAAAACTACAATGAGGTATCACCTCACACCAGTCAGAATGGCCATCATCAAAAAAATCTAGAAATAATAAATGCTGGAGAGGGTGTGGAGGAAAGGGAACCCTCTTGCACTGTTGGTGGGAATGTAAATTGATACAGCCACTATGGAGAACAGTATGGAGGTTCCTTAAAAGTTAAAAATAGAACTACCATAGGACCCAGCAATCCCACTACTGGGCATATACCCTGAGAAAACCATAATTCAAAAAGAGTCATGTACCACAATGTTCATTGCAACTCTATTTACAATAGCCAGGACATGGAAGCAACCTAAGTGTCCATCGACAGAAGAATGGATAAAGAAGATACAATGGAATATTACTCAGCCATAAAAAGAAACGAAATTAAGTTATTTGTAGTGAGGTGGATGCACCTAGAGTCTGTCATACAGAGTGAAGTAAGTCAGAAAGAGAAACAGAAATACCATATGCTAACACACATATATATGGAATCTAAAAAAATAAAATGGTTCTGAAGAACCCAGGGGCAGGACAGGAATAAAGACACAGATGTAGAGAATGGACTTGAGGACGCGGGGAGTGGGAAGGGTAAGCTGGGATGAAGTGAGAGAGTGGCATGGACATATCTACACTACCAAATGTAAAATAGATAGCTAGTGGGAAGCAGCCGCATAGCACAGGGAGAGCAGTTCGGTGCTTTGTGACCACATAGAGGGGTCGGATAGGGAGGGTGGGAGGGAGACGCAAGAAGGAGGGGATATGGGGACATATGTATACGTATAGCTGATTTACTTTGTTATAAAGCAGAAACTAACACACCATTGTAAAGCAATTATACTCCAATAAAGATGTTAAACAAAAGAAATGCCGATAAAATATGCAAATACATATGCAATACATAGACTATCTCCAGAAGAACCCACCAGAAGCTGATAACACTGGTTGCTTCTGAGGAAGGACCTTATGGGACTGGGAATCCAGGGTAGAAGGAAGACTGACTTTTCCCTCTATGCCCTTTTTATTCTTTGAATTTTTATGCTGAACTTGTATTACCTTTTCAAAAGGAGCATAATAAAATAAAATGCACATACCCTTTGACTCAACTATTTATCACTTCTAAGATTCTCTCCTGCAGAAATACTTACAGAAACAAAGATCTTACTTGTGTATACTAATAAAGTATAAGGAACCTAAATGACCATCAGTTAAGGATTAGTTAAATAAATTATGGAATGTTCATACATGGGAATACTATACAATTGCTAAAAATGAACCCATAAATCATCACCCAGGCTGACATAGAATATTCCAGAAATCCGGAAGCATTCCCTAATGCCTGCATCCAGCCTTTCCCACCCTGTAAGTTACTACAAACTGAATAAACCCATGTAACCATCACCCAGGTCACACAGAACACTCCAGAACACTTGAGGCGCCCCCAATGCCCACTTCTAGCCGTTCGCCCCCTGTGAATGACCACAAGCTGAATAAACCCATGTAACCATCATCCAGATCACACAGAACATTCCACAGACCATCCAGTTTGTAATAATTCATCAAGCTGTACACTTCTTTGTATGTATGTTATACTTCAATAAAAAGTGTGAAAATAGGCATGTGTGTCTGTTATAAATATGTTCACATATATAGAGAAAAAGGTAATTAGGCATACAAATCAAACTATGGATGAAAAGGCTACGGGGGGAGGCATTTATTTACTTTGCATACTTCTATAAGGTTTAAACTTTATAATGAATTTTTCCCTTCACAATTTATAATTTTAAAATGAAGAAAAATAATGATGAAAAACACTTTTTAAAAAGAAAATAATTTTAAACACTGCTATGAACTGTTAGTTTTGTCTTAGAGGAGGAAATATACAACATCAGGGTTTTAAATCCTAAAATTCGTGACCACTACCTACAACAGCCAGTCCCCCGTCCTCCCAATCCAACCCCATAGGTCCTGGAGGGAGATAAATGTCTGAAGAATAGATTCAGACAAAGAAACACTTGACTAGCTCGGTCTTTCACCTCAGACTTCAGTGTAGTCACCGAAGGGATTAGACTAAAACTTCCTTTTGCCCAAACCAGGCAGGCCTCAGTGACCCAGACAACAAGCTTCTTTCTCTGAGGGCTACATTCTGACCTTAGCTTTGGAGCTCTCACCACTACTTTAGTCTGAAGAGATGGTTAAGGAAACAAACTGAAGAAAAACCACACCTAGGGAGGGCAAGAAACCATTTAGGGTGACTGACTAGTCCCAGTTTGCCCAGGATTTTCCTTGTGTTAGCACTGAAAGTCCCCAGAAAACCCTTCAGTTCCAAGCAAACCAGGACCTAGGAAATCAGGCCTCAAGTGCTTTTTAGGCCTCTTCTCCCTGAGCCCCAACCAAGTTCCCCTTTGATCTGCAAGGTGAGGGGGAGTGTCTTCTCCTCAGAAGCTAAAGGAGAGATGCCAGACTTCTCTTACCACACTTTATAGGAGAAGAGCTAGCAGAATCAGAATCCCAGAAAGAGGGTCCAAAGAGGCACCCCAAAGAGCATTTCACACAGATTCAACAGCTTTTAACCTCTTCATACCAACAATTCCACACATCATTTTGACCCAATCCAATCCACTCCTGGATCAAAGTTCTGATTTATATTTTACTTTGAAGATTTTGGCTATACCTAGCTAGCTATTACTCAGACTCCTGTTTACTGAAGATGTTTCTTTTAGTGAACTCACTTTTTCTTTGAAACATTTATCTTTAAAATACATCTTTAAAAATATTATTTTCTAAGTTTATTTTAACAGAACACTTCCCATCACTTTCATAAATGGAAAATTGGTATCACATGCCACAAACAGAAGGTACATATTAGGTACATATGAATAACTATTACCTAGACGGAGTACTCCTTGATGAAGATTCCTCATGCAAGTTTCCCTCAGGAATGCCTGGAACGCAAGAAGCTTGGTGCTCCTCCTAGAGGTCAGAGTGCGTGGTTAACACTGCTCTGGGAGTTTCTTCCAGCAACTTCTATAGGTTAACCCTCCCCCGTGACTTTCTTTCAGCTCCCTCTACAGGTTGGAGTGATTATCTTTCAGCTCCCTCTGTGGGTTAGAGTGGGGGGAGGAGGGTTATTGTTCAACAAAATTTTATTGAGTGACTACTATGTTGTAGATACAGCACTGAGGATACAGGGGAGAACATGGGAACAATTTCATATCGTAATTGAGCACGGATAGGGAAAGAAGGGAAAGATGAAGTTAGAAGATTTGGGCACAGACTGTACTGTCTCTATTTCCTAAACCCCTGTTTATTCAAGCCATTGCAATCTGACTTTTGTTCCTTCCACCTCACCAAAAGTACGCTCATGAAAGTCTCTAGGGGACTTCCTAATGATCGGATCCAATGGGAAGTTTTGCATCCTCATCTTAAGTGACCCTGGACACGACTCCCTCCTTAGCTTTGCTGACAGCGTTAGCTGGTTTCTCCAAGGTTTTCTCCTATCCCTCTTGCCACCCCAGCTCTCCTTCAACCTGCCTCTTATATGTTGATGCTTGTCAGGATTTTGTCCTTAACCCTCTTCTCCATAAATCTCCCTTCTTACGTCTACACCCATAGCTCCCACTTACATAAGCTAAAGACTCCCAAATCCTGAAAGACCAGAGGTGCCTCTATTTCTCTCTCCAACCCCATTTCTCATGTTAGCAAATTACTTGTATGACTGTGAGAGTGCCTTGGTCTCTTCTTCCTGTATCCGATTTCCCTCTCACTTCTCCCTCCACCTGAGGTTTGTTCTTCGATTCAGCTTCAGCTTCCCAGTGTTCTGGGAAGGACTCCAGAAGCACAGCCTGGGTGCTCTCCCTTTGTGCTCCCCAAAACACTAGAATTGGTGCTTCTAATGGTCAGCGTACCTCTGTTTATTTCACTAGGCTGGTCACCTTGAAGGTACTGACTGCATCTGCATTTACAGTTCCCAGCACAGGGCTCAATAAATACTTTTAAATTGATGAATATAAGAAATCCATGAGCTGTGAACAGGTAAACATGGAGGAAGAGAAGCTTGGGGATGGCTGGGGTGCGTCTGAGAAAGGGATATTTAAAACTTGAGTATTTAGAATACTATTCCCTTTCCCTTCCTCCTATGGAGGCAGCCAGGGCTGGAGGGGCCGAGGGGGCATTGATGTGTCAGGGTCAGAAATTGGTTACATACAGGAGAAATGAGCAATTGTATTGAGGATAAAGGGAAACAGGCTTGTCACTATCCGAGAATAGTTACAAATATGGATAGGACGGATGCTGGAATGAACTCGGTAGTGTTGAACTGGAATCAGAGATACTCATGGTCTTTAATAGATGATCAGATATACATATGTGTGTATATATAAATATACATTTACATGTATTTTCTGTGTTGAGAGGGCCTTTATTTATTAATATTATTATTTTTTCGGCTGTGCCGCACAGCTTGCAAGATCTGTTCCCCGAACAGGGATTGAACCCAGGCCATGGCAGTGAAAGCCCAGAATCCTAACCACTAGGCCACCAGGGAAGTCCCGAGAGGGACTTTAAACCATAATGCTCAAGTAGCAGTGATTATACCTAGTGCCTATATTTTGGTAATTGTACCAAATACCATTGTCTATTAAAAGGAATCAAGGCTCCTTAGAGAAACAGCTGATCGCAGGGCTTGGGGCAAGGAAAGTATGAATCCGGGACATCTTATGCCAGAAAGTAAAACACTGCTCAAAAAATGATAGATTTGCCAAAAGGACACAGCAGCCAGCTTGGAGGGACTCTCACTGTCCATATCTGAGATGTGAATATCAAAAAAAAAGTCATGGTTATGAATAAAAACCCACTGACTAAAATAGGAGTCCACGAGTCCACAAGGATCAAATAAATGGTGGAGGAGGGAAAGTTCTTCTTTACACTAGAATGCCAATTGATAGGTGTAGAAGGAATAAGGGAAGTAGAGAATCACCATTGGGTAGTCATCATAACACTAGCAGGCAAGAAAGAGCAAAAGATACTAAAATTACTGGGGGAAAGTTTGATGAAAAACCAGGATATTTATAGTCTCAAAGTACTTCCACACAAAATATTTTACCCATTTCAGAGGGAAAACGCTAACTATGCAGTGGAGAAACACAGCAGACACCTCCTTAACCAAAGGATCAAGGGTCACCAGTAATAGGACGAAGTGGTACCATGTGCCTCCTGCAATGAGATGTTGAGAACACAACACCACTTCTGTGGTATTTCTGCCCAAAATGCATAACCCGAATTTAGTAACGAGGAAATATCAGTCAAATCTAAATTGAAGGACATTTTTCAAAATAACTGGCTAGTACTTCTCAAAACTATGAGGATCACAAAAGACAAGGAAAGACTGGGGGATTTCCAGGTTGAGGGAGACTAAAGACACATAATGAGTAAGTGTAACACATAATCCTGGATGGAATCCTGGGCCGGAAGGAAACTTTTTTCCCTCTTGCTAAAAGAGCCTTATTGGCACCACAGGCAAAATATGAACGGGGTCTGTACACTAGGTGGGATAGTTTTGTATCAAGGTTAATTTCCTGATTTTGATAGCTGCAATGTGGTCATGTAGAAATGTCCTTGTCTTTAGGAAATTTACAATGAAGCACTTAAGAGTAATGGGGTATCATGTCTGTATCTTATTCTCAGATGGTTCAGAAAAAATGTGACACACACATACAAATATACACAGACACATACATACATACAAGCGAGTGGGAGGGATGGTGAAACTAATGTGGTTAAATATCAACAACTGAGGAACCTGGGTGAAAAATATATGGGAGTTCTTTGGGCTATTCTTGCAACTTTTCTCTAAGTGTGAAATAAGATAGTTCATGTATTTTTTAAATACTGAAGAGTGAGTGTTTAAAGCCTGAGTCATGCATGAAAGGCTTTTATTTTTTGCCTGTCTACCCACCCCCCCCACCTTGCTCCAAAAACAATTTAGAGTCTTATGAATATGTAAAAAAAAACCACAAGATACAATAAATCCAAAACAAGTAAGAAATATGTGTAGCCTTGGCAAGAACCTTGTAAATTGTCAAATTCTACAAAATGCTCTTGAAAATTTGACAGATTATGTGGAGAGGTTTCTCTTTGTTTTGGGAAACAACCCAAACTTCAAAACAGCTATTAGTTCTTTTGTGTTCCCCATATCCTTTTATTCAAAACTTGACTGCAATTAGACACAGAGAATGCAATACTGGGATATGGATAGGCTTAAAAATTTTACAGAATTTTATGCATGTGTACACACTTTATTAAGTTTGCATTCTAAGATATACACAAGGTCAGCAGTTCACAAAACTTATTATTATTCCAAAAGCAGTTATCATGAAACACAGTGATTATATGTCAGTCAAGCAAAAAGAGCATCTAGTAAATTTTCTTATCATATCATCTCTTATACTTGTTTTCAAATAGAAGCCTGAAATATGATATCATATTAGAATAGGAAGAGAGGATTTTACTTTATAATGATCACTTTTCAAATATTAGACTTTATATAAAAATAAAGGAGTACTGTCAACAAAGCTCACCTGAAGGTTAGCATCTCTATCTTTTACGTAATCCGAAACAACACCTGCACAAACTTAATTTTCTAGTCACTTTAAACAATAAAAATGAACCTTGGCTTAAACAGTAAAGTCAGTTACCTTGCCTCCTAGTTCTCATAACAGAGGAACAACTGCATTTTCCTGTCCCAATTCTACCCCACCACTGAATTTCAAAAATAAATTTAAATATCATTACATTCTAAAGGTTATGTCTTAAGAGTCCTAAATTAGAGCCAAAAAATGATGGCCAAAAGTGTCCCTTTAAGGCAAAGAAGACAGTAGAGAGCTGGTGGATAAATACCCTACAGGAGAAAACCATCTCTCAGTATTATATAGGCAGAGACTTTTAACATGGTTCTTTCACAAACAGAGTAAATACACTGCATACCACTGATGTAATTTTTCTTTGAAATGACATACTAGAGAACAATCTTCATAGTATATACATTCATGTTAGGTTTGAAGGATTATGGACTTTGCACAGGTGAAAGCCAATATGAGAAATAAAGCCACTAATGGCCATTATGGCAGTTATCACAATTTAAAATAAACAACACAGCTGATGCTACAACAGAACTACTTACTGCAAGCTAAGTGATGCTCTCTTATAATTCAGAGAGAATAGGTTTCCCTTCAAGCCCTACAGTATTACTAGTCTGTGGGTACCCTCAAAGCACATCATCTTCCTTTAAAATTCAACGACCTTTGCCTTCAAAAGACACAAATGCAGTAGTTTTCATTTCTTACATTCATTTAAAAATGGAATATTATGGTCCTAGCAGGCAAATTTGCATGTTAAATACAGACAATCCAACCACGATGTCTGAACATTAAAAGAGATCTATCACAACAGACATTTTGCACACAGTTTTAAATAATAAATAACACGGCAATAGATTACACTCAGGTTTTTAAAATAGCTCTATCGGGATTTTCCTCTTTTAAATGTTAAATAACTTATGGTACCGCAGACTTACTATCATGTACACTGTTGACAGCTCAAACAGCTTCTTAAAAGCAGAATGCACAATGACATTGACTTTGGCAGCTCCTAAAAGCTTCCTCATAGATATTAAACTGCGCTTCCCATAAGGCAGCATGTATAAGAACTGGACTCTGATTCTGGGGGCAACACAATAACCAAAATACAGTCGACAACACCACTCACCACACAACAAAACAAACAACTCCAATGACGAAAAAGTAATCAGAAAGAAGCAGCAATCAAAACGGTATGTGGCAATCAGACACATAAAGCCCGTTTTCTACCCTACCTTATGATATACATCTTTACAGCATGACACTGAACCCCAAGGCCCCTCAGGCCTCATTACACCACCCAAGACAAGCTGTCAAGCTCCGTGTACACTTTTCTACACAGTGGTTTGTGTGTAAATAACATTATTCATTCATTTGTAGATGCTCCACACATCTGGTCAAGGCAGGAATTTCTTCTCCTTGATAACACCACCTAGAAACATTAACAATATTTTATATATTCCTTAGGGCAACAGGTTTGAGGAGAACAATATCAACTGGGGTAGCTTAGTCATAAGAAGCTGTGGTGACTAATCCCGGCATCCTGTTAAGTCCGTTTACATTCTCAGCACTAAAATCAATCCTTGCATCCTACACTCCAACAGCAAAGAAGCAATATGCACAGTAATGAAAGCAACGACATGTTTTTTCCCCTTTGTGAGAAATGGCAAGGAAGCGGCTCAAACAGGAAAGGGAAACAAAATAATGTACTTTAAGCTGATGCAGAAAAATAAAAATTTATATCAAAAGCAACTCATCTAATATTGTGAGATAAAGAGATTTGAGACTTATGTAGTCAACAGAGAACAACAACAACAAAAATCTCTCAGGCAAGAGAATTTCTGATCAACTCTAGCTGTCATGACACTGCTGGGAAAAAGAACCATTGTTGAAGATACATATTAGTGCTTTCCTTAAATGTATAGACTCTAAAATACGTGCTCTTTGAAGCACTGAGAAAATATATATATATATATGTACTCTAAGCAATCAAAAATGAGTATTTGAGATTACATTACTAGCTCAAAATGAGATCAGCAAAAAGAGACCTAAGTAAGGTTACTACACTCATAAAATCAAACTTTAGAGAAGTGCCAAAAAAGAACGGCATCAAAATGGTTTAGATCAGTAACACTTTAATCCTCATTACGGATCAAAGTTCCCTGTGTTCCTCCCTGAATGTTTTCTGCAGGAAACAGCAGTTAGAACACTGAATCAGAAATGGGTAAGTCACTTGGGTGAGAGATCATCCATCAAGATGAACGGAGAGCATGAATTGGAGCATGCTACTGGAGCCTCTGCGGTTGTGCTGCCTTTAGCCAGTGAGTCTGCGGACAAGCCACTGCGGCTACTACTGCCATCCAAAATATCTGAACTGAGGACAAAGCAAAAAGAATTATAAGCAGATGCATCTATCAGGGTAAAGGCAAACATAACATGCAATGACATGGTTTCAAGAACTCACGGATCAGTACGGCATTGGTAAATCATAAAAAGCATAAAAGCAACAGCAAAACTAGAGGATGTACTATATTCAGATACCTGGGAGAGGACAATGTCAGAGAAATCCCAAGTTAAGACACGCAAGGTTCTGTATCATTTGGGTGCTCTCCTAGAGGCACCAGAAGGTCCAACGTACCAGTAAGTGTTCCTCTTGACATGTCATGGTTTCCGTGAGGGAGTTCCCCTACCTTCCGCTCAAGCGATTTCTACCCTTATATTTCTCTTCTTTAAAAAATTGTTTTTATTTTTATACTTCTCTTCTTACCTTCAGCCTTCGAGTAAGAGGAGTGGTTACTCGTTGAGGTACCCTGGACTGTCGGAAGTATTCTAGCAAGTATACTGCTTCATGGTCCTTCCATTCCAGAACAGTCTTTCAACTGCTCTAGATTTTATCACTTCCCCACTCCCAAGAGCCCTTCGACTCAAATACACATTTTTTTCTAATTTCCTCCATTATTTGCCTTTTATGTTCTTCTCATTTTATGAATTTCTTAGACTATTTCCTTTCCTATTGCTTTCAAAACTCAAAGGTCTCCCTCCTATTTCTAAAAGACTTGTTTCTTTGATCCCTTCAGTTAACTTCCAGTCAAGCTTCTAATAGGAATGCTCTATATCCACAGACCCAATACCCTCACAGCCCATTTGCTTCTTGAATCCTGACAACTGGCTTGTGCTCCTGTCCTTCCACTAAGACTCCTGATCTGGTCATCAAGAGCGTCTAGAACCCAGCCTGGGGATACCTGACCCATCCAGCCCAGGCTCCCAGGGCTCCCAACAATCAAGCCAGCCTGCCTCATGAATCTGGCTACAGACTTTAGCGTTCACAATTGCCAGCCTTCACAATGTGACATGAGGCTGCCTTCCTGGCTACGATACCCATCAATACAACGTGTAAGCTCTGTGCTGTATATCTGGCCCGAATTCACTCATTCAGTCATTACATTTCTTCTAATATTTACTGAGTACCTGCCAAGTGCAGAATGTATGCCAGCTATTAGAAATACAACGGTATATAAGACAGACATGATCCCTGCCCTCATCTAATTTACAGTATAGTACAGGAGACAGACAGTTATATAATCATGCTAATTAATATATAATTATAATTTGTGATCAAAGCAGTAAAGATATAAGGGACTCTGAGAGTATATAACATGGGTGACCTGATCTAATTTGGAGGAATACGGAGGAACAAGGCTCCCCCAAAGTGATATTTGAGCAGTTGTCTGAAAGATGAGTAGGCCTTAACTGGGTAAAGCTGGGGAAGAAGCAAGGTTATTTCTAGGAGCCAAAACCAGGCTAGTATGGCTATAGCACAGGGAGCAAGGAGAACATGATGAGAGAAAGCTGGCGAGGGAGTCAGGTAGTTTTAGGATCTACACAGACATACTTTTTTATTTTTGAAAAGGAAACAAAGCATAGAATTGGAGAAGGACTTGTGAATCAGCAAATATAGGTTCTAGTTTAAGTTTGATCACTAGCTCCTTTGCAAAAGCTCATCCTGGTCTAAACTGCCCTGAAACTCAATATTATGTCTTTAATATTATCGTTTTTATGAATTTCCAAGTTAATATATTTCCACTGTTAAGCAACCTATGATACATTTGGAAGTTTCTGGGCTCTGTACCACCCTTAATAAAATGTAACTTCCCCCAACCCAGCTTCTCTACTCTTATATTTCTTCAAAATGTCATTTCTTTCTTTTGCCTGTGGATTGTTTTCAGATGGAAACAGAATACAAATAGGCTTTGGAAAAGTAAAAATATCGGGTTGGCCAAAAGGTTCGTTCGTTTTTTCCCATAAGATGGCTCTAGTAGCGCTTAGTCATCTTTAACTTCGTTCGAAACAATTTTGTTAGACTGTGTTGTGACAGCTGTCATATCAGCGTGCATTTAAAAAATATCAAAATTGGTGAATTTTTGTGTAGCCATTTTAATATTGAAGATGGAAGAAAATAGCAACATTTTCGGCATATTATGCTTTATTATGTCAAGAAAGGTTAAAAACACAACTGAAACACAAAAAAAAAGATTTGTGCAGTGTATAGAGAAGGTGCTGTGACTGATCAAATGTGTCAAAAGTGGTTTGCAAAGTTTTGTGCTGGAGATTTCTTGCTGGCCGATGCTCCACAGTCGGGTAGACCAGTTGACGTTGATAGTGATCAAATCGAGACATTAACTGTAAACAATTAATGTTATACCACACGGGAGATAGCCGACATACTCAAAATATCCAAATCAAGCGTTGAAAATCATTTGCACCAGCTTGGTTACGTTCATCACTTTGATGTTTGGGTTCCACTTAAGTTAAGCAAAAAAAAAAAAAAAAAAAAAAAAAAAAACAAAAAAAACCAGTATTTCTGCATGCAATTCTCTATTTAAATGTTCTGTTTTTAAAACAAATTGTGTCGGGCAATGAAAAGTGGGTACTGTACAATAATGTGGAACAGAAGAAGAGATCGTGGGGCGAGCGAAATGAACCACCACCAACCACTTCAAAGGCCAGTCTCCATCCAAAGAACGTGATGGTGTGCATATGGTGGGATTGGAAGGGAGTCCTCTATCATCAGCTCCTTCTGGAAAACCAAACGATTAATTCCAACAAGTACCGCTCCTAATTAGACCAACTGAAAGCAGCACTTGACAAAAAGCGTCCAGAATCAGTCAACAGAAAACGCATCATCTTCCATCAGGATAACGCAGGACCGCATGTTTCTTTGACGACCAGGTAAAAACTGTTACAGCTTGGCTGGGAAGTTCTGATTCATCCGCCGTATTCACCAGACATTGCACCTTCGGAGTTCCATTGATTTCTGTCTTTACAAAATTCTCTTAATGGAAAAAATTTCAATTTCCTGGAAGACTGTAAAAGGCACCTGGAACAGTGCTTTGCACAAAAAGATAAAAAGTTTTGGGTAAATGAAATTATGAAGTTGCCTGAAAAATGGCAGAAGGTAGTGGAACAAAACAGTGAATACGTTGTTCAATAACGACGTATTCTTGGTGAAAATGAAAAATGTGTCTTTTAGTTTTACTTAAAAACCGAAGGAACATTTTGGCCAACCCAATAAAAATGGAAACAGTATATTTCCCAATCCTCCTACTCTATACTTTCTGCTGTCAAATGCATCATTAATAATACCACTTTTAAGTAAGAAGTTTGGAAAATTTAGCTGGCTCTGGTATTTTTTCAACCAAATGGCAAAATGGGTCTAAAATATGAATTATTCAAAGTACTGAAAGAAAGTTGCACAGATTATCTAAGACGTTGGAAAATCAAAAGACCTTTATATTTGCCTTTGGAACATATGTGATTTTCCTCCTGCAGCATTTTGCCTAGACTAATACTAAAATGAATTTACTTTCCTAAAGCACATATTGGCTGGGAAGCCAAAGGACACGCTCTCTGCTGCTTGGCAGGAAGAAACAGGCTTAGATTAAAATTTGGCCACCAAACAGATAATCTGAATATAAATACTTTCTTATTCCAACCAGACTTATGGTGAGCCCTGGGTTAAAAGATTCCATTTGCCATAAAACCTGCTTGCTTAGGTGAATCCTGTATTCATTCAAAAACATAGAACGTGACTCGCCATGAAATCTGTCGTCTAATGCTGTTGATTACCTTAAAGAAATAAGCTAATGGGGAAGTTACCAAGAAAAAAAATGAGTCTGAACATTTCACTTCATGTATTTTTTCAAGAATATATTTTTTCAAGAATTTCTTCTCAATTATTAACTGTAAACATATATAATTGTGTTTCATTGACAGAAAAATAGCATACTTGCATTTAGTCTCCAGTGCAATTTAAATTCAGAGCCTGGTAAACCTTTAACCAGGTATTTTCACTAAACTAAAATCTAGTTTCTGTTCTAATTAATCTGGCACTACTATACTTGGTCCTGGAAGCAGTGACTACAGGTCACAAATTACCCACTGTTAATATACCCACAAGCAAGACTTAACGTGATTTTGTAATTCCAGAGAGATCACTGTACAAAAGTGATTTTCACTGTGTCTGCTATTAAACCTTCTACCAGGGCTTCTAAAAGCAACAAAGCGTGGTCCAATTTAAGTTTCTCTCTTTTTTTCTTTCCTAGTTTAAGCTCTGATGGAGGTGCTAATGAGCCTTAGACTAGTGGCCCAAAGCCAAACAATGGCAGGAAAGCAAAGGACCTAGACAATTCAAATTGGACACAGGAGTACGAGAAACAAAAGTAAACTAATTCATTTCAGCCACTGACTATACCAATTGAGGCAGTATTTGAACCACACCACCAAAAATACTTATGACAGCTAAAGTAGTGCCCTCTGTCTAAAAAAACTAAGGGAGAAAGTATAAGGGAATCATTAAAACATTCAGTGATAAAGTAACAACAAAATTAGGTTGTCCAGTGTGACTCACGCTATCACGCATCTGGTGGAGCCACTCTTGTGCCTTGTCCAGTCAGTAAATTGGGTTCTATCAGATAAATGCCAGGCAGGTAAATGCGCTAGAAATCAGCCGCAGCCCTATCAGTCCCAGCACAGATTTTAGTATAAGGTAAGACTACAGGGCATCCCCCTACCCCTTGGTGTGGGTTAAACTGGTCCATAGGGTTTGTTCTCTACTCTCTACTATCTTACCTTACGAAGACCCAGCATTATCTTGCTGTATAACCGCTAGGTTTTTAAGATCACATAGTTAAATATGACCAGTTCCACTGTCACTTTGGGGATAGGAGTTTTAAAGTATCAGCACATAGGGATGTAACGTACAACATGATCAAGATAATGAACATGGCTATATGTTATAAATGAAAGTTGTTAAGAAAGTCAAATCCTAAGAGGTCTCATCACAAGGAAAAAATTCTTTTTCTATTTCTTTAATTTGGTATCTACATGAGATGATGGACGTTCACTAAACTTATTGTGGCCGTCATTTCATGAGGTACGTGAGTCACATCATTATGCTGCACACCTTGAACTTATACAGTGCTGTATGTCAACTATACTCAGTAAAACTGGAAGAAAAAAATTTTAATTAAAAATACTACTCTTTAGGGCTTCCCTGGTGGCGCAGTGGTTGGGAGTCCGCCTGCCGATGCAGGGGACGCGGGTTTGTGCCCCGATCCGGGAGGATCCCTACATGCCGCGGAGCGGCTGGGCCCGTGAGCCATGGTCGCTGAGCCTGCGCGTCCGGAGCCTGTGCTCCGCAATGGGAGAGGCCACAGCAGTGAGAGGCCCGCGTACCACAAAAAAAAAAAAAAAAAAAAAAATACTACTCTTTAATCACCAGAAAAAAAAGTATCAGCACAGAAGTCTAAGCTGCTCACACAAACATCTTCAAGTATATGTGAACATTTCTGTCATAATAAATAATGATTACCTTATTCTTTGTACATGTAACATATTCGTGATAAAATTTTCTTGCCGTGACACATACGTTAAAAAAAATGTTAAAAATCACTAAGATAAATCTAGTGTAAAATGTTAAAATAAAACCATAAAGGTTAAGTCAGCAGTCCTGTTAACACTAAGGCACTGGGCAGGAAATTTCATGGAAGACTTTTTCCTTTTCTGTAGGAGAAATAGACTATCACTTAATCTTTACTACATGGCTAGCAGCCCTGAAAACTCCTTTATTTTATATGCCACAGATAGCCTTACTCCTAAAAGAATGAGGAGCAGAACAAGAGTTCCCAGCATGAAGAAAAGAATGAAAGCACCATGTAAAGGTGTACTTCCGAGCTATGGTCAAACTCCTGATGTTCATAAGGACTAAATGCAGAATGACGTAATTCCTACCTTGTGGTTAACAAAGGTCCCCAGATTTGCTTGGCAAAAAAAAAGAATTCTTAGTAAAAAATAGGTTTATAGGGCTTCCCTGGTGGCACGGGTTCGAGCCCTGGTCCAGGAGGATCCCACAAGCCGTGCAGCAACTAAGTCCGTGCGCCAAAACTACTGGGCCTGCGCTCTAGAGCCCGCGTGCCTAGAGCCCGTGCTCCGCAACGAGAGAGGTCGCCGCGATGAGAAACCCATGCACCACAATGAAGAGTAGCCCCCGCTCGCCACAACTGGAGAAAGCCAGCGCACAGCAATGAAGACCCAACAAAGCCAAAAATAAATAAATAAAATAAACAAACAAAAAAGAAAGATTCAATCACTAAAAAAAAAAAAAGAAATAGGTTTATGAAAAGGAGGCCTACTATTCCTTTGCATAGCAGTTGGCACACCGGACACAAACTTCATATGGGTCAATACTCAAACTTCACATTTATTGATAATTTATACTTCAAAGATGCAAGCTTTTAAAGATCATTATCTAGTATATAAAGTTTAAAGTTTTAAAACCCATCTCTTCTTTATGGAGTGGGGCAGGGAACAAACTATAATGATTGAAATGATGAGATAATGCCTACTGATGATCTGATACCTTTTCTCTCCCTAAAATGTATAAAAATGGTTTCCTTAGTTATCGAGTAGATTGTTATCCTTGGCAACAGGTAGCTCCTGTCTCTGTCCCCATTTCTAAGAATATGGATCTCTGATCAATGAAGCTGCTTTTAAGATAGGAAAAAAAGTTTCTGCAAAAGCAGAATCCAATTTTACGTATCATGAATAACTCATATTTAAATTCTGTTCATTGTAAGACATAAATGTCAGCAATCTTAGTACACAAGGTGTTCCAAGAGTCTTATTGCGATTGTCAGCTTTAACAGCCTCAGAAGTCCAGATGCTCCAAACTTACTTGAAAGTTTAATCACCTAAATATCTTTGATACTGAGTTTTGTGAATTTTGAGTAATAAGTTTCTCTTTAATATATTACTTGAGCCATATGTTGGCTTGTTAGCGCTCTATGAGCAGCCACGAATAAAGTCAATCTCTCCAGATTGTGTTTTGTGTCTCTCCAGATTACTTTTTGTGTTTACAGATCAGAAGTGCCCTTCATCCCCAATGTTGATGTTCCCAGGGCTCCCACAGCCAGTCACATGTCTACGGAGAATGGAGGTGGTGGCAATAGAAATAGAAGCCTCATGGGAGTTCCCTGGTGGCCTAGTGGTTAGAATTCTGGGCTTTCACTGCCGTGGCCTGGGTTCAACCCCTGGTCAGGGAACTGAGATTCTGCAAGCCATGTGGCATGGCCAAAAAAAAAAAAAAAATAGAAGCCTCACAACAGCTACCATCACAGACAGCTTAGGTTGTGCTGCTCAGAGGAGTAAACGTCTGAACAAGGGGAGAGGGCCCTTGGTAAATGCCATATATTCTCTGTCCTTCCTTACTTATTAGTGTGAACCTGTTTCATAGAGTCAAGCACAGTCAGCCTACAGCAATATTTAAAAAAAAATCACCTCACCCTGTATGTTTTTAGCTTGGCGAATGCTTTCGTATCATTTAACATGAACTTGGTTACTTGGTTAGTAACTGCGTAAGGAAACCTATTTATAATGTCATGTGCCTATATTAAAACACACTTTACCATAAAAGTGATATGCAGTTTCCACTCAGTATAGAGTTTCACCCACTAGTCCTCTTGACGAGCTTTAGAAGTTTTCTCTCTGCAACCATCTACATACCTGGAAAGACACATTGAGCTAACAAGGACAGACAGGGATGAGAGAGAAGAGAGACTGTGGGGCTGAAAATAGCCAGAACCATCTAAAAGGCATCTGTTCCAAGGTTAGAATGGTACTGATCAACGAGTCTAATGAGCTAGAATAATCTGTGACTTCTTGGGTCAACTAGAAGTAGAGGTTACCTTGGAAAAACAATGAATAAGTGATTTGGAAAGAAGGAATCGTCAGTCTGTATAACTTATAAGTGGCTTACAGGATTCTTCCATTTAGAGAGCACCATCTTTTTTATTTTAAAGTGAACGCCCTCTGGGGTTCTTAAAAAAAAAAAAAAAGAACCTTAGCCATCAAATTCAGGGAACAAAAAGTTCTGCAAGGCACTACACAATTGCATCCAAAACATGGGTGCTCAGTAAGTTGACTGAAACGTACTGAAAGATTTCAAAATATCACCTGGCCACTGCTATTATCCCTTTCTCTTCCTTCCTATAAGTATGTTGGCATCCAAGTACTCAACTCATCCAAGTACTCAAATTTGGGTACAGGAAAAGAAGTTAACTTTCGCACAAAAACATGAAAGGGCCTTAAGTTAGACATCTAAACTCGGATGAGTAAGACTAAAAGACTAAAAAAAAGTTATGTGAACAGACCACAGGAATCTGCAAGTGTTACTATTTAAACGAAACCTTAGTTACTATTGTGACGAAACACCCCAAAATTTTCAAAAAGATTTTATAACAACAGATAGTGCTATTTAGAAAATGCCATGCTTAAGAGAATGCTGGTGTTCTCTGCTAAGTTAAAAGGATATAATACAAAATGCAGGCAGAGCAGCTACAATCAAGGCATATTACCCAGGGCAACCCAGAAGCTCCTTCTCATGCCATCCAGCTGTTGACACTCTCCCACACTATTAGCACCTACTGAGAGGCTGACCTAACAGGAGCTAGGCATGAAGGTGAAGGTGCCAAAAAGATACACGCACTTCCAAAGGAAGTCCTGGTGACTTTCAAACGATCTGGTTTCTCACACTGTCTCCATCTCCATGGAGATTTCACCTCTAGGGAGCATGGATAAAAAGTTGAATATGTTTTAAATGATCCCAATATACTTTTGCTGCGGTTCTTTTCAAATACATCATTCCCTAGTATCCTTTGGATTTTATTTCATTTTTTACCATGAACTGAGATCAGACAATTGTGCAGCCTCCGGAGACAGCATAGTGGTAGTGCCTTGGAAGAGCCTCTTGGGCTGGCTTTCGGTCTCCATTTCACCTAAAACAGAAAGAGATGATGCTACCATAAAGCAATTTTACAGATACAGGCTTGCTGCTAAAATGGGGTGATCTTTGTTTAACCAAAGATCGGAATACTTCAAACTGTTACTTGAAAGCTATTTTCCCATGTGCTTTAATGTAGAAGAAATATACTGCCACATAAACTCAACTAAAAAGTCAGCAGCCGGGGCTTCCCTGGTGGCGCAGTGGTTGAGAGTCCGCCTGCCGATGCAGGGGACACGGGTTCGTGCCCCGGTCCGGGAAGATCCCACATGCCGCGGAGCGGCTAGGCCCGTGAGCCATGGCCGCTGAGCCTGCGCGTCCGGAGCCTGTGCTCCGCAACGGGAGAGGCCACAACAGTGAGAGGCCCATGTACCGCAAAAAAAAAAGTCAGCAGCCCTAAAAATACCTTCTCATTTATTGTATGTAGTCTGCTGCCCATATAGTCAGGTTCTTTAATAGAAAAGTAGAACACTGATTGCATTAGGCAAAATGAATCAAGACTAATAACTACAGCAGAAATAAAGTATCCCCCAAGAGCTGAAGCTCACGGTGAATAATAATTTATGCTAGATGATTAGTAAAGACTCTTGATTTTATATATCTTAATGTCAGAACATTTCCTGAGTTGAAGTCAAACGGATTCAAAGGCATGCAGTCTGATAAAGAGCATATAAATCAAAGGTTGCTTTAGGCTACTTAGTGAAAATGAAGATTAGAAAATATAAGTTTGAAAGCACATCTGTAACTGAAAGCAATTATTAATTAATTCACAAAATTGATGTTGTACTGGCGACTTCAATCCTACAGATTTTCTCAGAACTGGGAATGGAAAAACTTTGCATCAGAAGAAATAATGCTTAACATTTTGCCACTGGGAGTGCACAGACTAACAACCCTAAATTAGACAGAAAAGCCCCTTTCCAAATAAGCTATGATTTAAAACATGCACATACCTTGGTTTCAAAGCTCTTTATCTGAGCTTTAAAATTGAACGTTAAAGACAATTTAATTCATGGGCCTATCTACACTCCATTAAGAAATGAGCAACCATGAACTTAAACCTCTACAAGATTCTTATGATGGAAAAAGATCAAGGAAGAACAAATGCAACATTCACTTTTCCCCATATTATTAATTAATTCATATTATCTTTCCTCTGGAGCTATTCTGAAAATTACTGCAATTCAAGAAAGGTTATGTTTTCATTTGCTTTTTTCCATGCTTTAACATGCGGCTTTTCAAAGCTGCTGCCGGGCTTTCAACACCTCATTAGCAAAAGACTTTAGCCCTTTTTAGCAAGGAATCCCTCCATCTGCTGGTATATTTTGGAATAGCTTTGAAACTGAACAACCATATTACATTCCATCAACTTCCTACAACATATTTAAAATTAATACTAATAACTATACTAGCTTTAATTTCCAAGTTTTATTTTCACATAATAGCTCCTGAGAAGGTTCTTCGGATTGTAAATAATTCCTTGCAGCGTTAAGGAAAAAGACTATTAGTTTATAAAATAAAATTTATTCACTAAATACAAATATTGTCACTGTATCAGCATCTATTCCCCACAGCACACCATCTTTAATTTTAAGTTGTCTGAAATATAGCACTTTTTGAATCTGTGTATGATGCTATACCACTGGAAAGTCTTCGCCGAAGCTGCAAGTATCTGTTTACCTAACATTAGAAGAGTTGATTTGTTTACTAGCTTCAGAGGTGATCTGCACAAAAAAAACCACTTACTGAATTGCTTTTTTAAAATGATCATTAAAACTCTCATTTAAAATGACATCCAACACTTGTAATCATGTGGTCATATCCCCAGGAATAATGACTAAACCCGTGTTAAATTTCTTTGCCTTTTTTTTTAATAGACTCCATTGGGTGCCCTCTATAAGCATCTAAAACTAGCACTGAGTGAGATCATTTTCGTTCAGTGCTTTGTGGTTTAAAATAAGGTAATTAAGAGAGCACCCCTTGGGAGTTTGGGGTTAGTAGATGCAAACTATTACACATAGAATGGATAAACAACAAGGTCCTACTGTAGAGCACAGGGAACTATATTCATTATCCTGGGATAAATCATAATGGAAAAGAATATAAAAAAAGAATGTCTGTCTGTGTATAACTGAGTCACTTTGCTGTACAGCAGAGATTGGCACAGCATTGTAAATCAACTCTACTTCAACAAAAATATTAATTAAAAAAAAAATAAAGTGTATTTCTTATAAACCACACGCACAAAAAAGAGTACCCTATCATATCAAAAACGCTATAGAGACTCAAATGGGAGGCGTCATTTGGTGGTGACTTATATTTGAGCATACAGCATGTGTATGGACTTATTTGCTATGACATTAACACATATTTCTGCAATGTATCAACTTACATCTCTTTTATATTCAGATCACTGAGAGGCAAAATTTCTGGAATATATATTGATATTATGAATATCTGAATAAGATTCAGTTATGAAGTATAAAAAAATATAGACAGTATCATATAACTAATTCCCAGAATTTAGAATCAGTAAAGCATACATTGGAAAGAATATTTCACTATTTCTTTAGAAGAAAGGAGTCATGCCTTGAACTCATTTCAGACAGAAATGCTAATTTGTAACTCAAGCTGAAGGGGATGACACATACCTTTTCTTTTAAGAGGACCAAGAACACTGGGCCTAATGCACTTGACTGGACTCTGGCTTCTCCTGCTTTAAAGAATAAACAAACAGGATGACATTAAAGTACTTTTGGCAAATCAATAAAATTGACGAATACATAGGGAGAAATGGACAATGTCTGTGTTGTAGGTTGAGTACGTGATCTGACCTGGCATATGACAATCTGGAATAACATGGCATTTTAAGCTATTTTAAAAACTTGTTTTCTGGGCTTCCCTGGTGGTGCAGTGGTTGAGAGTCCACCTGCCCATGCAGGGGATACGGGTTCGTGCCCCGGTCCGGGAAGATCCCACGTGCCACGGAGCGGCTGGGCCCGTGAGCCATGGCCGCTGAGCCTGCGCGTCTGGAGCCTGTGCTCCGCAACGGGAGAGGCCACAACAGTGAGACGCCCGCGTACAGAAAAAAAAAAAACAAAACACTCGTTTTCTAAGACAAAATATCCACAATAGTTTAAAAAAAAAGGATAAACCTTATTAATAAGTTGTTTGGGATTTTGACTGGTCTACAATTAAAAAAATTTTTTTCCTTATCCTTATAAAGAATATATTTTCAAGTGTGTGTGTCCCCTCTGAACATAAACTGGCATAAGCCTCAAAAAAATAAATATGGTAAAATGTTAATGGCAGAATATATAGGTGGTAGGTATAGGGATGTTCACTGTGAAATTCTTTCAGTTTTGCTGTTTGAAAATTTCCATAATAAAATGTTGGGGGAAAAGTTCACCAAAGAGACAAATTTAATGAACAGCCTTTCAACCACGTTTAAAAAGCAGGTTTACTTACCTGGAAAAGCGTCTTGGACTAGGAACGGGACTTGGTGGTAGCCCGCTGCTGCTCACAAACATTTGTAAGGATGGTGAAAAACACTGCTAGGGAAAAACATATTAAAATACTTCTAGTGCTCCAGTTTTCAAAAGGTTCTTATCAAAATGACAACAACAGCATCCTTAGAATTGCTTACCTATCTGTCTCTCATACATGTTTATGAGAGAATACATAGATAGATAGATAGACAGATGGATAGATTGATAGATTTTTTTCAAATTACTACTATAGACTTTTATTAATTTTCCTTCCAGTCATTGAATTCATCAAAATTGAGGTGATGTGTGTGTGTGTGTGTGTATTTTAGAGAGTAAACAGGTCAGTGTGTGAAAGAGAGTTAATATCTTGTCAATGAACCTACCTTTCCAAATCCTCTGGTGGGTGATGGTGCTGGAGAAACCGGAGTGAAGTCAATCCTTTTAGGAGAATATAATTTCTCTGGCTTGTCAAAATCACTATCACTCTGTAAATAGAAAGTGTTATTTCCTCATAATTCACAACTCAACACATCACAGTTCTTCTTTACTACACAAATAGGCCTACATTTTTAGAGCAGAAATGTATAGACTCTAAAAAGTTGCAACCTCATATTCTGGTGGGAAAGCAGAGATCAAAAACACTGAATTCAAATGTGGAAACAGGAGGGCAAGAGGTAAATGAAAAAAATGAATGAAGTCAATGAACGATACAGCGGGTTCTAGAAAATAAAAAACAAGCAGATATGTTAAAACTTTACCAGGCTCAAGCTCTCATCCCATGATTGGCTTATCTGCATTGCAGTTTGCACTTCTCTAAAACAGACAAAAATGAATGGCCATTAGTGCTCATAAACAAGACATACCTTTGGCCACACCCTGTTCTTGTGAGGCACTAACCTTTCATGTGCAGTTTCTCTGTTCATCATATCCATGCCTTCCTCCTGCAAAGGCAAACATGTGCTGAAAACATAAAATTTAACCACACAGTTCTCTATTTCAAAGAAAATGAAAAGGACTTTTCTGCCTCATTTGACATCATCACAGTACACCGGGACTGACATTTTAAGACTGTCACCTGTGCCACATCTGTATTTTATCTGCCCACTCAGAAGAATTTGAACCTGTCCACAACTAACCAGAGTGGCAGCCTGACTCATTTTTAATATCTAAATCTGCAAAATGAAAATAAAATCAAAATGTAAAATGCAGAAAATTACAGATCTGAGCCAGTAAGTAAAATTTACCCTTTTGATTTGAAGCAGTCTGCTGCTAGGAATCCGATTAGGTGAGGGTGACAGCAACTGGAAAGAAGAAGTAAACATTTACTATTTTCTGAATCACAAAGCAGCGGCCTGCTGTCAGTGCCAGTGTACAACCTCTTCCTAGATAATTTTTCATATTCTTCTTAGAAATCGAGCTCTTTAAATCACTGAATATTAATGCACTAGAGAGGCAGTACATTCAGGGTTTTTTTTGATCACAATGTAATTGATAAAGAAATTTGGTTACAAGAATTATGACTGATTATAATTTTAACCCTTGAAAACCTTCATCTCTGGCAAAAGCCAAGAAGCAAGTAATTGTGCATTTCCTGGTTGGAAAACAATGCTTTAGTCTTCCTCTCCTAAGCAGGCAAAGGTAAGTAAACTGAGAGCCATTCAGCAACTAACGTTTCAACATTTTATCCTATTTGAAATGACCCATGAGTACATTCAGTCTTTAGAAAGTACACCAGGTGTCCAACCTCAAAGCACCATCTGTCGCTAGACAGGCACTGACTTTAACATTTTTCCCAAAATGAATGCAGAGCCGTGTACGTTTATGTAAAAAAAGACTCCAGGTCTTAGAAATAGCCATTACCCCACTTATCTAAAATAAGGAACTCTATACGAAGGGAAAGCAAAAAACACTGATTCTATTCATTTTTATTACCAATGCACTGACGGAGGAAGACAAGCAAATAAGCCCAATATAATATATTGTCTATGATTAATGTTTATCGAAAACACTTTAAAACTGCAATAAGGAGATTTTACTTGCGTGATCTAAGTCAATTCTAAAATTCGATCACTAATGCTATCACCACAAAGCTTACTAGTTCAGAAAAAAATCAATGTAGAGGCAAGGTGCATTTTTAAGATAACTGTTGCTTTCCCTTAGATCATTTTTTAATAAAGCAAAGATGAAATGACTTGGGGGCCAAATTATGTTCCTTCAAAATCATCATAATCTGATCATGAAATGTAAGGTACAATTTATATCAACATCTTACTCAGTTGCTGGTTGGCGGGGGGGAGAGTCTATAGCCATAATGTAAACAACTGCTATTTATTCCATGATGAAATGAAAATGAATCTGTAATACTATAAAACCAAATATGACAATTATCCTGCTACAAGAGACCCTATCCTATTCAAACTTTTAAAAATACTCATGTAGTGAGCAGTATAAAATGGTGATGATAAACTGCTCTAAGGTTTTTAGGCAAAAGCTAATTCTGGTGAAATTTTTTTAAAGTTATCCACTAAAATAAGATTTTACCTCAAAAGATATCCCTTCATTTCCCACCCTTTTCTTTTACTTCTTCCTCTCCTAGGCTTTGAAACAAGAAAAACTTTACCAGTAAATTCCTTTCCAAAAGTATTTTTTTCCATTATGAAAGTAATATATGTTTGCTGGTGAACTCTTGATAAGGTCATTTGAAAAATGCTAAGCTACTAGGCAAGTAAATAAGGCAGGAAAGACTCCATCAGGATACTGTGGCAGAGAGCATGAACATGTCAGTCAGGGAACAAAAGAAACCCCAAAGGCAACGAAATAATCAGGAAAGCCAAAGTACGGATTGCCAGAAGCTGACTGTGGAGAAAGCCACAAGCTTAGATGGTACATCTATATCACCCACAACTTGTCGATTTGAGACAGAACTGGAGAGTAGACCCTCAAGAGGGACAGAGAACAGCAGAGCTGTGTCCAGTACCAGCAACAAGAGCAATGGATGGGCTGAGCAAAAAGCCAAGAACCTCAAGGAGGCGCCAGTTAATGGTGTGAAATTAGAGCAAAGGGCTTAAATGGGACCAGAACAGAGGCCCCTGACACTGGGGACTTTAGCAGCACGGTTTTTAAATGGAGTTGTGGTAGATGTAGTGAGATTATAAACTGGCTGAATTGTTGGCAAGGAGTCAGAGGCAGTTGAGTGTGGATTAAACTTTGAAAAAGCTCGGAGAGGGGAAGGGAAAAAGGGAAAGACAGACGTATGAAAAAGAAGAGAAGCTTGTCTTCCAGATATGAGATGTGTGAGCCGGGAGAAGAAGGTGGGAGGGAAAGAGCCAGCAAGGAAGAGACTGTGAGGACACAAGATAGAGCAGAGACGACAGACTAAGCAAAGGCACAGGGGAGTCCGACAAATTCCCAACCATTAGCAGGAAGCACCCCATGTGAAGGGAAAGACGCTTCCAGGAGAAGAAAGCTGCCGGTTCTGGAAGAGAGGTGTCTGCCTTCTCTGAGAAGTGAGAAGGGTCATCTGCTGAAAGTGAAAGGGGGTGAGGCAGGATGATTGTTGTTTCTGAGAAGATTTCTAAATATTGCTTTGGAGAACAGCACGGGGCCACTGGCATCTTGAACCCACATGCCTGGAAAGAATGTTATCTTTTTTCCCTTCAAACGACCAATTCCTCTTATTTCTCTACCCAGAATAAAGGCAACACGTTTCCCCCTGGTCACCAAGAAACAAAATCTCAGTCACTGCAGTCCTCTTCTCCCTGCCTTTCTATCTAATCAGTTAATAATGAAGGTCCTAGTTCTGCACATCTCTTTCTTCAGCCCCGCCCTCCTCCCCCCCCAGCCCTTTCCATTTCAGTCTGCATGCATTTTAGTAGAGCCAGAAGAAAGGCTATTAATGAGAGATGCACCCCGCCAGAGTTGATAAGAATCTTCACATCTTAGAAAAGAGCCAAGTGAAGTTCAGAGGGGCAAAATCATTTTCCCTTCTTTGCTATGCTGTTGAGATCAGAACACGCTGTAGAACATATAGAAACATTTTTCACATATACAGCAAAAACGAGTAGTTCTATGTTCTAGTATGCTCAGGGAAGAAGGGGCAGTAAACGAAATCTCCAGAGAGCTACCATTTCCCCCTTGAAGTATCTGTAGCCACTTCAGCTGGAAATCTTTCTTAAAAGTGTTATATTCCCCACCCCCATTTCTTAAACAGATTTGACCAAACAGAATGGCACTGGAAGATCTCTATTCTAATCCCAGCTCTGCCACTTACTAACTGTGTGATTCGGAGCAAGTTACTTAGATCGGCTGAGTCTTAGCTGTTGCCTCTTTTAACTGGGAAAAACATCTTTTGCCCTGCCTACTTCACAGGGGTTGCTATGAGAATTAAATGTGTGAAAGTACTTTGTAACATGTAAAATACCATATGAGTGTAGGTATTACTATAATTTAAGGAAAGGTTAATGACCCAGGTATCTGTAGGAACATCAATTATTTTACAGTTCAATGCCAGTGACACCCTCAGGGTCTATTAACAGGCTCTCAGCCCTAAGACCAACCCACGGGCTGATTTTGTAAGAACCTCTGTCCGCTTTTCAGTTTTCCCCTCTCCTCCCTTGCTGCTAATAAACCTTTAACCCAAATGTACCTCTTCTGATTTGCTGCTTCTCACACACTACTAGGTTGGAAGCTTATTATAATTGTGCATAAATTTTAGATGATTCAGAGGTCAGAGAGCCCCTCCTATAAATAAACTGATGAACCTTTGTGCACAGTCTATGGAAATCTGGTTCAGCCATTTAGAGGTCTATTTGCTTACATCTCATATCTTCCAGGGCACTGCAATTACCGGATAAGTGGGCTCCACATGTGAAGGGCTACTATGTAAAAACCTCAACATAATTTCTCCCAACACAACCAACCAACTAAAAAATTGTTCCCTGATGGCTCTGGCTATATAGACCAGTCACCATCAGCACCTCTACTGGAATACAAATCCAAGCATTTTCAAATAGACTTTACTTTGAATGGATAGCACTGTCCAACAAAAATAAACACTCTGCTACCATATACATGATTTTTGCATCCTAGGACAAATAAAGACCACTGTTCTCAGTTATAATTAGAAGTTAATCCTGACTTACCTCACTACCATATGCAAGTAGTGACAAAAAACAAGGAACAATGTTTAAAAATACCTAGTCCCACAGCCAAGAAAAAATTCTAACCAGGTTTCCTTTTTGCACCAAAAGCTAAAAATAGCCATAGCATAAGCAGTAAACAAGACAGGTAATATCATTTGTTTCTTTTGTAAGCAATGGTGCAGAGCACATCATCTCAAGAAAGAACTACATTTGCAAGTGCTTCCCCCGATCCCAACTACTGATGATACTTACTCCTATACTTACCAAGCTGTGACGGCTCATGATGGTTGTACTATTCCTCCGAGTTCTAAACATGTAAGGTTGAAAAACCTGGGAAAGGTCACTGAAAAATAAAAGATAAAATGATTAATGTCTTCTCATATAAGATATCCTTCGACTGTATTAACGCCAGCTCTCTGGTTAACAGTGAAATCGACAAGGGCTCCTCATTTCATACAATGTAGCACTTTCTCACCGTCCTCCTCCTCTTCAGAGCTTCCGGAGTGGTGTGCTGTGGATTACAGGTTGGCTGATACTGATCTCCTCCGGCTTGGGGGCCGGCTAGGAGAGGTATGGGGCGGAGCTCCAGACTGGTTGTCTCCAGCTCCTTCTGGGCAGAACTCACGCCCCCAGACCGGTTACCACCAGACACTGGCAGCCTCATCTGTTTACCCCAGAGGACCTACCCGCAACTGTTACTGCTTTCTACATGTGCTGTGACTTGAAAAGGGCTGGGGAGCCCTGATGTCCAGTGGGAGCCCTATCAGCACATCTCCCACTATTGCCCTAAACATGTGTTCTACTTTGGAACCCTGCTGTCCAACTACATCAGCACACCTGCAATCTTGCTACTGTTGCCCCTTCTGCCTCAAATGCCTTCCCTCCCACCACCATCTGTCCAAACCCTTCCTCTCCTTCAACACCCATCGAAAATGCCAGACCCTCCACAAAGCCCCTCTTCATTCCACAAACCTAATGCGATCATTCCCTCCTTTGCATTGGGTGGGAGCACAATGGGAAATCAGATGTTTCTTGAGACACCGACTTTTTTATTAAAGGAAAGTGTGCATGTGGTTTAAACCCCTTGGTAGAGGTGTTTTGGTCATCCCTGCAGTCCCTAGCAGAGTGCCATGCCCAGGACAAGAGGTCAAGAAGGATTTTCAGGGCTGAACTGGATTGGGCTTCAAGGGACCGTGGAGATCACCTAATCCAGCTCTCTGAAATTTTAAATGAGAAAACAGAGACTCAACAAGGCTAAGTGACTCATTCCTGATCACAGCCAGTTAGGGAGAAAACTGGGACTAGGCCTGGTCGCCTCACTCCTTCTTCTGTCGCATCATGCTACCTTTCAAATAATTACTTAAATCATGATTCAAAAAAACCCAGCATGTTATTTCTACAACAGTCTAAATGCAGGTCAACAGGCTCACCCCAGTCCCCAGCAATTGCTGGCTTATGAGATTCAAAAAGACAACCAGAAAAGACCAGTTTATTCCTATAGTGTCAAAAATAAATGTAGAGCTGAGGACAGCATTAGAAAAGCAAAGAGTCACTCCACCATTCCCTCAGTTTTGAAATATAAAAAAAAGGTGAATCTGCTTTTTCCCTAAAATAAAGATATTATAATCAGTTTGACAGACAAGGATTACCTCTTCCTTCGCCTTCACTGTGCCTGATTAGTGTTTTTGGCTAATTCTACTCCCATCCCCTTTTTTTTGGAGTCATTCCATTTCTACAGGGTCTCACAAATTGGCTCTAAGATGAATTGCCCACTTACAAAAAGTGAAATGTAATAGGCTCAAGACGTCTGCCAACCTAACCTTCACTATCACAAGAGTCTACCTTAAAATAGACCCTCTGGTGACTTAAATCACATGAAAACACAAGACCTTACGCTAAAATTCAAGGGTCAATTCTTTCGATTATTTTCCAAAACCTGTGCTTTCACTGACATGCCACCCTTCTTTTTTTATTGACCAGAATGCGTTTCAGGCAGTTCTAGGATCTGGAAACATTATGACAAATCCCAATCACTTAATAGGACATGAATATGCCATTTAATTACAAGTTATTAGATAAACTGTGATTTATTGAAGTAAACCTGTGTTAATGCCAGGGTTCCTAAACTAAGCTTAGAAATAGCAACTCTTAGACGCAGGTGTCAAGTTGCAATCCTAGTTCCAGGGTCTTCAGTCTGACATTCAGTGGTGTAAATTAGGCAGGGCAAGCAACTTGTTAGAAGAGCCAGAAGCTTCTTGTAGTTTCTTTTACAGTGGGCCAACAGAGCCCCAGGTAGAGAGGGCCCCCAAGTTTGGGGTCAAACTTTCACTCCACCTTGGGACCCAAGTTACTGTCAAGCAAACAAGTCCCCACCCCCTCAGCATGGAGGACCCAAATGAGCTCCAACTCTCACTTGAGGGAAGGAAGACTGCTTGCAGGGGGTCGAGGAGCCCCTGAACCCTGCACTCCATCCTCCCCAACCGTGCTCACCTGAGCCCTTGGATCAGGGGAGCGCTGTTGGCTCTCCTCAGGGTGACCCCATCAGATGTGTCAGACTCCAAGTCCAGCTCCATTTTCTCCTGAGCCATGTCGGAGACTTGCAGGCAGGCACGGCGGACAGTGCTCAGCTCCTGGTGCTTAGCTATGGACTCCCAAGACTCTCACTGCAGGACTGAGCTGCTGGGGACTGGCAGTTGGGGGCGGGGGCTAAGGGGCGGAGGCTTGGGGGCGGGGGCGGAGAAAAGCAGGAGAGGAGGAGGAGGGAAGGAGGATGAGGATGAGGGAGGGGAGGAGGACGGAGAGGTCGTGGTGGACGGTGACAGGATAAAGGAAGAGGAACGAGTAAGGAGAGGGATGGAAGGAGGAGGTAAAAGAGCAAGAGGGAGGGAAAAAGGTAGATGGAAAAGCAGGAAGACAAAGAGGGTACAAGGAGGAGGACAGAAGGGGGAAAAGAAGACGGGGGAAAGGAGGAGGGTAGGGTGGAGGGAAAAGAGGAGCGGGGGGAGTGAAAGAAGAAGGACGAAGTATGGGGAAGAGGAGAGAGAAAGGAGGGAGCAGAGAAGGACGGGGGGGAAACTAGGCAGCGGCGGCACTCATGCTGCTATCTTTTGGCCAACGACCTCAAGCGGGGCCGGGCTACAGACACCCCAGCTGCCCGGGCAGCACTAGCACCGAGGAGCTGACAGTCGGGCAGGGCCCGGCCAGGCAGCCTCGGAGACTCCAGCTCCCCATGCTCGGGGACCCGGTCCAGTCCCCCATGCTCCGGGACCCGGTCCGGAGGCTCCTCAGCCCTGCGATCGGTGCTTCTCCTCTCCTCGCCCCCCCTCCCTGCCTGGAGGACAGGTGGGGGGTTCGACCAGCCGCCGCCGCGGTGCCTCCTTCTCCTGTCTTGGGTTCTAATGGCCCGGGGGAACCCCTCGGGGCCAAGACCAAATTCTACAACCTGCCGCCTCTCACGCCTCAGAAGCGGGAACCTCCGCCGTGCCAGGTCTTCCGCGTCCGGGGACCCATCGGGTCCTGCGCACGCGCCCAGCGGCCGCGCCAATGGGCCCGCGGGCACGGAGCATGCGTGGGAGCCCCGCCCGGCAAACTTCCTCCAAAGGGGAGGAGCGTTTCCAGGGAGCCCGGAGCCTTTTTTGAGTGCATTGGCCCGGGGACCCTGGCGCCCGATTTTGAAAAGGACCAATCGTTTGGAGATACTGGAGCATCATCTTTCTGGAGGATTTTGGGCCAGTATTCATGGGAAAAAGAAACACGTGGTTTCCACGTTTTTTCGCTCCCAATTCGTATGCTCTGACTTCTGTGATCCTCGCTCGTTTCTTAAATCCCTCGACTTTGTTGGTCTCTGTCTGGAGGGGCAGATTTATTTTTCAGATCATCCATTTGGATGCACTAGGGATGCAAAGGGAAGTGAATAAACAAAAGCAATGGGGTAAAAATAAAGTGAATCTAGTGAGAGTTCATATAGTTAGTGAGAAACACTCGTCTCCATTATACAAGCACCTTTCGCTTCAATGATATTAGGTAAAGTCCTGACGAACAAGTAGCAGAACCAGAATTCTTGTGTGAGACCTGGAATTACTTTTTTTTTTTTTTTTTTTTTTTGCGGTACGCGGCCCTCTGACCTCTGCGGCCTCTCCCGTTGCGGAGCACAGGCTCCGGACGCGCAGGCCCCAGCGGCCATGGCTCACGGGCCCAGCCGCTGGCGGCATGAGGGATCCTCCCGGACGGGCACGAACCCGCGTTCGTTCGGGGCACGAACCCGCGTTCCCTGCATCGGCAGGCGGACTCCCAACCACTGCGCCACCAGAGAAGCCCTGGAATTACTTATTTTATTGAACACCTGCGTAGCAGTTACTGTGTGCTAGGCAGCATTCTGAGAGCTTTAGAAATATTAACTCATTTAATCCTCACCACTTGAATGACCCTGGGAGAGAGATGGCCTCTGTGTTGTGTTAATCATACATACCTAGAAAATACAGGAAACTTAATAACCAGGAAATTTAAAATAAAAAAAATTCATCTTTTGCAAAAATAGTTTTACCTGCTTCTTCAACTCAGTTGTACCATATTAAAACTTGCCAAGCCTAATCGTCATTTTAATCCTCAATATTTATGTGTTCTGACCATAATAGAGTTTTTAAACCACTTTTAGATAGTTTCCTTTAAATTGCCTATATTTTCCTGCCAGCTGGATTAGAAACACAAGCTCTGTGTTTAGATATCAGTAATGTTTAGACATGATGAGATTTGATTGGTCTATTCATTCAGAATATATCCATTAAACCTTATTACCTGCCAAGAATAGTAATAAACTCTTTGAAAAGTAAAATAAGCAGTAGAGTGGAGGTAAGAGCTACCTGTTCTCTGATGTACTCCATATTTATCTCTTATTCAAACAGTTTGGTTTTGACCCTCTGTTCTGTATTTAACCATTGCCTTCTGCAGTCACCCTGACTTTACTAAGCTTTAGCTGCCATCTTTCATAAACTTTCCAGCTTACCCTGGGAACTTCAGCAGTGGCTTTCAGGAATCTTGGTACCAGCCCAGATTCTACTGCTACCTAGTTATGTGCCATTAATCTCTCTGGAATTTTATCAACTATAAAATAGAAATGATTTACTTACTTTACAGGATAGCTGTGAAGGACAGGTTATTTAAACCTGTATTTATTCATAAAATAATCTAATAAGTATTTGTCGAGTACTTATGGGTATAAAAATAGTATCCAGAGAAATATCCAGAGGCGCCTGGTCTGTCTTTTCACTTAAATAGAAGGGCAGAGGAATCTTGGCTTTGCCACTTAGTAGTTGTAATTTGAGTAACCCCTCCCAGCTTCGGTTTCCTCCTTTGAAAAATGGGCATTGTGATGGCGCCTAACTCACAGAGTTACTGTAAGCATTAAATGCGATCACATATTTCAAGTGCTTAGGACAGTACCTGGCACATAATAAGTGCCCCCCAAATGGTAGCTATTGTTAACCTGTCTTATATCAGGAATGGAGACTCCAAATCGTCCTCATGTCTGGGGTTTAGGTAACCTAATTCTGCCCAATGTAACTACACTTTTCTTAGTCTATTCTCAGAATGAATGAAGAATGATTATGATACTTCATGTTATACATGAACTTGTCATGAACTGTCTCAAGATAATCCCATTATTTTAAATTCACCACTGATTAGCTGAGCAAGGTTAATGATTGAACCAATTGAGATAAGTATGTGAAAACATTTTTTTAAAACTGTAAAGTGCTATACCACCTTATGACTATTTTAATAACTCCCATTTCACTCGTTTCACTTGCCTTCTCTCCCAGTTCTCTATATGGTTCCTAAAATGTGTGGTTTTTCAAAATTATTAGCATGGAGTTAAGATTTCACTACTCAGTGTGGCTCATTAACTGGTGGTGAAAAATTCTAAAAGAGCAGTTCTTAGAATGTTTCGAGCCATGATAGCATTGTTAAATGGAAACACTGGGATGTATACTAAATTCTGAGATATTTGCTTTAAGAAAATAAGCCTCCCTGCTTTAACCCCAATTTTTTTCTTAGATGAATAGCTTCGAGCAGCTAGGTTTTATTCATTGTAAAAATATACTGTATGATTATGGTAAAACACACACACACGGAAAACAATGATTTGTTTGTGCGATTGGTTCAATTGTGTTAGCGCCTTACCAGGACCCTTTGGGAGTGGGTGGTCTCTAAGCACTTAAAAGTGTCCCCGCCCACACCCCCAGGCTTCAGTGTTTTTTTAATTGCAAAGGTGTAGGGTGTCTTAACAGGATGGAAAAATTCGTCCTGGGAGATTACAAGCTTGTTGGCCTCAGTCATAAGGGGACACTGGGCTAACCAAAACTGAGAAAACAGGGTATTAGACTTAAGGCAGAAAGGATGGCGCTCCCATACACCTTATTCCATTCTTTCTTTCCTAAATAATGGTTAACGAAACCACGCCAGGGTTAACACAGGAGCGGAAGAACAACCAAGGTGAGTCTGCACTAGGGAGAGCGAAGGGAGAACCGGGTTTGGGGGGGAAAGGCGGCTCCCTCACTGCCTGTGCGCCCCCAGCAAGAATGACACAGGCGCCTGCGATAATGCTCATTGCTTGCGTGGTAAACAGGCGTCAGCGGGCCGGACCCAGAACGCATGCGCGGAGGGGCGGTGCCCAAATGATTATCCAGGGCTGCAGGTTGTAGATTTTGTTTTGGCCGGAGAGGCTTACCCGGGGTTGCCTTGGCTGAGAGAAATAAAGGAGAAGGATTCACGGATTAAGATAAATTCCTCATTTTCATTACAGGCTTGGAGGTGGAGGATCTCAGTGTTGGTGCCCCGAGCTTGGGAGTTAGGCGGGTCGGAGCCAGTCCTGCCCCACTTTGTGCCCACCGGTGTTGGGGATGGTAGGGCTGCAAAAGTGAGCACGCACTCGTCTAAGAGCTTCCTCCTTTCTTCTCTTTCCCCCCTTTTTCCTCTCTCCCTACATCAGCTCCTCACTTTGACTTGTGCTTATATGAACGGGAGCCAGAAAACCTTGAGAGCTCCAAACTAAGCTTCGGCACGGACATGGCACAGGAGAAAATGGAACTAGGCTTGGAGGTGCTGCCGAGTTCAACCACCACAGAAGACAACACTCTGAGAAGATCCAACAGCGTCCCTTTGATCAGTGGGCTTGGGTGAGCAGGACTGAGATACTGGAGGAGGCAAGCGGGGGCGGTGGAGGGTGGCAAGAGCTGCAAAAAAGTGACTTCCAATAGCATTCCCACCCCTTTATTCATCGAGGTTCTGCGGGTATCTCCGGTGTTCCTGGTGTCCGGAAGATCCCACCCTCAGTCTGGGGGTGGGGGGAGGTGGGGCGGGCTGACCGGAGGGCGAGCTCACACAGGAACCTGAACGTCCTCTTCTGACAGTTCATCGCGACCGGAAAGCAGCAACCATTTGGTTTGGAGCACGACTTTTTCTAGCTTCACCCCATCTCTTACCCGCTCTTGAAGAAACTGTGCACTCCCCACCCTCGCCTCCAGATCTTCTGTAATGACTGATTTTTGTCATTCTCTCCGCTGCTTTGTCACTTCTGACCTTCACCTTCAGCACAGTTGGAATGGAACTAGTTGTCAAGCAAATAAGCTTGGGCCTTTTTTACACCTAGCTTTTATTTGAACAAAAAGTTTAGGTATCACCGAAAATTGATCTCCTAAATTTTGCATTCTCAATGGCCAATATTGCCCCTAGTTAGTTCTTGGTGGGTGAAAAATTTTTTCTCGTATGTATAAAGCACAGGTATACATACAGCACATAGACTGATATGCAGTATATTTGTGCTTTTTAAATGGTGTGGGGATTTTCGAGGAGGAGTTGGGGGGAGGAAATGTCTAAAAGGCTCTTTAGAGCTCTGCTGATGAAAAAAGATTTAAAAGATTTAACTCACTGATGGTTAACTGTATTTCCTGCACATATCCAAAGATCTGGCATGACTTAAGCTTATTATTTCTTAAAATAGAATTTTAAAGTGAGATCTTGGATCTCACATCCCAGTATCATAAGGTTTTCTCAGTATTGTAAAAATGTCTGAAAAATGCATTCACTGTTACAAGGGAACTCAAGAGACCAGATCTATCTTCCTTGTTTAATGTATGGGGAAACAGGCCCATGAATCTCCAAAATGTCAGTCAGTAGTAGAGCCAGTACTAGGAAGCTGTGTCTCCAAACTCCTAGGCTAGTGCTTTGTCCACTACTAATCAATATCTAAGTTGATTAACTAAACAGATGCAGCTTTCTGGTTATTTGAGTTAAGGGAGAATATGCTGTAACAAAATGAAAAGCAAACTAAGTGACCAGAAAATAATACATTACCTTTTTAAACAGGCAGATAGAAAAATAAAGGGTGGAGGCAGCTCTGCATGTTGTACTGAGAACAAGAATATTCTATAAATTCAGGATTCTACTCTAAATCCTGTTGTGTGAATAAATGAGCTGTTATGGACACACTCTGCTAGTAGAAGAAAACACTTGAGAATGTTCATTTTATTGAAAGGCTTTATGAAATGAAGAACAATTTGCGAATACGTAGATGACAGAGGATATATATTTGAAGGAACGTGTGGATCCTGTCTAATATATTAAGTGCTGGGGCGGGGGGAGGTGGGTGACCAGGCCCCTTTTCCCGATCCTCAAAGTCCTGGAAGCAAAGAGTGATCCCAGTTATCCCTTCATACTTTGCTTTGTTCTGCAAAGGATGTGAAATTTTTGCTTTTATCATCTTAGAGCGTGGTTACAGTGTTGAATTCCATGGCTTAAGATCCTGATGCAGGAAGTGAATTTTGTACAGAAAGGTTAGGGGCAGTTGCATATTTATCTAGTAGGAGTTAACCCACAAAGCAGACCAAGTCCAGGGACTCTTGTCTGTCAAAAAGAAGTAGCACAGGAATGGTATATCACATGCCCGAGGTCATGTAATCAACAAGAAAAAATTTAGGGTAGAATTACACTGAGCCTTAGTTGAATTCATTTCCCCCCAGTTCTTTGCAGTTGCATATGTCCACTGCTCACTTTTCCACTTTCCTTAAGGTGGGCCTCTAATACTCATTGCCTGGCCTCTATCACAGCTCACTAAATATTGTTGCACTTGTTTCAAGCAATTTTCCAATTTTGCTTGATGTTTCCTGTATATAAAGACTTTCAGTCTCTCTTGCAGCAGCATTTGCAGAATTTGTTCTTTAAATGTCAACTCTTTACTACAAGTATCTTTTTTTTTTTTTTCTGTACGCGGGCCTCTCACTGTTGTGGCCTCTCCCGTTGCGGAGCACAGGCTCCCGACGCGCAGGCCCAGCGGCCATGGCTCACGGGCCCAGCCGCTCTGCGGCATATGGGATCTTCCCGGACCGGGGCACGAACCTGTGTTCCCTGCATCGGCAGGCGGACTCTCAAACACTGCGCCACCAGGGAAGCCCACAAGTATCACTATTTTTTAAGAAGTTCCTGCATAGTTTTGTGTTCATCTTGTATTAATAAAAATACCAATGTCAAAAGTTTTAAACCTCTTGGTTCTTTATACTCTTTAGCCCCTCTAGTTGGCTGACTTCGATACCGGTGTCGGTGACTTTATTTAAAGGTAGTATTTTTTTTCTTCTACTTCTCTGGCCCTTATTAGAATTAGACATTAAATTCTTGGATTTTTGCCAGTGCCTTCCCCCTTTAAATACTGCTAGCCTGACCCTGCATTTAAACTGTTACTGCCTCAGTTTTGTTTGAAAGGTAAACTACTGCCTGGGGGCCAAATTGAGCCTGCTGATTGGTTTTGTAAATAAAGTTTTATTGGAACACAGCCACACCCATTTGTTTACTTATTGTCCTTGGGCCACTTTCCCACTACACTGGCAGAGTTGAGTAGTTGCAACAAGATTGTATGGCCCACCAAGCCCAAAACATTTACTGTCCGGCTCTTTACAGAAAAAGTTTGCCAACTATTGGGTTTATTAAACTTGTGCAAACCTGGAAGAAGAATAGTGGCCATGAAGAGTGATTGCTTTGGGAATATAACTGGCATAAATATACTGTAGTTTAGACAGAGCTGCTTACTGATCATTTAAACATTATCTAGTTATATTACTGCTTACTGATCACTTAAACATTATCTAGTTATATTACTTTCACTTTTTCCAAATTGTAAGTAGCACTTAATTCTAGATATCACCTAGGATTTTATGAATTCATGTTGAGTGACTCATATCAGTTGAAATATATGCTGCCTCAATGATTTTTTTTCAGTTATAGTCTTATTAAATAAAATTGGCAGATGAAAATTTAGGGGAGAATATAATTGTCAGCCTTAAGAATTAGCCCGGGTGGGGGGAGAGATAAATTGGAAGATTGGGGTTGACATATACACACCACTATATATAAAATAGATAACTAATAAGGACGTACTGTGTAGCACAGGGAACTCTACTCAATACTCTGTAATGGCCTATATGGGAAAAGAATCTAAAGAGTGGGTATATGTATATGTATAACTGATACACTTTGCTGTACATGTGAAACTAATACAACACTGTAAATCAACTATACCCCAATAAAAATTTTAAAAAAAAGAATTACCCACACACACAAAAGACCGTGGAAATATGTAACCCATTAGTTTCCCTCCAACTTCCTAGCAGTGACTGCTAAAATATATTCCTGTTCTCATAGGGGAAAATGACTGGGAAAGGAAGTAAAAATTAGACCTGTACGTATATCCTCTCAAAAAATATTGAGTTACTGCCTGTTATATGCAAGTTACTATTCTGCAAAGATGTATATCTAGGCTCAATAAGATTTTTTTTAATGTATTAATTTTTGGCTGTGTTGGGTCTTCATTGCTGTGTGCAGGCTTTCTCTAGTTGTGGCCAGCGGGGGCTACTCTTCGTTGCGGTGTGCGGGCTTCTCATTGCGGTGTCTTCTCTTGTTGCGGAGCACAGGCTCTAGGTGTGTGGGCTTCAGTAGTGGCATGTGGGCTCAGTAGTTGTGGCTCGCGGGTTTAGTTGCTCTGCAGTATGTGGGATCTCTCCGGACCAGGGCTCGAACCCGTGTCCCCTGCATCAGCAGGCGGATTCTTAACCACTGTGCCACCAGGGAACCTCTCAATAAGCTTTTAATAGGGAAAATAAATACTCAAAAGACTTCAACGTATGGTAGAATGACATGTGCTTAGGGAAAGAAAGTGCTAGGGTAATTAAGAGAAGGGAGTGAGAAGTGACAGCAGAATTGGTGAGGGATACAGGAAAGATTCTTGGACAGGTGGTATTTAAGATGGGCCCTAACAGATTGACAGGATGCAGACGGGAAGAAAGGGGGCCAGATAGCTGGACAGCATTCCAACGACACGGAACAGGCTTGGAAGTAGGAAAGCATAGGTGTATTCCAGAATGCTGGTCAGCTCTGTCTGGATCTCTGGCTCCCAAATGTTCATCTGCTGACCAGTGCTGATCCTAGGGGACATTTTACCAATCCATGATTTTAAAAAGTTACAGCATACTTTCCTGGGCAGGACTGTATTTTACTCAGATTGTTAGTCTTGCTTTATTATTATTATTTTTAATAATAGCCCTGCTTTTTTTAAATAACAAAATATCCTTTTATGAATGAAATGATGGTGTTGATAGTTGGTGAGATTTTTAAAGAATGACCTTACTTGGCAAGAGAAAATGGTAGCAACTGTATGTTTGTGCCAAGATTTTGTTTTGAAATTTTCCCAGTCTATGAAATCCAAAAGTCTGTGGAGCTAAATTGTGGAAGGCTTTGAAAGTTATAGGAAAGAATGTAACTGAATTCAGCAGGCGATGAAGAGAGTCATTGAAAGTTTTGGGCAGGAGAGCAAGCTGATTGCAGCAGGGAAAGAACAGAGGTGAGCCGACCAATTAGACTATTGCAGAGTCAGTGGAAAAGTAAAAATGCTTTGAATTGGTTTTTGGCAAGGAGCCTGGAAAGAATAAGATGGACGTGAGAGATCACAGAGGTAAAACCTAAAAGACCTGGCACCTGATTGGATATAGGTGGCAGAAAAGAACATGTTAAAGACGTTTTCTTATTATCACTGGGGAAACCTGGATGAAAGGTACATGAGAACTCTCTATATTCTTTTTGCAATTTCTTGTCTTAAACAGTTTCCAAATAAAACGTTATAACAACACACGACTATATTTAAAATAGGTAACCAACAAAGACCTACTACTGTAAAGCACAGGGAACTCTGCTCAGTATTCTGTAATAACCTAAATGGGAAAAGAATTTGAAAAAGAATATATATATACACACACACATATGTATAACTGAATCACTTTGTTGTACACCTGAAACTAACGCAACATTGTAAATCAACTATAGTCCAATATAAAATAATTTTTTTAAGTTATAACAAAAACAAAACATAAAAAGGAAAAGAGGACTTCTTCAGGGTCCCAACCTCAAATCAGGCTGCGGCCCGCCAGGTGAGCACCTTCAAAGCTGGGCAAACAAGGACCATCTTCAGCATGCAGCAGCTGCTCAGCTTCAGTACGTTGTTGCCATGGGGGAATGTGGCCCAGTGTGGCAAAATCTTGCAAATTTTCAGTAGAATCCAGAAATCTGCAATCTGGATTCTTTATGTGAAATCTCCATAGTTGTTCCAAGTGTGCACAACTAATTCAAAAACATTTTTAACACTGAGTAGGCCAAATGAAACATATCTGAAAATCTCAGTTCTGTCGACCCCTGCTACTGGCTATCCCTCTCATTCATGTGAAAGTTTGGGAGTCGATAGGGAGTTGGTACTAGCACATAATAGCTTCAGTCATAGATTTAAATTGGTTACAAGTTTACACAGAAAATGATGTCTCTCCAAGGCCACAATAAATTATATTTATTCTTGGTAGCATGATTAGAGGTAACGTGGCATGCTTGAGAATTCCTTACCTTACATGGACAGTTGTTTAGGTTCAGCCAACCAAGACTTTGTGTGTGTGTGTGTGTGTGTGTGTGTGTGTGTGTTCTACTTCCTACATCTGCACAGCTGTCTCCACAAAGAAGCCATTTACATCAATGGCATTGTTGTTTAAGGATTTGAAATCTTATTTCTTTAAAAAATGTTTGTAATGGATTTTAAATGACAAATGTTTTCCTTTTCTTCTTAGTGGCAATACACCGGTGTTCCAATCTGACACATTAAGAACTCGAAGAAACAGTACATCGTGTATGGCACAGCACTGTCTGGTAAGAAAATGCTTATAGACTTGCACTATTGGTCTTAGTCAGTGGTTCTCAAACTTGAGTGTGCACCTGGAAAACTTGTTAGAACAGACTACTGGCCCTCAACCCCAGAGTTTCTGATTCAGGAGGTCTCAGGCAGGGCCTGAGAATTTGCATCTCTAACAAGTTCCCACTTTGAGAAACATTGCTCTAAACATTACTGAAGGAAAAATAAACACATTGGCTGCAGTTATGATTGGTACAGCTGCTGCAGCTGCAGCAGAATTAACTTTTAAATCCCACATGGATTTAACATTGAGATTTGCTTTTATATATAAAACCATCTGGCTTTCAATTTTTAAAAGAACATTCTAATTTTGAGAGGAAAACTTGCAGGCTCTCCTAAGGGTAGTTTTCAGGCTTATAGTTGGACTTTATCTCGCATTTATCTTGAATCGAAAATATAGTTTGTTTTTCATGGTGTTATAATGCAATCTCTAAATTAGAACTCATCTACAAATTATCCTGTAAACATAGGAAATACGCTTGTACATCAGTAAGCCAAAGTGAATAAATGATTCACTCTATGAATCATTTTATTGAGGTGAAATTCATACAGCACATAGTTAACTATTTTAAAGTATACAATTCAGGGGCATTTGGTGCATTCACAATGTTGTTCAACCACCACCTCTCTCTTGTTTCAAAAAGCACACATCCTTGTCTTGTTCCTGATCATAAGTGGAAAGCTTTCAGTCTTTCATCGTTGAGTATGATATTAGCTATAGGTTTGGGTAAATGCACTTCATCATGTTAGGGAAATTCCTTTCCACTCCTGCTTGCTGAGTATTTTTATCATGAAAGGGTGTTGAATTGTTTCAAATGCTTTTTCTGCATCTATTGAGATGATCATTTGTTTTTTCCTCTCTATGCTGTTAATATGAATTACTACTTTGATTTTCTTATGTTGAACCACCTTTGAATTCCTGGGATAGACCCCACTTGGTCTTGGTGTATAATCCTTTTAATGTACTATTAGATTTGGTTTGCTATTATTTTGTTGAGGATTTTTCCACCTGTATTCATAAGGGATATTGGGCCGTAGTTTTCTTTTCTTGTAGTATCTTTGCTGGCTTTGGTACCAGGGTAATGCTGATCTCATAAAATGTGTTAGGAAATGTTCCTCCTCTTATATTTTTGGCAGAGTTTTATTAGGATTGGTGTTGATTCTTTAAATGTTTGGTAAAATTCACCAGGGAAGCCATCTGGCCCTAGATTTTTCTTTATTGGGAGGTTGTGGAAACAGATTCTATCTCTTTACTTGTTTACAGGTCTTTTGAGATTTTATAGTTCCTCTTGAGTTAGTTTGGTAATTTGTGTGTTTTTAGAAATTTGTCCAATTTGTCTAGATTATCTGAGAAAATTGTTGATATACAGTTATTCATAGATTTCTCTTATATGATTTAATATGATGGAAGCTATAGAACATATTTTAATGAAATGTTATAGCTTGGAACCTATTTTAAAATATTGCCTCCTAATCTTAAAACTGGACATTTTCATCTTTATAAAATGATATTCAATATTATTCCCACAGATGTACTAATAGTATATTGGGAAAAAAATAGAACTGTTCATTAAACAAATCTTTCTTCCTCTACCCACCCGCTCATTTACTCCTTCATTCAACATTTACTGAGCACTTGCTTGTCTATCAAAGCCCTCTATACCAGATCAGCTCAGTGCTTTGTGACCACCTAGAGGGGTGGGATAGGGAGGGTGGGAGGGAGGGAGATGCAAGAGGGAAGAGATATGGGAACATATGTATATGTATAACTGATTCACTGTGTTATAAAGCAGAAACTAACACACCATTGTAAAGCAATTATACTCCAATAAAGATGTTAAAAATAAAAAGCCCTCCATACCTATCCAGTCTTCTTTTCTACTCAGCCAAGTCAACAAATATTTTTAGGAACCTACTATGTATTAAGCCCTGATCTACTTGCCAGGGAGATCTAACCTAGTTTGAGGGATTTAGAGAGGAAATGACATACTAGTTGAGATCTTACTGCTGTGTAGGTGTTCGCTAGTTTGGGATATTGGTTACAGGAACAGACAATATTCCAGGTTAAAAAAATGGCATGTTAGAAGGCCTAGAGTGTGGTGTGTAGAGAACAGAGTGTGTAGAGAATTTGAAAGAAGTACATTCTAGCTAGAGTGGAAGATGAAGCGGTGAGAAGTGAGGTTGGAGATATAAACTAGTGCAAAATCTTGTGGGGCTCTCCAAGTCATTTTAAAGATTTTGCACTTTGGGAATTCCCTGGTGGTCCAATAGTTAGGACTCGGCACTTTCACTTCCGGGGCCCCGGGTTCAATCCCTGGTCAGGAAACTAAGATCCCACAAGCCACACAGTGTGGCCAAAAAAAAAAAAAAAGATTCTGCCCTTTATCCTAAGGTCAGTGGAAAGCCGTTAAAGAATTCTAAGTCTGTGATTGACCTGATCAAATTTGCATTTTTGTTTTTTAAATTAATTAATTAATTAACTTATTTATTTTTGGCTGTGTTGGGTCTTCATTGCTTCACATGGGCTTTCTCTAGTTGTGGCGAGCGGGGGCTACTCTTCATTGTGGTGCACGGGCTTCTCATTGTGGTGGCTTCTCTTGTTGCAGAGCACGGGCTCTAGGCGCACAGGCTTCAGTAGTTGTGGCACGCGGGCTCAGTATTTGTGGCACGTGGGCTTAGCTGCTCCGCGGCATGTGGGATCTTCCTGGACCAGGGCTCGAACCCGTGTCCCCTGCATTGGCAGACGGATTCTTAACAACTGTGCCACCAGGGAAGTCCCAAATTTGCAATTTTAAAAGATTACCCTGGCTGCAGAGGGGGAAAGTATTGATAGATTGGAAGAGGACAAAAGTAGATACAAGAAGCTCAGATAGGCAACTGCAGTAACCCTGGCAAACAGCTGATAGTAACTTGGACTAATGTGATGGCGGTGGGCATGGAGAACGGTGGCAGATGCGTGAGATACTTGAAAGGTAGAATCAATTGGTGATAGATTCGATGGAGAGGGGGAAACAGTGGAGGCAAAGATGACTACTAGCTCTCTGGCTTGGGCAACTGATGGGATAGTGGTACCACAGAAGAAGGGAACATTGGAAGAAGCGTGGATTTAGAAGGGAAGATGAGTTTAGTTTTGGACATGTTAAGTTTGAGGTTCTCAGATCTTTAAGTGGAGATGTTATGTATACTAGTTTGAAGCTCGGGATAGAGATCTGGGCTAGAGATACATTTAGGACTCATCAATAGATTATTATTTAAAGCTATGGGAATGAATGAAATGACCTATGGGGAGAGTATAAAAGGAGAAGAGAAGAAGCTATAGGAAAAAGCTTTAAAAATCACCAGATTTAAAAATCAATCTCAGAAGAGACCCCACAAAAGAAGACTACGATGGAATGGTCAGAGAGGTGGGAGGAGACTCAGAAGAGAGTATCATGTTAAGTGGTGAAACATGATAAAGACTGAAAGGTGTCCTTCTGAGTTACCAAAATGGAGCTTATTAATGAACTTGAAAGTTCAGTGGAGAAAAGGGTAGGATGAGAAGCCAGACTGGATTGGGTTAAATAATGACTGAGAGGAAAGGACCTATAAATGGCACCATACATATGAGCTTGATTATTTGGGGGGGGCAGATAACCCTTTCTATGCCTTAATTTCCTCATCTGTAAAATGGGAATGTAATAGTATCTGCCTCATAAGTTTGTTGTGATTATATTAATCGGTGTAAAGCACTCAGCACAGCACTGGTACATACTAAATGCTCAATAAATGTGTTTCTGCTAGTAATAGTACATATGTAGAGAAACTATGTACCTGACATTTTTTAAAATGCATAATTTTCCTTAGGATTTCTAGGCTCTTAATTCCCATAAGGTTCAGCTTAATATCATGCATATTTAAAATAAACCATCCTGTACAATGGATTGGGTTTGGCAGAACTGAAGTCATTTTAACTTATTTGATGATGGGAATTTCAAGGCTTATTGGTTTAGCTTGCTGTAACAGCATTATGCATATACTTTTATTTTGTTCCAAATATCACCTCATTATAATTATAAGACATATGGAGGTACATAGTTGCCTTAAGTATAGATAGGCTGAGTTATCTAGGAAAATGACATAGTAAGTAGAATGTTTGGGGCAGAAGTAACAAAATTCAGTTAGAAGTGACTTAAACAATAAGGGACATTTATTATCTCAAACAACAAGAAGTCTTATGAAAGGAGGTTCCAGGGTTGGTTAATTCAGTGGCTCAGGGATGTCATCAGAGACCCAGGTTCCTTCCTTCTTTCCACTCTACCATCCCGAGCAGCCTCACTAACCTTTGTACCTAGTAATTAGACCCAGGGTTCAGAATCACATGTATAGCATGATCTTCTATATGTTTACAGATGTCGAGAAGGATATGTGTCAATCTATTAGTAGTTATCTCTGGAGCATGGAATTATAGGAAGAATTTCACTTCCACCTTATGCATTTCTATACTATTTGAATGTTTTTCACAAAGCATCAACAATAGAGGTGTTTTCATTTCTAGCGGATATACCACATTGCAAAATAGAAACATCCCTGTTGAAAAAATATTGTTTTGAAAATCCAGTCGTCCCTTGGTATTGGCGGGGGATTGGTTCTAGGACCCGCGGATGATACCAAAATCCGAGTATGCTCCAGTCCCATAGCCCACCCTCCATATCCAAGGGTTTGAATCCTCAGATTCAACCAGCCACAGATTGTGTATTAAATTTGCAATCTGTGGTTGTTTTAACCCATGGATGGGAACCCTCAGATACAAATGGCCAACTGTATATTTATTGAAAAAAATCCAGGTGTAAGTGGACTCGTGCAGTTCAAACCCATGTTGTTCAAGGGTCAACTGTACTTGAAAAGTGTTATTGAATGATATCATTAACCACAAGTTTAAGGATCCTATCCCATACTAGACTGTGCTTAAAATTGGTACTGCAGGAATCTAGAGTATTCAAATTCCCAGAGACAGAAAGTGGAATGGTGGTGGCGGTGTTGGTTTAATGGGTATAGAGTTTCAGTTCTGCAAGATGAAAAGGATTCTTTTCATTGGTTACATAACAATATGAATGTACTTATTTAACACTACTGAACTGTACACTTAAAAATGGTTAAGATGGTAAATCTGATGTTTATGTATATTTTACCGCAGTTAAAACAATTTTAAATGAGGCTGTTTTTAATGTATTAAAATGTAGGTAGAACAGTGTTTTAGAAAAAATTGCAGTGATAGAGGGCATTGAAGAATCACGGGCGCCATTTAACACACAAATAGAGATGTATATTTACAAACCTTGTAAAAATCTGCTATCTCACAATTATTTTCTAATTAAGCTCAAATGTTTTCTTCACCACTATCAGGAAATCACCCCACCCCACTTCTGATGAGCAGAAACCCGAGGCCCTCTTCTGGCTATGGAGACTATGCCTTCCCCCCGATTTACCCCTTTGCTGTATCCCCTGAGACCTCCGAGGTTGGCATGCCTGTTTCCCCACTCTTCTGCTTGGAATTCTCTTCCTGGAACCTCTGTTAAACTTGGTGCAGCCTTGTCTTTTCTCCAGGAAAAGTATCTCATCCTCCTGTCAGAAACGGTTGTACTTTACTTGAGCAATTTGTCCGTTTTAATTTTATGGCTACCAATATTTACCTGATTAGGTTTTGCTTTACACATTGGCAACTATCAACTCTAAATCCAATCTATGGTCCACCCAGTAGTGAGTGTGTAATACATTCCTTGCCCTGCATTATGTTCTGTCCTTCTAGCCTACATTCAATTCATGTTCAGTATCTTCGTAAGCCACCTTAAATCATTTTGGGAACTCGGGAGAGACATTCCTAAACATAGCATACAACCCTTGTTCAGAATTTTCTAAGTGCTTTATCTCTAGTAACTACAGTAGGAAATGGGTTAAAAATAGCAAACCTAGGAAAGTTAAACATTATTTTTAAAAAATTTAATGTCTTTACAATATTAGTTTTCTGTGGTCTCTCTTAAATGGAACTAAGCATGACCTTTCCTCCTATCTTAATTCCTTCACTAGAGATAACACTTGGGAATCAGCTTCACCCAGCACCCTCCCAACCCCCCACTCCCACTCCTACCCTCCCTGCCCTGTGACATCATTCCTTGATGCTGGTACTGTTGCTTCCTCCCAAGGACTTTTTTTCCTAAAGTGTGAGAGAATGGCACAATGGGAAATTTACACCAAAGATACCAGTGAGGTTTATTGACATCTCAGGAAACTAGTTCTATTTTAATACCTTGTTTCATGTAGAAAAATCATCTGAGGTCATTCCCTTGCATATACCACATACGGTACTTAATCTTTGGGAGAATTCTCTTCCAGATGCCTTTTCTACAATTAATTTTCTACATTATTACTAAAAGAACCAACCAAGTCCCATAAATGATCCATATTTTGTCCAGTTTAAAAGCTTTACTGTGGCTTATACTTCTATAGCTCAAGTTCAAATCCTACCTTCCCCAGACATTTCACACTATATCCTTGCAGATGTCATCAACTTCAGTCAGACAATCTTCTCAGGATTTCCTGGATAAAGTTTTCCAGTAGGAAATTCTGAGCCGTTGCCTGAAACTAAACTGGTTCCTTCCCATCTCTTAGATATCAATTAAAAATAATCTCTTCCAGGAAGTCTTTCATAATTAGTTTAGAACATTTTGCCACACCATACAATTCTCTTCTTTTGGCTTTTTAAAAAATAACAGTCATTTATAAAACAGCTAAAGTACCATATTTTTCTGTATGTAGGGTGTATGTATATATTTAAGTTCAGGTTAACATGTCCTTTCAATTAGATTATAAATCTTATAAACCTTAGTGTTGCACATTCTATATTGTGAACTTTCTGGGCATTTGAATGAGGATGATATGAGCATCAGTAGTATGAATTAAACTTGTTAAAATTCTGCTTGTTCAAAGATATGTGTGTGGATATATATTGGATTGGCCAAGAAGTTCGTTCGGGTTTTTCTATAACATGGTCCTAAAATCCGAACGAACTTTTTGGCCAACCCAATGTATTTGAACTTTTTAAAGGTAAACCTAAATTTTTCAGATTTGGTGCATGTTGCCGCACAACTTCTCAATGATCAATGCTAATAGACGGGCACATTGGGGGGAATATCCAAAACTGGATAAATCACAATATTTTCTACTTGCTTTGGAAAATAGATTATTTTTTACAGTATGCCTTAAGAATGGGCATACATTTTTTTTAATTAGCAATAATATCTAATGTTGGAGAAGTACAAGGAAATCAATATTTTCATATACTGCTGGAAAGTGAATTTGTATAAGCTTTCTGTAGGGCAGGTCAGCAATGCGTATCAACAGCTTTGTGACCCAGAAATTCCAACTCTATGAATTTATCCTAAAGAATTCACTAAGGATGTGTGCAAAGATTAGTTTAAAGGTTATCATAGCATTATTTATAAAAAGCAAGCAAAAAATGTGGCAACAGTATGAATGTCCAGCAACAGGGAACAGATTTAATGAATGAGCCTTCCTTATCTGTGTTTGAGTCCCAGTTCTAGCAATTATCAGCTGTATGACCGAGCAAGTTGCTTAATTTCTCTGGCCATCAGTTTCCTAATCTTTAAAATGGGGACAATAATAATGTCAATTTTTCTACATGAAGCAAGGTATTAAAATAGAACTAGTTTCCTGAGATGTCAATAAACCTCACTGGTATCTTTGGTGTAAATTTCCCATTGTGCCATTCTGTCATGGGGTTGTTGGGAGAATTGAGTGAGATAAGACACGTCTGGCACGTAAATAGGTGCTTCTTATTATTATGGTACTTCTATATGGTATAATTTTCAGCCTTTAAAAATGATGTTGCAGGTGAATTTTTGTTTTGTTTCTAAAGTAAAAATTCAATTTATTCATCTGTTTACCATACAGTACAAGAGAGGCAAAGTGTTTCACATCATAGATTTCACTTCCAACTCCTTGGAATGTTCATTTCTTTGGCTAAAAGGAGAAACTTGCTGGGAAAGTCAGGCAATGCTTAGGCAAGGTGATGGATGGGTACAAGGGGGCTGCTAATTGCAAACTGAGTTTCTAGAACTGTCACCTGGAATCATAGGAGCCCCACTTCTGGACACTTGTGCCATCTCAGGCATCACCCCCACCACCCAGGCACAGCGACGCTTACTAGTGGTTACCCTTGCTGTCCTCCTGGATGTGGCAGTGCCCGCCATACTTTCTCTTGAATTCAGACCTAATTTTCAATGTGTCCCCTTCCTTCACTGCAGAAGACCATGATTCGAATGAGGACCGTATCGTGAGTCCACTTGCCCTTCATGGAGTTGTACAGTCAGTCAGCAAAATACAGGGACTTCTTGTTCTGAATACACTTGAACAGGTTCAGGAAAACATTTTGCCGGTCTCCTTTGCCCTCCTTCTTGATCATAAGGGCTATTGCTGTTGTACCTTTCAAATACTTTCTGGAGGTGACACACACTTCTCTGTCATGATGCCGATCCACTTGGAAACATCAGTTCCTTTGCTCTTCATTCCAGCATTATAGAGATCTCAAGTATGTTGGGCCAGTCAGTTCATAGTCAATGACAGATCCATCCTCTGTTCTTCTACCCTTTGCGAGGGCAGCTATCAGCTTGCAGAAGTCATCAGATGTGTCAGAAGCAATGTCCTGGGACTTCCTGGTAGTCCAGTGGTTAAAAATCCACCTTCCAATGCAGGGGACATCGGTTCAATCCCTGGTCGGGGAACGAAGGTCCCACATGCCACAGGGCAACTGAGCCCACACACCTCAACTTAGAGAGCCCATGTGCCACAAGTAGAGAGAAGCCAGCTCGCTGCAATGAAAGATCCTGCATGCCGCAACTAAGACCTGACACAGCCAAAAATAATAAATAAATAAATAAATATTTAAAAAAAGAAAAAGAAACAATGTCCTTCTCCAGATCAATCTTGTACATTTCCTTGTAGACTGTTAATTTCCTGCAGCCCCTGGTTGGTCCCTGAGCAGGTGATTTCAATGAGAGAGTCTTCATCTGTCACCAGCCCCTTCATGGAGGAGGCTTTCAACTTGGAATCCTCGTACTGAGTGGGTGTTTTCAGAAGGCCCCAAATCACCTTCTCCAGGTGGCTGGACAAGTCTGACTTCAGTGCTGATGCAAGTTCCTTTTTGGTCCTTCTCTGATAGGCAAAAGTAATATTCTGTCTCTGTTCATTGCTACAGTTGGTCAAAATGTTGACGATGGTGACCTCATCCACACCTTTAGTCTTGATGGCCGTTTCAATGTTCATAGCATCCCGCTCAGCATCCCAGTTGGTGTATGCTTTGACTGACCTGTCTACATTGGGGGTGGATAGTAGTCAGTGGTCAGGTGGATAGTGTCAAACTTGCACAGAATTCTGTGAACAGTAGACATTTTGATAGAAGCTGGACCAGGAGCTGAGAGCTGCAAGTGGCCCCAGATGTGGAGCTGGAATGTGTTATCGAAAAAACCCAAACACTCAAACTGCAAAATAGTATCTGGAAAAATAAACACTGAAATATTTACTGTGGTCACCTCTGGAGAGTGGATGATGCTTTTTTCCCCCATTAATTATGTTTTATACTGAGCATGTATTGATTGCTTTAATGAGAAAGAAAGTGAGTCAATTTCTGCTGAAAAAATTAAAGATCAGGATGAATAGGTGGAGCACAGAGGATTTTCAGGGCAGGGAAACTGCTCAGTATGATACTGTAACAATGGATTTGTGTTATTATACATTTGTCCAAACCCATAGGATGTATAACACCAAGAGTGAACTCTAATATGAGCTGTGAACTTTGGTTGATGATGTGTCAATGTCATTGAACCTTGGCTGTTTCCTCCATCTTCTAGCAAATGATGAGAAAAAAAACTGATTTCAACACTTTCTTCAGAAAAATATTAATTGGCGAGGTAATATCTCCTTTAAAAGTCATATGATAAATTATAAAACATAATAAAAATTCAGACTATCTGCTTCATAAGAATATTTATTTGGCCAACACGCTCCTCTCACTGCCTTTCTTGACCACCACCCATCTATAGTTTCAGCTAGAACCCTCAGGCCAACCTTTAGCTCTTTCTACTTTCTTATCATTTCTCCAATCTGCCTCCTTGTCTTCATCCCTCCCTTTTTCGGTCAAACCCTTGTCATCTTTTACCTGGCCCGTGACCCTGCTTCTAGTGCCTCTTCCCTCCACCCTCAATTTGTTTTGCATATGCTGCTAGGGTTGCCTTTCTAAAATAGATATGATCTTCTTGTCTAAAATACCTTTGAGGTTTAAGACCTCAGAGGGCCCTATGCTTTAGATTTCCTATTAGGCTCAAAGGCTAAAGTACAAAAACAACAACCTGGTTTCAGCCGAATTTCCCCCAAGTTTGCTTCTTGCCATGCACTATCATGTGCCAAGTTTCAGTCACCCTGAATCTCTCTGTTCCCCAAACATGGCTCTCTGCCTGAGCATCTCTTCCCCACTCCCTGAAATAGCCTCCCTCCTCTTTTCCATCTAATGAATTCCTGCCCTCTTCTATGATGCCGTCTCGAAGACCCCGGGCAGAATCATATTCTCTGTCCTTTGAATTCCTACAAATCCTAACTTGTTCTGGCACTTACCTGTGGCCTAGTTTTCCCTACCTGGACTTTGAATTTCTCAAGGACAGGAAAATGTCTTATTTGTCTTTGGATCCTCAGGGCCTAGCACAGTGCTTTAGCATATAGTAGGTGCTCATTAAATATGTTTTAATACACAATTCAATGTGATCTTAAGATATAATGTGAACATAATTTATGGTAAATTCATTATCTAGCATTTCAAGAACGAACCAGGCTACAGATAGAATTGATAAATGAATTCTAAAGGTAATTTTCAAGCCTTATTTTCACACAGCTTTAAATCTCTGCATTCTTTCATTTCCCTCTTGTATGGGTCTTCATAAGCATTGAGAAAAGACCAAAAAGGAGAAAATAGTCCTGCAAAAGAGAAAGGGCCTAGACAGCAAGTACCTGACCAAGCAAGAGTAAAATGTGTTGAACTCCTTGAACATGATTGCCTTACTCATTCCTTATTATGAAAGTTTAGTTTCCCCAGCTAGATTCCAAGATATTTGGAATTATTTTGTTTGTTTCTTTTATATGCTTATTAAGTTAGCTGCTGATTTAATGACTGTTTCAGTTTTTTCTGGATAATGCCTATCACTAAGCTTTAATAATGAGCTAAAAATGGCAAGGAAAAATGAGGTGATTTTAAGATCTTAGTGCTTTGGGAAGGGACAGCTAGAGATAAACAAAATGTTCTATTGATGTTCTGCCCCGTATTTATGTTAACAATTATTTTGTTCTGTTATGGTATATATAGACTTTCAAGTAATATAATTTTCAGGCAAGATTCAATTTGATTTTTAATTTTTAAAAACTTTAAATTTAATTAATGCTGTTGCTAGCATGCGTTAGGCATTCAAGAAATACTTTAAGCCATTCGACATTGACTTAATTAATGTTTAGAAATAATCAGAAACATTAAAGGAAACTTGACTTTTATATTTTAAATTTCAGTTTGTGCCACCTTCTCCCATTCAGGCTTCCACCAGTCACCTTCATCAAATCAAACAAGTAAGAAGAAGTTTTGAGAAACTGACAGCTGTTCATTAAAAAAAGTAAATTTTATTTTTCTTTTAAACAATACCTGTGGTTCAGTAATTCTAAGTGAGGTCACATGTGATTAAGTTTTTAATTCCAGGAATGGTTTCTCTAAAAACAAAAAAAAAAAGAAGAAAAAAGAATCCAAAACAACTAAGGAGCCCTCTGTTTATTTGGGTTATTAACTGTCTTAATAAACTGATAGTTTCCCGAAATACTGCATACTCTTTTACCTAGAATCTAATTTCTTTCAGGGATCTCAAAGAAGATGATGAATGCTATATATGAAAATTAATTTTCAGGTTCATAATAGCCATAGTTATCATGGTTTTCTTAAATGCCCAGATGAAGAATTTTTTTGACACATAAAACCATCTTTATGCTACCATTCTGTGTTCACTTCTCAGTGATTTGAGTTCAGGAACACATTGTACCTCACTGTCTTACGTTTTGTGTGTGTGTGTGTGTGTGTGTGTGTGTGTGTGTGTGTGTGTTTAATAGCAAAAGCCTAATACAGAATTAAATCTTTGATTTATCCAAGGATTAGCCACAGAACTCAAAAGATCAAATCGCCATTTCACCACAGGTGGTGGGATTATTTTTTCACCCAACTACAAGCAGACTTTTGTTCAAGGCGGGGCCGCTTAACTGTTATGAAGCACTTATTACTCACTTAGCACTATAATAGGTCTCATCTGTGGTCTCATTTCATCCCACAACAAACTTATAAGGTCAGAAACCAAAGATGGCAGAAAGTTAGTAATTTACCAAATGTCCAGAGTTAGCAAGTGTCAAGCCAAGACTTAGCCCCAAATTACCGGATTCTTTTACAGCTACCCTCACCATATTTTCAGTGGCACAAAACCCAGAGTATCTCGTAACCCTAGTTTTTTGTGCTCCAGCTCCTGCTTCCTTTCCCTCTCTCCCTCTCTCCCTCACACCATGGCTTCCCTAACACCCAGCTTATCATCCACTAGCAAGAAAGTATGGTTTAAAAGATCCTTTTACTTTTTAGTAAATAAGACATTCTTTTACTGTTTGTCTTTGTGAGTATGTAGCTATTTAAGAAATTCTTAATGAAAGAGCCTAAAACTAGTAGTTAAAGGGACCTCTGGTTTACTTGTGTATTTTTTTTGCTTCCCCTAAATTAGACCAAATATTTTTAAATTGATTACTACATGTTTCTATTTGATTATGAAGCTTGAAATCAGGACTAATTTAACTGGTTAGTAATATAAATTGTAAAGCAACTTACTTCCATAGTGACAGAATATATATTATAAACATTTAAAATGAAACACAAATGGTGATCATTTTTTGTAATATATAGAAATAGTGAATCACTATGTTGTACACCTGGAACTAACATAGTGTTGTAGGTGAATTATACTTCAGTAAAAAATAAATTAAAATTTTAAAAAATTAAATAAAATTATAAAACAAAAATTAAAGCTAAAATAAAATAAAATGAGACACAAGTAGAAAATGAATGAAATGGGAAAATAGAAATAACATTAACTTTCAATCTGGGTGCTGATTGAATGGAAAATTAAGACTTATTTTCAGCAGTTTAATTGTCTGATAGATATCTTAAGTTGCATATTTCTTTACATGCATTCTTTAACCATGACTTCTTTTTAGCTGTTGAACTTAACCTTTTAAGTACAAAACAGAAATGTCTGTTTCTTGCCTCATTACATTCTGAACTTTCACTCTAATGACATTAACAAAGGCATTTATTTAATTTCATTTTGTAGCAAAACGGGGGAAATAATAGTAGCTACTTCATAGGATTTTTGTGAGGGTGAAAGGATTTAATATATGTGTGGTTCCTGGCACACTAAATTAAAAATCGTTTAATGGAAATTTTAAAACATGCAAAAAAGAACCTCCATGTATTCAATATCTAGTTTCAACTATTGATTACATTTTGTACATCATTTTTCAACTATCCCCTTCTGTTTTGGGGGGAGGAGTGTGATTTAAAGTAAAACCCTAATATCTTTTTACCCTTAAATACTTAGTATGAATCTCTGAGGACTTTTTATTTTACATAATTGCAATACCATCATCACATCTAACAGAATTATTCCTTAATTTTATCTAATAACCAGTCCAGGTTAAATTTTCCTGATTCTCAAAAAATGCCTTTTTCACTGATTCAAACATGTTCCAACCATGATCTTTTAGGTCTCTTATTTGAAACAGCCTTCCCCTCCTGTTTTTGTTCCATGACACTTCCTTATTGAAGAAACTAGGCCATTTGTCTTGTGGAAAGCCCCACATTCTGATTTTGCTTCCATGTGGTGCTGTTTAATATGCTCTTTTATCCCCTGTATTTTCTACAAACTGATTTGATTAGATTTGCTTTTATTCTAAAACAAGCACACAGCCCCAAGTCAATATTGGGTTCTGGGTCAACTTTTAAGTAAGGGTATGGTTTAAGTTGCCCTTTTCCTATTAGGCAGTTAATGGACAATTTCTTCTTCTTCTTCTTTTAAATGAAGCCATTTATTTACTTATTTATTTTTAAATTTATTTATTTATTTTTGGCTGTGTTAAGTCTTCCTTGCTGCACGCAGGTTTTTCTCTAGTTTTGCAGTGAGCGGGGGCTACTCTTTGTTGCGGTGCACGGGCTTCTCATTGTGGTGGCTTTTCTTGTTGCAGAGCACGGGCTCTAGGCGCACGGGCTTCAGTAGTTGTGGCACGCGGGCTCAGTAATTGTGGCTCGTGGGCTCTAGAGCACAGGCTCAATAGTTGTGGTACACAGGCTTAGATGCTCCGTGGCAGCTGGGATCTTCCCGGACCAGGGCTCGAACCCGTGTCCCCTGCATTGGCGGGCAGATTCTTAACCACTGCGCCACCAGGGAAGTCCCAGAAAATTTCTTTTTGACTGTGGTTGTTAGTTGTTTTCTTGGTATTAGAGAGCTTGAGAACATCAAGCTAGAAATTAATTTTCTTTTTTTTTTCAGCTTTGAGATATAATTGACATATAACATTGTCTAAGTGTAAGGTGTACAACGTAATAATTTGATATGTGTATATATTGAAAAATGATTACCATGGAAGTTGATTTTCTAAACATAGTAATTCTTCCTAAATATTCAGGAATTATTCTTTTTATGTCATTTTCCTTTCCTAATAGCAATTGAGCTTATATTTCAAGAGGGTTGAAAGCACTCAGGCTTTATTTCCCTCTCTCCCAGTCCCCTAAACAAATAACATCCCTGCAGAAATAGTTTGTGTATTAGTTTGCTAGGATTACCCTAACAAAGTATCATAAACTGGGGGCTTAAACAGAAGTTCATTTTCTCACAGCTCTGGGGGCCAGAAATCTGAAATCAAGGTGTTGGCAGCATTAATTTCTTCGGAGGGCTGTGAGAAAAGGATCTGTTCCAGGCCTCTCTCCTTGGCTTGTAGATGGCCATCTTCATGTTCACATGGTATTCTCCTTGTACGAGTGTCTATCTCCAAATTTCTCCTTTTTATAAGGACATTAGTCGTATTGGATTGGGGCCCACATTAATGACCTTATCCTAACTTGATTACCTCTGCTAAGACCCTCTCTCCAAATAAAGTCATATTCTGAGGCACTGAGGGTTAGGACTTCAACATATGGATTTGAGGGGGGAACAATTGAACCTGTAACAGTTCGTTCATAACATATTATTCTATAACTTTACATTTATTTCCTGACTTGTTAAATAGAAAATAAAATCATTGGTACCCAATAAGAACTTGACTTTCTCTGTAGTGCCTTCAGTAAAATCAATTAAAAAATTATCTACTTACATACTACCTCTGCATTTCTAGCATCCCTTGTATTTATATCTTTACAAATATGAACTTTAGCCACACGTTTTACAGTCTTCTTTTTATATTACCTAGTTTGGATAGATTAAACTGGGTTTAGACACAAATGTAGGGGAAGTTTATGAGATGAGGCCATTTAAAACAGATTATACCAGCTGGAGTACAGGGCATGATTGTGATAGGGACAATTTAGATATTGTCTGTTACATAAGGTGTGCCTGTGAGCTTTTTCTTCTGCTGGCCAGGTTTCACAGTTAGTCTGTCTTGTGGACTTTGTTACCATTTTTTAGTCTAGTAAAGCAATGACATTAGATTTCTGTGATTTGTTTTTGAGTTTTCCTTGGAACCTACAAAGTACCTAGTCTCTCTTATGAAGAGACCTTCTCTAAGGGAACAGCCTAGCTTGTTTTAAAAGAAATTTAATTTGATCTTAGTTTACAAATTGTTTCATTCTTTCAGCAAGCATTTATTGAGCAAGGTGCCACTGGGCAACTAAAATCTTTCAAGCATACTCTCCTTCAGAGAGCAAAAGTGGGTGACTTCCTATTTTCATTTTTACCTTAGATACTAAAAAGTTGAAAGCTAAGTTCAGTGCTCAAGTACAACAACTCTCCTTAACCTAGGTTTCTAGCATACTCTTTGCCCTTGACAGTTATATGGCTCTTGACTTTTAATCCTTAATTTAACAATCTTATTTTATTATAAGCCATCTCATATCCGTTTTGGAAATAGGCAAGATGTAAATAATAAAAGTGTCAACCCACTTTTACTAATGATCCTAAAATAGCTGATGTTGGGGAATGCTCCAACTTTCAGTGGGAGAAACAATAAGCAAAATTCTGTCCTAGTTCTGGGAAAACTTGCTCTTTACTTGTGGATTGAGTGAATTACAAAATACTTTGAGCTTCTCCCTAGAGGAAAACATCTACATCTACGTCAATATTAAATGGAAGAACTATACTAACAATTACATTTTGCTGAAAAGATTTACTGTTGTTCCGTTGTTTTAAAAGACTGATTAACTTCTTAAACTTCCTTTCCCAATTTCTCTCATTTTCCATAATGGCATCAAAATAGTCAGTCTCACAGTTTTAAGACTCAAAGCTCTAGGCTCATCTTTAATTCTTCCTTACTTTTCTACTGTATCCAATTAGGCATCTAATCCTATTAATTCTTCCTTGACAATACCTTCTCTGTTCCCATTACTACTTCCTTCTGTCCCTTGGGTCCAGATTACTGTAATAATATTCTAATAGATTTCCTATCTCTGCTAATTTAATCCGACTTCCACAACCAACACCAAAATATCTTTTTTAAAACATTATTTTCATCTTTTTCTCTCCTGTGCAAAAAGTTACAATGTCTTCCCATTACCTTCTGAATAATAATAAGAAGAAGAATAGCTAGGCTGTATCGAGCACTTACTATGTGCCAGACCTTTTTTAGTTTAGTTTTGTTTTTTTGTGGTACGCAGGCCTCTCACTGTTGTGGCCTCTCCCGCTGCGGATCACAGGCTCCGGACGCGCAAGCTCAGCGGCCATGGCTCACGGGCCCAGCTGCTCCGCGGCATGTGGGATCCTCCCGGACCGGGGCACGAACCCATGTCCCCTGCATCGGCAGGCGGACTCTCAACCACTGCGCCACCAGGGAAGCCCGTGCCAGACCTTTTAATAGGAACTGTACAACTACGTCATTATCCTTATTATTATCATCTTTATAGGATGAGGAAACTGAGGCTCAGGTTAAGTTGCTTGCCTAAGGTCACACAGGTAGTAAGTTATAGAGCTGGGATTTGACTCAGTTCTGTTTGGCTCCAAAACCAGTGGTCCTAACAGCTATGCTATTCTGCCCAAACTCTTTAAATTCAATCTCTTCAATTATTTAAGATCCCATAAATCTGGTGCTCTTACCAGTTTTCTTTCTCATTGCTCTGTAGTGCAAATTCCCTTTCAACCAAACTAGTCTCACTACCGTGTAACCTGCCATATACTTTCTCTCCTCTAAACTTCTGTTCATATGGTTCCTTCTGCTGTTACAGCCTCCCCTCCACCCTCTGCTTGTCCAGATTTTAAACATCTTTCAAGGCCGAGGTCAAATTTTAAGTCACACAACTCACACCACTCTTTATTACAGACTATTTATGACATTTATTGTTTATACTGTAGACAGTAATATTTAAACTCTTTTAATCACGCACTGCATCAATAAAAACTGAGCACATGCTTCCAATTTATGTCTATTGTTTTTACATTATCACCATATACTGTGAATATAGTGTATATTGAGTGCCAGCATATAGTGTGAATCATAGAATATATGCAAGATTAGAGATATAACAAGGGTGAGATGAAGATGAAATGATGTTTCTAGAAATTTTAAAATTTTATTTTATTAATTATAGATGATTATTGAGAGTCAATATGAATTCGTATTTCCAATGGTCTTGAGGATTAGAATTACTTTAGCCAGCTCCTTGACAAAGCAGATTAGCTCAGCATTGTGTTTTCAGTCAGGTGGCTGATGAGAAGCTGTGCCAGGAGAGGTTGTTGTCTGCACAGACTTGCATTACTAATCTCTGTCCAAGGTTTCTCGTGGGAATCTTGTTAAGGCACTTGTCCATTTTGCGGTGCTTGGTTTAGTTAAAACTAGATAATATATCCATATGCCTGCCTAACCTGGCACAGGCGAACTGCAATTAGTTGTACTTAGCTAAAGGCCAAAAAAAGGCTCTTCTCTCACAAGATCTTTGGACCCTATGGGCTGAGTGAGGGCTCCAGTGTCAATCTGTATGTCTAATATCGGCAAGCTTTCATTTCTTACTGTCTTGGATTTTAAAGTATATAAATTAAATTTCTATTTTGTTTTCTTTTTTCTTCTCCTGGGCTATGACTGTGCTTACTTTGGAGATTGACTAAATGTATATAATAAAGCTTGTCTTTCCAATGTGATTCTAGGCCTCTTTAAGGAAAGGCTCATCTGCTTATTTCATGTTCCGCATAATATTTAGCACCATATTTCCCCAGCACCATCCTAAGTTCTTCATTATTTGTGAAGTATGTTTTTAGGAATGCCAGGATGAATTTGGACTGTGGGTTGTTGAGGTTTTCTTTAACCATTTAACCATTTTTAAGACTACAATTCAATAGTATTAAGTACATTCACAATGTTGGGCAGCCATCACTACTCTACACTTCCAGGACTTTTTCATCATCCCAAACAGAAACTCCGTACCCATTCAGCAATAACTCCCCATTCTACCCTCCCACTCCTGTAACCTCTGTTCTACTTTCTGTCTCTATGCATTTGACTATTCTAGGTAGCTCATATAAGTGGAAGCATACAATATTTGTTCTTTTGTGTTTGGTTTATTTCACTTAGCATAATCTTTTCAAGATTCATTCATATTGTAGCATGTGTCAGAACTTCATTCTTTCTGTGGCTGAATAATATTCCATTGTATGTATATACCATCTAAAAGAACTATTCATCTGGTAAAGGATACCTTTTGGCTATTGTGAATACTGCTGCTATGAACACTGGTATACAAGTATCTGTTTGAGTCCCTGCTTTCAATTCTTTTGGGTATATACCTAGGAATGGGATTGCTGGATCATATGATAATTTAATCTTTAACTTTTTGAGAAACCAATTTTTTTCCCAGAGTTTGCACCATTTTACATTCCCACTAGCAATTCATGTTCCAGTTTCTCTGCATTCTCAACAACACTTGTTTTTATTTCCCCATATTTTAAAATAATGCTTATCCTAATGCATGTAAAGCAGTATCTTATTATGGGTTTGATTTGCATTTCCCTAATAAAAAATGATGTTGAGCATCTTTTCATATGCTTATTGGCCATTTCTATATCTTTTTTGGAGGAACATCTATTTAAGTCCTTTGCCCATACAGATTTTCCTCAACTTGTGATGGGCATATGTCCCAATAAACCTATCATAAGTTAAAAATGTCCTAAGACGAAAATGCATTTAATGCAGCAAAATTCTGAACATCATAGCTTAACCTAGCCTATCTTAAACGTGCTCAGAACACTTACATTAGCCTACAGCTGGGCAAAGTCATCTAACACAAAGCCTATTTTATAATAAAGTAAGGAATATCTTATGTAATTTATTGAATACTGTCCTGAAAGTGAAAACAGAATGGTTGTCTGGGTACAGAATGGCTGTAAGGGTATCGGATGTTTACCCTCGTGATTGCATGGCCGACAGGGAGCTGCCATGGCTGCCGCTGCTCAGCATCACGAGAGAGTATCTGACTGCATATCACTAGCCCGGGAAAAGGTCAAATTCAAAATCGAAGTAGGGTTTCTACTGAATGCACATTGCTTTTGCACCATCGTAAAGTTGAAAAATTATAAGCAGAACCATTGTAAATCGGGGACCATCTGTATTTCAAGTGAGTTGTTTTGTTGTTGTCACTGAGTTGTAGGAATATTTTATAAATTCTGGATATTAATCCTTTATCAGATATATGATTTGCAAACATCTCCAATTCTGTGATTGTCTTTTCACTCTCTTTTGATGCAGAAAAATTTTAATTTTTATGAAGTTCAATTTATTTTTTCTTTTGTTACCTGTGTATCATATCCAAAAAATCATTGCCAAATCCAATGACATGAAGCTTTTGCCCTATGTTTTCTTCTAAGAGTTTTATAGTTTTAAGTTTTAACTTTAGGTCTTTGATCCATTTTGAGTTAACTTTTGTATATGGTGTAAGGAAAGTGTTCATTCTTTCACATGTGGATGTTCAGTTTTCCAGCACCATTTGTTGAAAAGACCGTCCTTTCCCCACTGAATGGTCTTGGCATCCTTATTGAAAATCAATTGACTATATACACAAGGGATTATTTCTAGGCTCTCTCTATTCTATTCCATTGATCTATATGTCTGTCCTTATGCCAGAACCACACTGTTTTGATTACTGTAGCTTTGTGTAGTGAGTTTTAAAACCAGGTAGTGTAGTCCTCCCAAGTTTATTCTTTCTCAAGGCCATTTTTCTATTTTGACAGAAAATGCCATTGAGATTTTGATAGGGGTTGCCTTGCATCTGTAAATCACTTTGGGTAGTATTGCCTTTTTAACAATATTAAGTCTTCCAATTCACAAACACAGGATGTCTTTCCATATGTGGGTTATTTTTTTAAGTAACTATTTATGTGAAAAATACTTGCATACTTATAAAAAGGTCAAACAATATGGTAAAGTACAGAGAAAGAAAGAACAAACTGTCACAGATCTCACTACTCATTGATAAGTACTGTTAACTTTTTGGGGAACATCCTTCTGAGCACCTCTCATTTACAGTTTTACATAAAAAGCATTTGTGGTTTTTTCCTACTTCATATGTAATACATGTTTTTCAATGTCAATGACTAGATTTAAATCATGCTTGTACCATCATTTGCTTAAGCAAACCCATGCTGAAAGACATTTAGTTTGTTGGACTGTGAGTACTATTTGTTAATATCATAGTATTAATGGTTGGAAAAATAGTTTAATGTTTGATGTTTTCTCTTTTGAATGAAGAAAGGTACAAAGTTTTTCATCTAATCAATTCCTGCATATCCAATGTACTATAATGCATAAGTAATAGATCTCTGTGTGGTAGATGCAACAATGAAAAGTAGAGAACCAGACACTTGTTTAGAGATTTGTTTATACTCTAGCTCTACTATAGCCCAGTGAATAATAATAAATGTACAGCCAAATGAAGTAAAACTTTGTAAAATCATAGGTACAGGGCATTCAGTTTATCCTCACGTTCTCACCTTTCAGAAAGAAGCCATGGATTTAATGAATAGGGAAACAATGCATGAATGGTGAGTAGTGTGCATTGAATTACTATTCTGATCATATTCAGTTATATCTTTTATTTTAGATAGGTAAACTTCAGTACTGATATCATTTCTTTTGTAAGGAGGTACAAACTGCAATACAGATGGGTCAGTCTTGGAAAGAAACTTTGAAGTATGGTATGGTATGGTATTAGCACTTCAATTTTGTAGAAAATTTGAAATTTTTACTGATTTTTCATGTTGGCACTACCTGGTTTTGCTGTAATTTCTAGACATTTAAACTCTCATTTGAAACTAAAATTATATATGCTGCATAATTTTTTTTTTTTTTTTTTGCAGTACGCGGGCCTCTCACTGCTGTGGCCTCGCCCGTTGTGGAGCACAGGCTCCGGACGCATAGGCTCAGTGGCCATGGCTCACAGGCCCAGCCGCTCCACGGCATGTGGGATCCTTCCGGAACAGGGCACGAACCCGTGTCCCCTGCATCGGCAGGCAGACTCTCAACCACTGTGCCACCAGGGAAGCCCTGCATAATTTTTTATTGCTCTTAAGAAACAGTTTATGATTTACCCATAAAAATAACTAATTGTTTGAGAGTGGGGTTCAAAGTAAATAGTTGTCTGATACAAAACCACTGTTCCTGTGGATCAACTTCCTCTCTGTCCTAGTGAGTCTAAAAAAAGTTCAGTTGTGCTGGTTGAATTGCTTAGATGATGAAATGATAAATGATTTCACTCCCTTCTATGTAATTTATTAACCATATATTAGAATTTTAAACCACAGGCCATGGATTTACTGGGAAAATACTGCATTTTTATGCCTGTAATACATATACTCCTACTAGCATTTTAATGTACAGCCTTTCATTTAAACATGTTTGGAATGTAGTTACATTCCTTGCTAACATTTTTTTATGTCCCTGTACATATTATAATTACTAAGTTGTGGTAGTTGAATGATGTTTAGGGTTCTTTTCCATGGACATCTCAGATAATGACAAAAGAAGACCTGAGCTGAAATTTGAGTAGAAGAGGTTCTGGTTAGATGTCAGTTTCTAGATTTGGGGATTATTAGGTAGGGAAATGGGTCATCAGCAGAAGCAGTGACATCTTATTTTCTTTTGAGCCCTGAGCGCCTTAGATTGCCATCTATTCCTGATTTAGGAATAAGTCCTGAAGAATGAGTAGATAACCTCTGGAGCCTGTCACTTTTCATGTTTTGGTGCTAATACAATTTATAGAGGCTCTTGGATTCCCTTAACTGACATAATTCTAATTAATTTAAGTGTTAATGTGAGTGAGTAAATCTGCAAGTGTGTTAGAAAGAGGAAAGAAACATGTAATATAACTTTACTTGTGTCTTGGAGAAGAAAAGAACATGTTTTAAAATCCTGAATTGTGTGGTCCTGATTTTGTCCACATAAAATCTATAAACATTTTTATAGCTGTTTTTGTTGTCCCATTTGTATCTTAGCTCTAACCAAAGCTTTTTTGATCCTTTCCTGGACACAGCATTGTAGTTTTCAATAACAAATCACAGGTCAAACCCAAAGAGAAAGACTGAAATTTAGGATTTGTGTATCTGTTAGGTATTGCTCAATATTGAGTAGTCACATTCTAGGTCTTTTTTGGGTGCTAGGGAAGCCCCTTATCCGGCATGTAGCTCTCTTTCCCAAAAGGCAAAAGGTGCCTTTGCTTATTGAAGTGAATCTTGGGTTCCCTGCTTGCTTTAGGATGGTGAGAGCTCCATGGTACAACCACTGACGCAGTAAGGATTCCCTTTCCCGTGCCATAGCTATCACCCTCAGCACTTGATAAGTAAGCAATAGGTGCTACAATTGGACACTGCTTATAAAGAGTAACAACGATTTAGAGAAACCACCTTCTCCAAAGTCCACTGATTTAATTCTAGACCCCAAAAGCTTCTCTCACCAGGGCGACTGAGAAGGTAAGAAAGGAGTGTCTAAAAGTCTGTGTCCCTTGAAATACTTATAAAACATCAATGTTTCACCACCCAAATCTTTTGGGGGATACATTTTGCTATAGTTATAGCTGATTCAAAATGGCAGTTTTCCCTTTCATTTCTTAAACTATTATTTACATATTACAAAAGTCACCAACCTTTAAGTATACGATTTGATTAATTTTGGTAAATGTGTACAATCCTGTAACCGTAACCATAATCAAGATATAGAACAGTTCCGACACTCTGAACAGTTTCCTCGTGATCTTTCACACTTGATCTCCTCCCCCCACCCCTGCCCACCCTAGGAAACCACTAATCTGCTTTCTGAGAAAAGTTATACCGGGTTCAATCCCTGGTTGGGGAACTGAGATCCGCAAGCTGCACGGTGCAGCCAAAAAAAAAAAAAAAAAAATTGTAGCTCCAGGTTCTGTGACAACCAAACAAGTAATGTCTTTTTAGCTAAATTAAAATGTCATCGTTTTGGTCTTTTTTTTTTTTTTTTTTGCGGTACGCGGGCCTCTCCCGTTGCGGAGCACAGGCTCCGAACGCGCAGGCTCAGCGGCCATGGCTCACGGGCCCTAGCCGCTCCGTGGCATGTGGGATCCTCCCAGACAGGGGCACGAACCTGTGTCCTTTGCATCGGCAGGCGGACTCTCAACCACTGCGCCACCAGGGAAGCCCACTTTGTATTTTTGAAAAGAATCAACTAAGAATGTGTGAGAACATGTGACCATATGAAGAATCAGTAATTCATTAACCCTGTCTGAACATAGCCTTCCTCTGACCCAGCTTGTTCATAAGGATCAGAGCTAACTCTCGAATGAACAAATGAACATTTAACTACCATACCCCCTCATTCACTCATGATTTTCACCTTGTCTTAAGGCAGGTCACAGCCAGGACTACAGGTCCTTCTAGCTTTTTTTCCCCACAACTTGGGAAAATCCTGAATCCTTATAAGTTACAAGACAGTTTTCTGTCCTGAGGCTTTCCTGTTTTTACCTAGATTTAGAGAAAAGCAATGAAATCATGTGATGTGGGATACTACATACAGTCCTCTTTTAGTGTATATCCTTAGATCTGTTATAACGAAATAGTCACAGCTGATCTTGTTCAAATGTTTTCTTGTAACGATTATAATTTTATTTTAGAAGAAGTCAAAGTCCCAACCAACACTATTAGACCAAGTATCCTTGGACCATTAAAAAGAAAAGGTACTTTTATCTACCAACAGAAATAAATATAACTTTATTTTCATAAGATATCACATAAAATCAAGTATTATACAAAAATTCATTTTAAAGGATTTATTTATTTAAAACATATTTGATAAATTACTAGAGGCCTTTTGTTTCACTGAAATGAAACTATGTGTAAAGACATTTTGAAAGCTATAAAGGGCCATATAAATGTGAATTGAAAATTTTAATTCCAGTTTAGTCAACTATTACGATTTTCATTGTATAATTCACCAAGCTAGCTGCCTTAAATACTTTCTGAAACAAGGTGGGGAATGAATGAATAGAGTGATTCAGCCATCAAGTATTCTCCTGAATCTCAACCCCTGACCTGCCCCATAACTACACGTACACGTTGATATCATATGAATAAGTTGACACAAACTAGATCCACTTACAGCACTAAAAATATATGCTAAAGTGTATGTTGATGTTTCAGTTGTTTATGGGGGTTCTGTTTGGTTAAATATATGGAAAATGATCCACCTATTCAGTAATAAAAGGGCAAGGAAAGAACAGAAGTGGTTTTTTTTTTAAACTGCCGCAGTTCTGGATCCCCTTTCTCACCCCTGCCTCACTAAGCTATGTACTTCTTCCTTTTTTGGGATATGACTACTGAATTATAGGCTTAATACAAAGTTAAACTATAATAGGGAGGGAAAATGGATAAATGGGAAAGGAGATTAAACTTAAAAATGTATATTTGTGAAAAATCCATTAAGATGGGAAAGAAGAAGGAGAAAGAAGAAGAAATGGAAGGAGGGGGCAGAGGTAGGGGAAGAGCAATACTAGAGGGAAGGAAACTGAAATGCACTGCAGTGTTCCCTGCATTTGGCATGAATTAATGGCAGTCTTCCTAACAACATACCTAACTCAGCGTGTACTCGTTATATTCTAAGACTAAGAGATCAGTTCTGGAAAATGCTCTTTTACAAACTAAGCACATTGTTTTATGACAATGGATCAATGACCTAGCTTAAGTGTCTTTTACCTGTGCTGTGAAGTTTGGGCTAATGTTGAAAAAACATTCAAATGTATTAGCAGTTGAAGAGCTGTTAGGAAGTTGCGGGGGGGCCTTTGAGTATTTAAAATCAAATACGCTTAAATTAAAGACAGTGTTTTACTGAATTAAAATAATTCTTCTTTTAAGATAACATATAAAATGTTTCATGACGTTGAAAATGCCTGGAATTTTCTTAGAATTTATGATTTTTAAAATTGTTTTTATATTTCAATTTTGACATAATAGACTTGGTTTCCATCCAGTGTTTTGGTGGATGTGGCATGTTCCACATGAGCTTCTTGTACCTGGTTTTCAGCTGCTCTGGAAGTTGACTGCCTCACTTCTTTGAGGTGTCCCTAAGAACTCCAAAGCAAATTCTGTAAGTACTACACGGTCTATGTGTTTTAAGTCAGACCCTCCCAAATATAGTCTATACAGATCTGGTCAAAGTTTATCTGACTTTCCAGATGTAATAACAGATTAAACAGAAATTTAATTTTAATTATATATTTTGGAATATGAATATTTATTTGGGAAACAACAAAGTATGTCCAATTATCACATTAATACAAGTGAAGTGTGGGGAAAGATAGTATAAAAAAATCAAAAAGAGGTCCTGGGGGGAAAAAACAAAAAAAGAATGAGGACTCTCTGTAAAGTGGAGGAGAAATAAGGGTTAGAGTCTCCAAGCATATGAAGGCATATTTTATGGTGATTAGCAGCAATTACTTCCGTTGGGAACAAGCAAGAAAAAATAAGGCTTCAAGTGGGAATTCTGAGAGATCTACAGAGATTGGGCAGCTATAAATATTGTTTTACAAGTAATAATGATTTTAGCAAAGAAAATTTTAATTTTCTTCTATGATGAATTTGTTTTGATTTGTCTTGTTTTTAATTTAAACCAAAAAGGAGAGATGAGTAGTTTTTCCATAATGGTGTAAGTGTATCTGGCCTGGGATAATACCTAGACCTCTTTCAAGCTTTATGAGCCATGATTATACTCCTAAGGAAGGTCTGGAAATCTCTATTCCTAGGGATGTTTTTTAATGAGTAGGTGGCCGTAGTGTTTTATCATTCAAATATATTCCACCATAGAAGTTATGGACTTGATCATCAGTTTTACTCACATCCAGACATGGTTATCACATGAATGTGTAACATTTACTTCAAAGTGAAGATTATAGCAATGTGGTTTTTTGAGATTATGTTTTTCTCCCTAATCTTTGAAAATGTATTTATTTTGTTCATTGTATGCTGTAAAAAAAAATCGATCTATTTAGTTCATTGTGTATGTTTAGCAAAATAAGAAGAGCAGTAACTTAAAGTTTTAAAATAAGGAATGAGATTAAATTAGGGTACATCCTTACTACATAGCTATATAAACTTATGTTGTAGAATTTAGTTACTAATATGAGAAAAATTATAATCATTAAAAACAAAAAGTAGATTACATATCAGTATTATATACAGTGCAAATCCAATTTTGTTTAAAAAAATCATGTATACACATATTCAGGAATTACTGGAAAATGGTTATCTCTGGATAATGGTGATGTAAAATATTTTTCCTTTTGTTTTTCTGTATTTTATAAGTTAATTGCAATGAACAAGTTTTACTTTTGCAATTAAAAGCATAATAAACACGTTAGACAAAATATATCTACCTTGATCTGCATTTTCGTCGTAGGTGAAATGACATTTGAACATCAGCCAAAGAGATTTTTCCAAGACACAACCAACGTGCTTCCTTCTGATACTACCCAGCTATCTGATAGGAATGTATTGTGAGTATTAACATGAGATTTCAAGCATTCATTGACCACTTTTAACTTGGTTTTTAAGTCTACTTTGGTTATTGTATATACTCAGAAGTATGGTATATTATGAAATATTTTTAGAAGTTTTAAAAAATGAATATCCCAAATGGATACTATAATATTAACTTTAGTTCTTCTCCCCAACACTTATGTGTGACATTAATATATGGTAGACACATTTTTATTTTATATCTTTATTGGATTATAATTGCTTTACAATGTTGTGTTAGTTTCTGCTGTACAACAGAGCGAATCAGCTATATGTATACATATATCTACATATCCCTTCCCTCTTGAGACTCCCTCCCACCCTCCCTATCCCACCCCTCTAGGTGGTCACAAAACACAGAGCTGATATCCCTGTGCTCTGTGGCTGCTTCCCACTAGCTATCTATTTTACATTTGGTAGCATATATATGTCAATGCTACTCTCTTACTTCATCCCAGCTTCCCCTCCCCCCCATGTCCTCAAGTCCATTCTCTACGTCTGCGTCTTTATTCCTGCCCTGCCACTAGGTTCATCGGTACCGTTTTTTTAGATTCCACGTATATGCGTTAGCATACGGTATTTGTTTTTCTCTTTCTGACTTACTTCACTCTGTATGACAGTCTCTAGGTCCATCCACCTCACTACAAATAACTCAGTTTAGTTGCTTTTTATGGCTGAGTAATATTCCATTGTATATATGTGTCACATCTTCTTTATCCATTCATCTGTCGATGGACATTTAGGTTGCTTCCATGTCCTGGCTATTGTAAGCAGTGCTGCAATAAACATTGTGGTACATGACTCTTTTTGAATTATGGTTTTCTCAGGGTATATGCCCAGTAGTGGGATTGCTGGGTCCTATGGTAGTTCTATTTGTAGTTTTTTAAGGAACCTCCATACTGTTCTCCATAGTGGCTGTATCAATTTATATTCCCACCAACAGTGCAAGAGTGTTCCCTTTTCTCCACACCCTCTCCAGCATTTATTGTTTGTAGATTTTTTGATGATGGCCATCCTGACCAGTGTGAGGTGATACCTCATTGTGGTTTTGATTTGCATTTCTCTAATGATTTGTGATGTTGAGCATCTTTTCATGTGTTTGTCGGCAATCTGTATGTCTACTTTGGAGAAATGTCTATTTAGGTCTTCTGCCCATTTTTAGATTGGGTTGTTTGTTTTTTGATATTGATCTGCATGAGCTGCTTGTATATTTTGGAGATTAATCCTTTGTCAGTTGCTTTGTTTGCAAATATTTTCTCCCATTCTGAGGGTTGTCTTTTCGTCTTTTTTATGGTTTCCTTTGCTGTGCAAAAGCTTTTAGGTTTCATTAGGTCCCAGTTGTTTATTTTTAATTTTATTTCCATTTCTCTAGGAGGTGGGTCAGAAAGGATCTTGCTGTGATTTATTAGACACATTTTTAGAAGTGGGGTTTTGGCATTAGATTAAGAGGTATTAGAGATATACATAAAAATGCAATCTTGGAAAAGAGTCATCTTCTGCCCCATTTTTTCTATCTTGGATTTTTGAGTGCTTTGTTAGACTGAGAATATTATTTAAAAGTGTGCCAGTAAAGCAAGTTTTAATGATCAAAATGGGAAATACAGTGAATGGATTTTTATTACTGTTACTGTTGGTTTTGTTTTACTGCTCTTATGAAACTGCTCTTGTAACTAATGCCAATTCTTTGCTTCACGTGTTTTGCATTCATTTGTAGACAAAGCACAGAGATCTCTTGAATTCTGTTATCAATGAGTGGTATTTTCTTTTTCCTAGTCTATCTTCAGATGCTCTTGATAGAAACAGCAGCAGTGCAGGGTCTTCTCATAATTCACCAGCTAAAATCAGCACTGTCACAAACTCTCCTGTGTTGCCTTCTGATTTTAGTTCTCTATTTATTCTAGCAGATGAGCTTTTAACTAAGTGGTTTACCTATCCCAAGACTCTCCCCAATAGAGCAATGGAGAAACAAACGTGCACTCGCTTGATCTCTCTCTCTCTCTCTCTCTCTCTCTCTCTCTCTCACACACACACACACACACACACACACATTAGAGTAATAACAGGATTGTATGTGGTATAATTTAGACTATTTCCTATTTATCTTTTTTCTCAATTTCCTAGAATTCTGTTTATCTATAGAACTTGCATGTCTAATTCCTGGGTATGCCCTTAAAAGCAATGTAGTAATACTTTCAAAGATGTTTTCTAAATAAGAAGTATGTTGACGATACAATCATACATCTTCAAGTTGCTAATTTATAAAAATATGCTGTACCTTGATTTTTTAAAAAAATAATTGAGACCTCTATCTATTTATGTGAATAAAAAAATAAATAAAATTATACATTCTAATGAAATATTATTGTTCCATTAATCAACAGGTAAAATGGTTTTTCAAATTATGTACTGAATATTTATGCTAGTTTTTAATATTTTCAGTAATTGCTAGTTTCCATTTGGTAAGGAAAAATTAAGCTAGTTATACTGTATTGATCCAAGGATTGCCAATTTTTGACATGAATCCTTGGATGTGTAATTTGTTGGGGAGGAATATGTAGGGGAAGCAAGATGAATGGAAGCTAATTGAATAGCAAGAAAATAATATGTAATTGGGGCTTCACTCAATTTGTACTTAACCTGGTTATCCCTGATCAATTTTGTACTCTAATTAAGTGTGGAAAAAAGACAATGTGGATAAATTGTGGTGTTTTACATTTCTATGAATTACCTTTTATTCATCATCATGACTACTGATTTGATTAAATATAGGCTTAATATGTTAGGGCTTTTCTGCAGGAACACTTCCAGTTGTTCCCAAAGGGCTATAAAGGTTTGTTTAAAACCCAATTTTCTATTCAAAAGTCTTAAGGATTTTTTAAATAAGAAAAATCATGTATTAAAAATTTTAAATATAAAGTAAGTGCTTTAGGTAATTGGGGGTAGTATTAGCATTTTGCAAAATAGAAATGTATCTTCATGAAATGAAGTTGAAAATTGGTTTAAATTTCTTCAGCTAATGAAGGTAGGAGTGGCTATCTAAAATATTTATTAAACATTTTTCCTTGTCATTAGAAATAATCAGAATTATGGAAATCTGATGTAGGTATATTCCACATGGGAAAAAGATTGGCATCAAGAATTTTTTGACAATAGCCCTGATGGAATTGATTAGAATGTATATATATGGCAGGGGGAAAGTCTATTCACCTATGAATAAATGAAACTGAATATTTCTGAGATGACTGGAATCATATGGTCTCCTGAAACTGGGATAGGATTCTACAAATTGGCTAAGGACAAGTGAACTATCAATATTGCCTTTGTTACTTAGCTTCTTGCCAGACTTCAGTGGACGAGTTGTGAACATATAAGGGGGCCCTCATGGAATGAGGTGTGATTGCAGTGGTGTTCCTTGCTGAAATTATAGATCAATGACAGAAAAAAAGGTCCCCATGTGCTATCGACACTTCAGCAAAAAAAGTTTTTCAGAATGATCAAGTACAAAGACTAAGGATGGAGAAAGTGAACAATGGGGGTGAGACTACTACTCATTTGTGTGAGGAACTTTCATCAATAAATCTTGGTAATCTTGGCTATCTCATCTCAATATACTTTTTTTTTCAACTTAGACAATTTCTTTCACTCTATTTGGTTAGTTTTTATTGTTTTAGCTGAATCCTAGGATGCCACAATCACTATAATATGCTCAGAATTGAGGACTTTGTAGTTGGTTTTCCATTCTGTTACCTTTCGAGCTTGTGTATTGGGGGGCTCCATATCTTAAATGATTTTCCATTTATTAATTTTCAGACCAAAGCAATTCTAAATTTTACATGAGGTATTTTGTGGTTGATTTTTTTTTTTTTTTTTTTTTTTTTTTTTTTTTTTTGGGGCCT